>NW_027227611.1:0-300000 GCF_037783145.1 Equus przewalskii | reverse complement strand
CGGTAGGCTGTAAGAGCACTGTGCAGAGCGATTTGTTTCTTAGCTTCCCAAAGAGCTGGAAGCAAGATGCTCTGGGGCCCAACTCGCCCTTTGGAAAGAAGCCTGCACGTTTTGCCTTTCAGCTCTAGGGCAATGTAGCACACCCAGAGCAGAAGTTCTGCTTCAGCCATATCAGGCCTGCAAAGAAACTGCATTACACAGGCCTTTGTAAGAGATGTTCCCGGTAGGCTTTAAGAGCACTGTGCAGAGCGAATTGTTTCTTAGCTTCCCAAAGAGCTGGAAGCAAGATGCTCTGTGGCCCAAGTCGCCCTTTGGAAAGAAGCCTGCACGTTGTGCCTCTCAGCTCTAGGGCAATGTAGCACACCCAGAGCAGAAGTTCTGCTTCATCCATATGAGGCCTGCAAAGAAACTGGGTTTCACAGGCCTTTGTAAGAGATGTACCCGGTAGGCTCTAAGAGCACTGTGCAGAGCGAGGTGTTTCTTAGCTTCCCAAAGAGCTGGAAGCAAGATGCTGTGGGGCCCAACTCGACCTTTGGAAAGAAGCCTGCACGTTGTGCCTTTCTGCTCTAGGGCAATGTAGCACACCCAGAGCAGAAGTTCTGCTTCAGCCAGATCAGGCCTGCAAAGAAACTGCGTTTCACAGGCCTTTTTAAGAGATGTACCCGGTAGGCTGTAAGAGCACTGTGCAGAGCGAGTTGTTTTTTAGCTTTCCAAAGAGCTGGAAGCAAGATGCTCTGGGGCCCAAATCGCCTTTTGGAAAGAAGCCTGCACGTTGTGCCTTTCAGCTCTAGGGCAATGTAGCACACCCAGAGCAGAAGTTCTGCTTCAGCCAGATCAGGCCTGCAGAGAAACTGCGTTTCACAGGCCTTTGTAAGAGATGTTCCCGGTAGGCTGTAAGAGCACTGTGCAGAGCGAGTTGTTTCTTAGCTTCCCAAAGAGCTGGAAGCATGATGCTCTGGGGCCCAACTCGCCCTTTGGAAAGAAGCCTGCACGTTGTGCCTTTCTGCTCTAGGGAAATGTAGCACACCCAGAGCAGAAGTTCTGCTTCAGCCAGATGAGGCCTGCAAAGAAACTGCGTTTCACAGGCCTTTGTAAGAGATGTTCCCGGTAGGCTGTAAGAGCACTGTGCAGAGCGAGTTGTTTCTTAGCTTCCCAAAGAGCTGGAAGCAAGATGCTGTGGGGCCCAACTCGACCTTTGGAAAGAAGCCTGCACGTTGTGCCTTTCTGCTCTAGGGCAATGTAGCACACCCAGAGCAGAAGTTCTGCTTCAGCCAGATAAGGCCTGCGAAGAAACTGCATTTCACAGGCCTTTGTAAGAGATGTACCCGGTAGGCTGTAAGAGCACTGTGCAGAGAGAGTTGTTTTTTAGCTTTCCAAAGAGCTGGAAGCAAGATGCTCTGGGGCCCAACTCGCCTTTTGGAAAGAAGCCTGCACGTTGTGCCTTTCAGCTCTAGGGCAATGTAGCACACCCAGAGCAGAAGTTCTGATTCAGCCAGATCAGGCCTGTAAAGAAACTGCGTTTCACAGGCCTTTGTAAGAGATGTTCCCGGTAGGCTGTGAGAGCACTGTGCAGAGCGAGTTGTTTCTTAGCTTTCCAAAGAGCTGGAAGCAAGATGCTCAGGGGCCCAACTCGCCCTTTGGAAAGAAGCCTGCACGTTGTGCCTTTCAGCTCTAGGGCAATGTAGCACACCCAGAGCAGAAGTTCTGCTTCAGCCAGATCAGGCCTGCAGAGAAACTGCGTTTCACAGGCCTTTGTAAGAGATGTTCCCGGTAGGCTGTAAGAGCACTGTGCAGAGCGAGTTGTTTCTTAGCTTCCCAAAGAGCTGGAAGCATGATGCTCTGGGGCCCAACTCGCCCTTTGGAAAGAAGCCTGCACGTTGTGCCTTTCTGCTCTAGGGAAATGTAGCACACCCAGAGCAGAAGTTCTGAATCAGCCAGATCAGGCCTGAAAAGAAACTGCGTTTCACAGGCCTTTGTAAGAGATGTTCCCGGTAGGCTGTAAGAGCACTGTGCAGAGCGAGTTGTTTCTTAGCTTCCCAAAGAGCTGGAAGCAAGATGCTCAGGGGCCCAACTCGCCCTTTGGAAAGAAGCCTGCACGTTGTGCCTTTCAGCTCTAGGGCAATGTAGCACACCCAGAGCAGAAGTTCTGCTTCATCCATATGAGGCCTGCAAAGAAACTGGGTTTCACAGGGCTTGTAAGAGATGTACCCGGTAGGCTCTAAGAGCACTGTGCAGAGCGAGGTGTTTCTTAGCTTCCCAAAGAGCTGGAAGCAAGATGCTGTGGGGCCCAACTCGACCTTTGGAAAGAAGCCTGCACGTTGTGCCTTTCTGCTCTAGGGCAATGTAGCACACCCAGAGCAGAAGTTCTGCTTCAGCCAGATCAGGCCTGCAAAGAAACTGGGTTTCACAGGCCTTTGTAAGAGATGTACCCGGTAGGCTGTAAGAGCACTGTGCAGAGCGATTTGTTTCTTAGCTTCCCAAAGAGCTGGAAGCAAGATGCTCTGGGGCCCAACTCGCCCTTTGGAAAGAAGCCTGCACGTTTTGCCTTTCAGCTCTAGGGCAATGTAGCACACCCAGAGCAGAAGTTCTGCTTCAGCCATATCAGGCCTGCAAAGAAACTGCATTACACAGGCCTTTGTAAGAGATGTTCCCGGTAGGCTTTAAGAGCACTGTGCAGAGCGAATTGTTTCTTAGCTTCCCAAAGAGCTGGAAGCAAGATGCTCTGTGGCCCAAGTCGCCCTTTGGAAAGAAGCCTGCACGTTGTGCCTTTCAGCTCTAGGGCAATGTAGCAAACCCAGAGCAGAAGTTCAGCTTCAGCCAGATAAGGCCTGCAAAGAAACTGCGTTTCACAGGCCTTTGTAAGAGATGTTCCCGGTAGGCTGTAAGATCACTGTGCAGAGCGAGTTGTTTCTTAGCTTCCCAAAGAGCTGGAAGCAAGATGCTCTGGGGCCCAACTCGCCCTTTGGAAAGAAGCCTGCATGTTGTGCCTTTCAGCTCTAGGGAAATGTAGCACACCAAGAGCAGAAGTTCTGCTTCAGCCAGATGAGGCCTGCAAACAAACTGCGTTTCACAGGCCTTTGTAAGGGATGTACCCGGTAGGCTGTAAGAGCACTGTGCAGAGCGAGTTGTTTCTTAGCTTCCCAAAGAGCTGGAAGGAAGATGCTGTGGGGTCCAACTCGCCCTTTGGAAAGAAGCCTGCACGTTGTGCCTTTCAGATCTAGGGCAATGTAGCACACCCAGAGCAGAAGTTCTGTTTCAGCCAGATCAGGCCTACGAAGAAACTGCATTTCACAGGCCTTTGTAAGAGATGTACCCGGTAGGCTGTAAGAGCACTGTGCAGAGCGAGTTGTTTCTTAGCTTTCCAAAGAGCTGGAAGCAAGATGCTCTGGGGCCCAACTCGCCCTTTGGAAAGAAGCCTGCACGTTGTGCCTTTCTGCTCTAGGGAAATGTAGCACACCCAGAGGAGAGGTTCTGCTTCAGCCAGATGAGGCCTGCAAAGAAACTGCGTTTCACAGGCCTTTGTAAGTGATGTACCCGTTAGGCTGTAAGAGCACTGTGCAGAGCGAGTTGTTTCTTAGCTTCCCAAAAGCTGGAAGCAAGATGCTCTGGGGCCCAACTCGCCCTTTGGAAAGAAGCCTGCACGTTGTGCCTTAGAGCTCTAGGGCAATGTAGCACACCCTGAGCAGAAGTTCTGATTCAGCCAGATGAGGCCTGCAAAGAAACTGCGTTTCACAGGCCTTTGTAAGAGATGTTCCCGGTAGGCTGTAAGAGCACTGTGCAGAGCGAGTTGTTTCTTAGCTTCCCAAAGAGCTGGAAGCAAGATGCTCTGGGGACCAACTCGCCCTTTGGAAAGAAGCCTGCACGTCGTGACTTTCAGCTCTAGGGCATTGTAGAACAACAGAGCAGAAGATCTGCTTCAGCCAGATCAGGCCTGCAAAGAAACTGCGTTTCACAGGCCTTTGTAAGAGATGTTCCCGGTAGGCTGTAAGAGCACTGTGCAGAGCGAGTTGTTTCTTAGCTTCCCAAAGAGCTGTAAGCAAGATGCTCTGGGGACCAACTCGCCCTTTGGAAAGAAGCCTGCACGTTGTGCCTTTCAGCTCTAGGGCAATGTAGCACACCCAGAGCAGAAGTTCTGCTTCACCCAGATCAGGCCTGCAGAGAAACTGCGTTACACAGGCCTCTGTAAGAGATGCTCCCGGTAGGCTGTAAGAGCACTGTGCAGAGCGAGCTGTTTCTTAGCTTCCCAAAGAGCTGGAAGCAAGATGCTCTGGGGCCCAACTCGCCCTTTGGAAAGAAGCCTGCACGTTGTGCCTTTCAGCTTTAGGGCAATGTAGCACACCCAGAGCAGTAGTTCTGATGTAGCCAGATGAGGCCTGCAAAGAAACTGCGTTTCACAGGCCTTTGTAAGAGATGTTCCCGGTAGGCTGTGAGAGCACTGTGCAGAGCGAGTTGTTTCTTAGCTTCCCAAAAAGCTGGAAGCAAGATGCTCTGGGGCCCAACTCGCCCTTTGGAAAGAAGCCTGCACGTTTTGCCTTTCAGCTCTAGGGCAATGTAGAACACCCAGAGCAGAAGTCCTACTTCAGCCAGATCAGTCCTGCAAAGAAACTGCGTTTCACAGGCCTTTGTAAGTGATGTTCCCGGTAGGCTGTAAGAGCACTTTGCAGAGCGAGTTGATTCTTAGCTTCCCAAAGAGCTGGAAGCAAGATGCTCTGGGGCCCAACTCGCACTTTGGGCAGAAGCCTGCACGTTGTGCCTTTCTGATCTAGGGCAATGTAGCACACCCAGAGCAGAAGTTCTGAATCAGCCAGATCAGGCCTGAAAAGAAACTGCGTTTCACAGGCCTTTGTAAGAGATGTTCCCGGTAGGCTGTAAGAGCACTGTGCAGAGCGAGTTGTTTCTTAGCTTCCCAAAGAGCTGGAAGCAAGATGCTCTGGGGCCCAACTCGCCCTTTGGAAAGAAGCCTGCACGTTGTGCCTCTCAGCTCTAGGGCAATGTAGCACACCCAGAGCAGAAGTTCTGCTTCATCCATATGAGGCCTGCAAAGAAACTGGGTTTCACAGGCCTTTGTAAGAGATGTACCCGGTAGGCTCTAAGAGCACTGTGCAGAGCGAGGTGTTTCTTAGCTTCCCAAAGAGCTGGAAGCAAGATGCTGTGGGGCCCAACTCGACCTTTGGAAAGAAGCCTGCACGTTGTGCCTTTCTGCTCTAGGGCAATGTAGCACACCCAGAGCAGAAGTTCTGCTTCAGCCAGATCAGGCCTGCAAAGAAACTGCGTTTCACAGGCCTTTTTAAGAGATGTACCCGGTAGGCTGTAAGAGCACTGTGCAGAGCGAGTTGTTTTTTAGCTTTCCAAAGAGCTGGAAGCAAGATGCTCTGGGGCCCAAATCGCCTTTTGGAAAGAAGCCTGCACGTTGTGCCTTTCAGCTCTAGGGCAATGTAGCACACCCAGAGCAGAAGTTCTGCTTCAGCCAGATCAGGCCTGCAGAGAAACTGCGTTTCACAGGCCTTTGTAAGAGATGTTCCCGGTAGGCTGTAAGAGCACTGTGCAGAGCGAGTTGTTTCTTAGCTTCCCAAAGAGCTGGAAGCATGATGCTCTGGGGCCCAACTCGCCCTTTGGAAAGAAGCCTGCACGTTGTGCCTTTCTGCTCTAGGGAAATGTAGCACACCCAGAGCAGAAGTTCTGCTTCAGCCAGATGAGGCCTGCAAAGAAACTGCGTTTCACAGGCCTTTGTAAGAGATGTTCCCGGTAGGCTGTAAGAGCACTGTGCAGAGCGAGTTGTTTCTTAGCTTCCCAAAGAGCTGGAAGCAAGATGCTGTGGGGCCCAACTCGACCTTTGGAAAGAAGCCTGCACGTTGTGCCTTTCTGCTCTAGGGCAATGTAGCACACCCAGAGCAGAAGTTCTGCTTCAGCCAGATAAGGCCTGCGAAGAAACTGCATTTCACAGGCCTTTGTAAGAGATGTACCCGGTAGGCTGTAAGAGCACTGTGCAGAGAGAGTTGTTTTTTAGCTTTCCAAAGAGCTGGAAGCAAGATGCTCTGGGGCCCAACTCGCCTTTTGGAAAGAAGCCTGCACGTTGTGCCTTTCAGCTCTAGGGCAATGTAGCACACCCAGAGCAGAAGTTCTGATTCAGCCAGATCAGGCCTGTAAAGAAACTGCGTTTCACAGGCCTTTGTAAGAGATGTTCCCGGTAGGCTGTGAGAGCACTGTGCAGAGCGAGTTGTTTCTTAGCTTTCCAAAGAGCTGGAAGCAAGATGCTCAGGGGCCCAACTCGCCCTTTGGAAAGAAGCCTGCATGTTGTGCCTTTCAGCTCTAGGGCAATGTAGCACACCCAGAGCAGAAGTTCTGCTTCAGCCAGATCAGGCCTGCAGAGAAACTGCGTTTCACAGGCCTTTGTAAGAGATGTTCCCGGTAGGCTGTAAGAGCACTGTGCAGAGCGAGTTGTTTCTTAGCTTCCCAAAGAGCTGGAAGCATGATGCTCTGGGGCCCAACTCACCCTTTGGAAAGAAGCCTGCACGTTGTGCCTTTCTGCTCTAGGGAAATGTAGCACACCCAGAGCAGAAGTTCTGAATCAGCCAGATCAGGCCTGAAAAGAAACTGCGTTTCACAGGCCTTTGTAAGAGATGTTCCCGGTAGGCTGTAAGAGCACTGTGCAGAGCGAGTTGTTTCTTAGCTTCCCAAAGAGCTGGAAGCAAGATGCTCAGGGGCCCAACTCGCCCTTTGGAAAGAAGCCTGCACGTTGTGCCTTTCAGCTCTAGGGCAATGTAGCACACCCAGAGCAGAAGTTCTGCTTCATCCATATGAGGCCTGCAAAGAAACTGGGTTTCACAGGGCTTGTAAGAGATGTACCCGGTAGGCTCTAAGAGCACTGTGCAGAGCGAGGTGTTTCTTAGCTTCCCAAAGAGCTGGAAGCAAGATGCTGTGGGGCCCAACTCGACCTTTGGAAAGAAGCCTGCACGTTGTGCCTTTCTGCTCTAGGGCAATGTAGCACACCCAGAGCAGAAGTTCTGCTTCAGCCAGATCAGGCCTGCAAAGAAACTGGGTTTCACAGGCCTTTGTAAGAGATGTACCCGGTAGGCTGTAAGAGCACTGTGCAGAGCGATTTGTTTCTTAGCTTCCCAAAGAGCTGGAAGCAAGATGCTCTGGGGCCCAACTCGCCCTTTGGAAAGAAGCCTGCACGTTTTGCCTTTCAGCTCTAGGGCAATGTAGCACACCCAGAGCAGAAGTTCTGCTTCAGCCATATCAGGCCTGCAAAGAAACTGCATTACACAGGCCTTTGTAAGAGATGTTCCCGGTAGGCTTTAAGAGCACTGTGCAGAGCGAATTGTTTCTTAGCTTCCCAAAGAGCTGGAAGCAAGATGCTCTGTGGCCCAAGTCGCCCTTTGGAAAGAAGCCTGCACGTTGTGCCTTTCAGCTCTAGGGCAATGTAGCAAACCCAGAGCAGAAGTTCAGCTTCAGCCAGATAAGGCCTGCAAAGAAACTGCGTTTCACAGGCCTTTGTAAGAGATGTTCCCGGTAGGCTGTAAGATCACTGTGCAGAGCGAGTTGTTTCTTAGCTTCCCAAAGAGCTGGAAGCAAGATGCTCTGGGGCCCAACTCGCCCTTTGGAAAGAAGCCTGCATGTTGTGCCTTTCAGCTCTAGGGAAATGTAGCACACCAAGAGCAGAAGTTCTGCTTCAGCCAGATGAGGCCTGCAAACAAACTGCGTTTCACAGGCCTTTGTAAGGGATGTACCCGGTAGGCTGTAAGAGCACTGTGCAGAGCGAGTTGTTTCTTAGCTTCCCAAAGAGCTGGAAGGAAGATGCTGTGGGGTCCAACTCGCCCTTTGGAAAGAAGCCTGCACGTTGTGCCTTTCAGATCTAGGGCAATGTAGCACACCCAGAGCAGAAGTTCTGTTTCAGCCAGGTCAGGCCTGCGAAGAAACTGCATTTCACAGGCCTTTGTAAGAGATGTACCCGGTAGGCTGTAAGAGCACTGTGCAGAGCGAGTTGTTTCTTAGCTTTCCAAAGAGGTGGAAGCAAGATGCTCTGGGGCCCAACTCGCCCTTTGGAAAGAAGCCTGCACGTTGTGCCTTTCTGCTCTAGGGAAATGTAGCACACCCAGAGGAGAGGTTCTGCTTCAGCCAGATGAGGCCTGCAAAGAAACTGCGTTTCACAGGCCTTTGTAAGTGATGTACCCGTTAGGCTGTAAGAGCACTGTGCAGAGCGAGTTGTTTCTTAGCTTCCCAAAAGCTGGAAGCAAGATGCTCTGGGGCCCAACTCGCCCTTTGGAAAGAAGCCTGCACGTTGTGCCTTAGAGCTCTAGGGCAATGTAGCACACCCTGAGCAGAAGTTCTGATTCAGCCAGATGAGGCCTGCAAAGAAACTGCGTTTCACAGGCCTTTGTAAGAGATGTTCCCGGTAGGCTGTAAGAGCACTGTGCAGAGCGAGTTGTTTCTTAGCTTCCCAAAGAGCTGGAAGCAAGATGCTCTGGGGCCCAACTCGCCCTTTGGAAAGAAGCCTGCACGTCGTGACTTTCAGCTCTAGGGCATTGTAGAACAACAGAGCAGAAGATCTGCTTCAGCCAGATCAGGCCTGCAAAGAAACTGCGTTTCACAGGCCTTTGTAAGAGATGTTCCCGGTAGGCTGTAAGAGCACTGTGCAGAGCGAGTTGTTTCTTAGCTTCCCAAAGAGCTGTAAGCAAGATGCTCTGGGGACCAACTCGCCCTTTGGAAAGAAGCCTGCACGTTGTGCCTTTCAGCTCTAGGGCAATGTAGCACACCCAGAGCAGAAGTTCTGCTTCACCCAGATCAGGCCTGCAGAGAAACTGCGTTACACAGGCCTCTGTAAGAGATGCTCCCGGTAGGCTGTAAGAGCACTGTGCAGAGCGAGCTGTTTCTTAGCTTCCCAAAGAGCTGGAAGCAAGATGCTCTGGGGCCCAACTCGCCCTTTGGAAAGAAGCCTGCACGTTGTGCCTTTCAGCTTTAGGGCAATGTAGCACACCCAGAGCAGTAGTTCTGATGTAGCCAGATGAGGCCTGCAAAGAAACTGCGTTTCACAGGCCTTTGTAAGAGATGTTCCCGGTAGGCTGTGAGAGCACTGTGCAGAGCGAGTTGTTTCTTAGCTTCCCAAAAAGCTGGAAGCAAGATGCTCTGGGGCCCAACTCGCCCTTTGGAAAGAAGCCTGCACGTTTTGCCTTTCAGCTCTAGGGCAATGTAGAACACCCAGAGCAGAAGTCCTACTTCAGCCAGATCAGTCCTGCAAAGAAACTGCGTTTCACAGGCCTTTGTAAGTGATGTTCCCGGTAGGCTGTAAGAGCACTTTGCAGAGCGAGTTGATTCTTAGCTTCCCAAAGAGCTGGAAGCAAGATGCTCTGGGGCCCAACTCGCACTTTGGGCAGAAGCCTGCACGTTGTGCCTTTCTGATCTAGGGCAATGTAGCACACCCAGAACAGAAGTTCTGAATCAGCCAGATCAGGCCTGAAAAGAAACTGCGTTTCACAGGCCTTTGGAAGAGATGTTCCCGGTAGGCTGTAAGAGCACTGTGCAGAGCGAGTTGTTTTTTAGCTTTCCAAAGAGCTGGAAGCAAGATGCTCTGGGGCCCAACTCGCCTTTTGGAAAGAAGCCTGCACGTTGTGCCTTTCAGCTCTAGGGCAATGTAGCACACCCAAAGCAGAAGTTCTGATTCAGCCAGATCAGGCCTGTAAAGAAACTGCGTTTCACAGGCCTTTGTAAGAGATGTTCCCGGTAGGCTGTGAGAGCACTGTGCAGAGCGAGTTGTTTCTTAGCTTTCCAAAGAGCTGGAAGCAAGATGCTCTGGGGCCCAACTCGCCCTTTGGAAAGAAGCCTGCACGTTGTGCCTTTCAGTTCTAGGGCAATGTAGCACACCCAGAGCAGAAGTTCTGCTTCACCCAGATCAGGCCTGCAGAGAAACTGCGTTTCACAGGCCTTTGTAAGAGATGTTCCCGGTAGGCTGTAAGAGCACTGTGCAGAGCGAGTTGTTTCTTAGCTTCCCAAAGAGCTGGAAGCATGATGCTCTGGGGCCCAACTCGCCCTTTGGAAAGAAGCCTGCACGTTGTGCCTTTCTGCTCTAGGGAAATGTAGCACACCCAGAGCCGAAGTTCTGAATCAGCCAGATCAGGCCTGAAAAGAAACTGCGTTTCACAGGCCTTTGGAAGAGATGTTCCCGGTAGGCTGTAAGAGCACTGTGCAGAGCGAGTTGTTTCTTAGCTTCCCAAAGAGCTGGAAGCAAGATGCTCAGGGGCCCAACTCGCCCTTTGGAAAGAAGCCTGCACGTTGTGCCTTTCAGCTCTAGGGCAATGTAGCACACCCAGAGCAGAAGTTCTGCTTCATCCATATGAGGCCTGCAAAGAAACTGGGTTTCACAGGCCCTTGTAAGAGATGTACCCGGTAGGCTCTAAGAGCACTGTGCAGAGCGAGGTGTTTCTTAGCTTCACAAAGAGCTGGAAGCAAGATGCTGTGGGGCCCAACTCGACCTTTGGAAAGAAGCCTGCACGTTGTGCCTTTCTGCTGTAGGGCAATGTAGCACACCCAGAGCAGAAGTTCTGCTTCAGCTATATCAGGCCTGCAAAGAAACTGCGTTTCACAGGCCTTTGTAAGAGATGTTCCGGGTAGGCTGTAAGAGCACTGTGCAGAGCGAGTTGTTTCTTAGCTTCCCAAAGAGCTGGAAGCAAGATTCTCAGGGGCCCAACTCGCCCTTTGGAAAGAAGCCTGCACGTTTTGCCTTTCAGCTCTAGGGCAATGTAGCACACCCAGAGCAGAAGTTCTGCTTCAGCCATATCAGGCCTGCAAAGAAACTGCGTTTCACAGGCCTTTGTAAGAGATGTTCCCGGTAGGCTGTAAGAGCACTGTGCAGAGCGAATTGTTTCTTAGCTTCCCAAAGAGCTGGAAGCAAGATGCTCTGTGGCCCAAGTCGCCCTTTGGAAAGAAGCCTGCACGTTGTGCCTTGCAGCTCTAGGGCAATGTAGCAAACCCAGAGCAGAAGTTCAGCTTCAGCCAGATAAGGCCTGCAAAGAAACTGCGTTTCACAGGCCTTTGTAAGAGATGTTCCCGGTAGGCTGTAAGATCACTGTGCAGAGCGAGTTGTTTCTTAGCTTCCCAAAGAGCTGGAAGCAAGATGCTCTGGGGCCCAACTCGCCCTTTGGACAGAAGCCTGCACGTTGTGCCTTTCAGCTCTAGGGAAATGTAGCACACCAAGAGCAGAAGTTCTGCTTCAGCCAGATGAGGCCTGCAAACAAACTGCGTTTCACAGGCCTTTGTAAGGGATGTACCCGGTAGGCTGTGAGAGCACTGTGCAGAGCGAGTTGTTTCTTAGCTTTCCAAAGAGCTGGAAGCAAGATGCTCCGGGGCCCAACTCGCCCTTTGGAAAGAAGCCTGCACGTTGTGCCTTTCAGCTCTAGGGCAATGTAGCACACCCAGAGCAGAAGTTCTGCTTCAGCCAGATCAGGCCTGCAGAGAAACTGCGTTTCAGAGGCCTTTGTAAGAGATGTTCCCGGTAGGCTGTAAGAGCACTGTGCAGAGCGAGTTGTTTCTTAGCTTCCCAAAGAGCTGGAAGCATGATGCTCTGGGGCCCAACTCGCCCTTTGGAAAGAAGCCTGCACGTTGTGCCTTTCTGCTCTAGGGAAATGTAGCACACCCAGAGCAGAAGTTCTGCTTCACCCAGATGAGGCCTGCAAAGAAACTGCGTTTCACAGGCCTTTGTAAGAGATGTTCCCGGTAGGCTGTAAGAGCACTGTGCAGAGCGAGTTGTTTCTTAGCTTCCCAAAGAGCTGGAAGCAAGATGCTGTGGGGCCCAACTCGACCTTTGGAAAGAAGCCTGCACGTTGTGCCTTTCTGCTCTAGGGCAATGTAGCACACCCAGAGCAGAAGTTCTGCTTCAGCCAGATCAGGCCTGCGAAGAAACTGCATTTCACAGGCCTTTGTAAGAGATGTACGCGGTAGGCTGTAAGAGCACTGTGCAGAGCGAGTTGTTTTTTAGCTTTCCAAAGAGCTGGAAGCAAGATGCTCTGGGGCCCAACTCGCCTTTTGGAAAGAAGCCTGCACGTTGTGCCTTTCAGCTCTAGGGCAATGTAGCACACCCAGAGCAGAAGTTCTGATTCAGCCAGATCAGGCCTGTAAAGAAACTGCGTTTCACAGGCCTTTGTAAGAGATGTTCCCGGTAGGCTGTGAGAGCACTGTGCAGAGCGAGTTGTTTCTTAGCTTTCCAAAGAGCTGGAAGCAAGATGCTCTGGGGCCCAACTCGCCCTTTGGAAAGAAGCCTGCACGTTGTGCCTTTCAGCTCTAGGGCAATGTAGCACACCCAGAGCAGAAGTTCTGCTTCAGCCAGATCAGGCCTGCAGAGAAACTGCGTTTCACAGGCCTTTGTAAGAGATGTTCCCGGTAGGCTGTAAGAGCACTGTGCAGAGCGAGTTGTTTCTTAGCTTCCCAAAGAGCTGGAAGCATGATGCTCTGGGGCCCAACTCGCCCTTTGGAAAGAAGCCTGCACGTTGTGCCTTTCAGCTCTAGGGAAATGTAGCACACCCAGAGCAGAAGTTCTGAATCAGCCAGATCAGGCCTGAAAAGAAACTGCGTTTCACAGGCCTTTGTAAGAGATGTTCCCGGTAGGCTGTAAGAGCACTGTGCAGAGCGAGTTGTTTCTTAGCTTCCCAAAGAGCTGGAAGCAAGATGCTCAGGGGCCCAACTCGCCCTTTGGAAAGAAGCCTGCACGTTGTGCCTTTCAGCTCTAGGGCAATGTAGCACACCCAGAGCAGAAGTTCTGCTTCATCCATATGAGGCCTGCAAAGAAACTGGGTTTCACAGGGCTTGTAAGAGATGTACCCGGTAGGCTCTAAGAGCACTGTGCAGAGCGAGGTGTTTCTTAGCTTCCCAAAGAGCTGGAAGCAAGATGCTGTGGGGCCAAAATCGACCTTTGGAAAGAAGCCTGCACGTTGTGCCTTTCTGCTCTAGGGCAATGTAGCACACCCAGAGCAAAAGTTCTGCTTCAGCCAGATCAGGCCTGCAAAGAAACTGGGTTTCACAGGCCTTTGTAAGAGATGTACCCGGTAGGCTGAAAGAGCACTGTGCAGAGCGATTTGTTTCTTAGCTTCCCAAAGAGCTGGAAGCAAGATGCTCTGGGGCCCAACTCGCCCTTTGGAAAGAAGCCTGCACATTTTGCCTTTCAGCTCTAGGGCAATGTAGCACACCCAGAGCAGAAGTTCTGCTTCAGCCATATCAGGCCTGCAAAGAAACTGCATTACACAGGCCTTTGTAAGAGATGTTCCCGGTAGGCTGTAAGAGCACTGTGCAGAGCGAATTGTTTCTTAGCTTCCCAAAGAGCTGGAAGCAAGATGCTCTGTGGCCCAAGTCGCCCTTTGGAAAGAAGCCTGCACGTTGTGCCTTTCAGCTCTAGGGCAATGTAGCAAACCCAGAGCAGAAGTTCAGCTTCAGCCAGATAAGGCCTGCAAAGAAACTGCGTTTCACAGGCCTTTGTAAGAGATGTTCCCGGTAGGCTGTAAGATCGCTGTGCAGAGCGAGTTGTTTCTTAGCTTCCCAAAGAGCTGGAAGCAAGATGCTCTGGGGCCCAACTCGCCCTTTGGAAAGAAGCCTGCATGTTGTGCCTTTCAGCTCTAGGGAAATGTAGCACACCAAGAGCAGAAGTTCTGCTTCAGCCAGATGAGGCCTGCAAACAAACTGCGTTTCACAGGCCTTTGTAAGGGATGTACCCGGTAGGCTGTAAGAGCACTGTGCAGAGCGAGTTGTTTCTTAGCTTCCCAAAGAGCTGGAAGGAAGATGCTGTGGGGCCCAACTCGCCCTTTGGAAAGAAGCCTGCACGTTTTGCCTTTCAGCTCCAGGGCAATGTAGCACACCCAGAGCAGAAGTCCTACTTGAGCCAGATCAGTCCTGCAAAGAAACTGCGTTTCACAGGCCTTTGTAAGTGATGTTCCCGGTAGGCTGTAAGAGCACTTTGCACAGCGAGTTGTTTCTTAGCTTCCCAAAGAGCTGGAAGCAAGATGCTGTGGAGCCCAACTCGCCCTTTGGAAAGAAGCCTGCACGTTGTGCCTTTCAGCTCTAGGGCAATGTAGCACACCCAGAGCAGAAGTTCTGTTTCAGCCAGATCAGGCCTGCGAAGAAACTGCATTTCACAGGCCTTTGTAAGAGATGTACCCGGTAGGCTGTAAGAGCACTGTGCAGAGCGAGTTGTTTCTTAGCTTTCCAAAGAGGTGGAAGCAAGATGCTCTGGGGCCCAACTCGCCCTTTGGAAAGAAGCCTGCACGTTGTGCCTTTCTGCTCTAGGGAAATGTAGCACACCCAGAGCAGAGGTTCTGCTTCACCCAGATCAGTCCTGCAGAGAAACTGCGTTACACAGGCCTCTGTAAGAGATGCTCCCGGTAGGCTGTAAGAGCACTGTGCAGAGCGAGTTGTTTCTTAGCTTCCCAAAGAGCTGGAAGCAAGATGCTCTGGGGCCCAACTCGCCCTTTGGAAAGAAGCCTGCACGTTGTGCCTTTCAGCTTTAGGGCAATGTAGCACACCCAGAGCAGTAGTTCTGATGCAGCCAGATGAGGCCTGCAAAGAAACTGCGTTTCACAGGCCTTTGTAAGAGATGTTCCCGGGAGGCTGTGAGAGCACTGTGCAGAGCGAGTTGTTTCTTAGCTTCCCAAAAAGCTGGAAGCAAGATGCTCTGGGGCCCAACTCGCCCTTTGGAAAGAAGCCTGCACGTTTTGCCTTTCAGCTCTAGGGCAATGTAGAACACCCAGAGCAGAAGTCCTACTTCAGCCAGATCAGTCCTGCAAAGAAACTGCGTTTCACAGGCCTTTGGAAGAGATGTTCCCGGTATGCTGTGAGAGCACTGTGCAGAGCGAGTTGTTTCTTTGCTTTCCAAAGAGCTGGAAGCAAGATGCTCTGGGGCCCAACTCGCCTTTTGGAAAGAAGCCTGCACGTTGTGCCTTTCAGCTCTAGGGCAATGTAGCACACCCAGAGCAGAAGTTCTGGTTCAGCCAGATCAGGCCTGCAAAGAAACTGCGTTTCACAGGCCTTTGTAAGAGATGTTCCCGGTAGGCTGTAAGAGCACTGTGCAGAGCGAGTTGTTTCTTAGCTTCCCAAAGAGGTGGAAGCAAGATGCTCTGGGGCCCAACTCGCCCTTGGGAAAGAAGCCTGCACGTTGTGCCTTTCTGCTCTAGGGAAATGTAGCACACCCAGAGCAGAGGTTCTGCTTCAGCCAGATGAGGCCTGCAAAGAAACTGCGTTTCACAGGCCTTTGTAAGGGATGTACCCGGTAGGCTGTAAGAGCACTGTGCAGAGCGAGTTGTTTCTTAGCTTCCCAAAGAGCTGGAAGCAAGATGCTCTGGGGCCCAACTCGCCCTTTGGAAAGACGCCTGCACGTTGTGCCTTTCAGCTCTAGGGCAATGTAGCACACCCAGAGCAGAAGTTCTACTTCAGCCAGATCAGTCCTGCAGAGAAAATGCGTTTCACAGGCGTTTGTAAGTGATGTTCCCGGTAGGCTGTAAGAGCACTTTGCAGAGCGAGTTGTTTCTTAGCTTCCCAAAGAGCTGGAAGCAAGATGCTCTGGGGCCCAACTCGCACTTTGGAAAGAAGCCTGCACGTTGTGCCTTTCTGATCTAGGGCAATGTAGCACACCCAGAGCAGAAGATCTGAATCAGCCAGATCAGGCCTGAAAAGAAACTTCGTTTCACAGGCCTTTGTAAGAGATGTTCCCGGTAGGCTGTAAGAGCACTGTGCAGAGCGAGTTGTTTCTTAGCTTCCCAAAGAGCTGGAAGCAAGATGCTCTGGGGCCCAACTCGCCCTTTGGACAGAAGCCTGCACGTTGTGCCTTTCAGCTCTAGGGAAATGTAGCACACCAAGAGCAGAAGTTCTGCTTCAGCCAGATGAGGCCTGCAAAGAAACTGCGTTTCACAGGCCTTTGTAAGGGATGTACCCGGTAGGCTGTGAGAGCACTGTGCAGAGCGAGTTGTTTCTTAGCTTTCCAAAGAGCTGGAAGCAAGATGCTCTGGGGCCCAACTCGCCCTTTGGAAAGAAGCCTGCACGTTGTGCCTTTCAGCTCTAGGGCAATGTAGCACACCCAGAGCAGAAGTTCTGCTTCAGCCAGATCAGGCCTGCAGAGAAACTGCGTTTCACAGGCCTTTGTAAGAGATGTTCCCGGTAGGCTGTAAGAGCACTGTGCAGAGCGAGTTGTTTCTTAGCTTCCCAAAGAGCTGGAAGCATGATGCTCTGGGGCCCAACTCGCCCTTTGGAAAGAAGCCTGCACGTTGTGCCTTTCTGCTCTAGGGAAATGTAGCACACCCAGAGCAGAAGTTCTGCTTCACCCAGATGAGGCCTGCAAAGAAACTGCGTTTCACAGGCCTTTGTAAGAGATGTTCCCGGTAGGCTGTAAGAGCACTGTGCAGAGCGAGTTGTTTCTTAGCTTCCCAAAGAGCTGGAAGCAAGATGCTGTGGGGCCCAACTCGACCTTTGGAAATAAGCCTGCACGTTGTGCCTTTCTGCTCTAGGGCAATGTAGCACACCCAGAGCAGAAGTTCTGCTTCAGCCAGATCAGGCCTGCGAAGAAACTGCATTTCACAGGCCTTTGTAAGAGATGTACGCGGTAGGCTGTAAGAGCACTGTGCAGAGCGAGTTGTTTTTTAGCTTTCCAAAGAGCTGGAAGCAAGATGCTCTGGGGCCCAACTCGCCTTTTGGAAAGAAGCCTGCACGTTGTGCCTTTCAGCTCTAGGGCAATGTAGCACACCCAGAGCAGAAGTTCTGATTCAGCCAGATCAGGCCTGTAAAGAAACTGCGTTTCACAGGCCTTTGTAAGAGATGTTCCCGGTAGGCTGTGAGAGCACTGTGCAGAGCGAGTTGTTTCTTAGCTTTCCAAAGAGCTGGAAGCAAGATGCTCTGGGGCCCAACTCGCCCTTTGGAAAGAAGCCTGCACGTTGTGCCTTTCAGCTCTAGGGCAATGTAGCACACCCAGAGCAGAAGTTCTGCTTCAGCCAGATCAGGCCTGCAGAGAAACTGCGTTTCACAGGCCTTTGTAATAGATGTTCCCGGTAGGCTGTAAGAGCACTGTGCAGAGCGAGTTGTTTCTTAGCTTCCCAAAGAGCTGGAAGCAAGATGCTCAGGGGCCCAACTCGCCCTTTGGAAAGAAGCCTGCACGTTGTGCCTTTCAGCTCTAGGGCAATGTAGCACACCCAGAGCAGAAGTTCTGCTTCATCCATATGAGGCCTGCAAAGAAACTGGGTTTCACAGGGCTTGTAAGAGATGTACCCGGTAGGCTCTAAGAGCACTGTGCAGAGCGAGGTGTTTCTTAGCTTCCCAAAGAGCTGGAAGCAAGATGCTGTGGGGCCAAAATCGACCTTTGGAAAGAAGCCTGCACGTTGTGCCTTTCTGCTCTAGGGCAATGTAGCACAACCAGAGCAGAAGTTCTGCTTCAGCCAGATCAGGCCTGCAAAGAAACTGGGTTTCACAGGCCTTTGTAAGAGATGTACCCGGTAGGCTGAAAGAGCACTGTGCAGAGCGATTTGTTTCTTAGCTTCCCAAAGAGCTGGAAGCAAGATGCTCTGGGGCCCAACTCGCCCTTTGGAAAGAAGCCTGCACATTTTGCCTTTCAGCTCTAGGGCAATGTAGCACACCCAGAGCAGAAGTTCTGCTGCAGCCATATCAGGCCTGCAAAGAAACTGCATTACACAGGCCTTTGTAAGAGATGTTCCCGGTAGGCTGTAAGAGCACTGTGCAGAGCGAATTGTTTCTTAGCTTCCCAAAGAGCTGGAAGCAAGATGCTCTGTGGCCCAAGTCGCCCTTTGGAAAGAAGCCTGCACGTTGTGCCTTTCAGCTCTAGGGCAATGTAGCAAACCCAGAGCAGAAGTTCAGCTTCAGCCAGATAAGGCCTGCAAAGAAACTGCGTTTCACAGGCCTTTGTAAGAGATGTTCCCGGTAGGCTGTAAGATCACTGTGCAGAGCGAGTTGTTTCTTAGCTTCCCAAAGAGCTGGAAGCAAGATGCTCTGGGGCCCAACTCGCCCTTTGGAAAGAAGCCTGCACGTTGTGCCTTTCAGCTTTAGGGCAATGTAGCACACCCAGAGCAGTAGTTCTGATGCAGCCAGATGAGGCCTGCAAAGAAACTGCGTTTCACAGGCCTTTGTAAGAGATGTTCCCGGGAGGCTGTGAGAGCACTGTGCAGAGCGAGTTGTTTCTTAGCTTCCCAAAAAGCTGGAAGCAAGATGCTCTGGGGCCCAACTCGCCCTTTGGAAAGAAGCCTGCACGTTTTGCCTTTCAGCTCTAGGGCAATGTAGAACACCCAGAGCAGAAGTCCTACTTCAGCCAGATCAGTCCTGCAAAGAAACTGCGTTTCACAGGCCTTTGGAAGAGACGTTCCCGGTATGCTGTGAGAGCACTGTGCAGAGCGAGTTGTTTCTTTGCTTTCCAAAGAGCTGGAAGCAAGATGCTCTGGGGCCCAACTCGCCTTTTGGAAAGAAGCCTGCACGTTGTGCCTTTCAGCTCTAGGGCAATGTAGCACACCCAGAGCATAAGTTCTGGTTCAGCCAGATCAGGCCTGCAAAGAAACTGCGTTTCACAGGCCTTTGTAAGAGATGTTCCCGGTAGGCTGTAAGAGCACTGTGCAGAGCGAGTTGTTTCTTAGCTTCCCAAAGAGGTGGAAGCAAGATGCTCTGGGGCCCAACTCGCCCTTGGGAAAGAAGCCTGCACGTTGTGCCTTTCTGCTCTAGGGAAATGTAGCACACCCAGAGCAGAGGTTCTGCTTCAGCCAGATGAGGCCTGCAAAGAAACTGCGTTTCACAGGCCTTTGTAAGGGATGTACCCGGTAGGCTGTAAGAGCACTGTGCAGAGCGAGTTGTTTCTTAGCTTCCCAAAGAGCTGGAAGCAAGATGCTCTGGGGCCCAACTCGCCCTTTGGAAAGGCGCCTGCACGTTGTGCCTTTCAGCTCTAGGGCAATGTAGCACACCCAGAGCAGAAGTTCTACTTCAGCCAGATCAGTCCTGCAGAGAAAATGCGTTTCACAGGCGTTTGTAAGTGATGTTCCCGGTAGGCTGTAAGAGCACTTTGCAGAGCGAGTTGTTTCTTAGCTTCCCAAAGAGCTGGAAGCAAGATGCTCTGGGGCCCAACTCGCACTTTGGAAAGAAGCCTGCACGTTGTGCCTTTCTGATCTAGGGCAATGTAGCACACCCAGAGCAGAAGATCTGAATCAGACAGATCAGGCCTGAAAAGAAACTTCGTTTCACAGGCCTTTGTAAGAGATGTTCCCGGTAGGCTGTAAGAGCACTGTGCAGAGCGAGTTGTTTCTTAGCTTCCCAAAGAGCTGGAAGCAAGATGCTCAGGGGCCCAACTCGCCCTTTGGAAAGAAGCCTGCACGTTGTGCCTCTCAGCTCTAGGGCAATGTAGCACACCCAGAGCAGAAGTTCTGCTTCATCCATATGAGGCCTGCAAAGAAACTGGGTTTCACAGGCCTTTGTAAGAGATGTACCCAGTAGGCTCTAAGAGCACTGTGCAGAGCGAGGTGTTTCTTAGCTTCCCAAAGAGCTGGAAGCAAGATGCTGTGGGGCCCAACTCGACCTTTGGAAAGAAGCCTGCACGTTGTGCCTTTCTGCTCTAGGGCAATGTAGCACACCCAGAGCAGAAGTTCTGCTTCAGCCAGATCAGGCCTGCAAAGAAACTGCGTTTCACAGGCCTTTTTAAGAGATGTACCCGGTAGGCTGTAAGAGCACTGTGCAGAGCGAGTTGTTTTTTAGCTTTCCAAAGAGCTGGAAGCAAGATGCTCTGGGGCCCAAATCGCCTTTTGGAAAGAAGCCTGCACGTTGTGCCTTTCAGCTCTAGGGCAATGTAGCACACCCAGAGCAGAAGTTCTGCTTCAGCCAGATCAGGCCTGCAGAGAAACTGCGTTTCACAGGCCTTTGTAAGAGATGTTCCCGGTAGGCTGTAAGAGCACTGTGCAGAGCGAGTTGTTTCTTAGCTTCCCAAAGAGCTGGAAGCATGATGCTCTGGGGCCCAACTCGCCCTTTGGAAAGAAGCCTGCACGTTGTGCCTTTCTGCTCTAGGGAAATGTAGCACACCCAGAGCAGAAGTTCTGCTTCAGCCAGATGAGGCCTGCAAAGAAACTGCGTTTCACAGGCCTTTGTAAGAGATGTTCCCGGTAGGCTGTAAGAGCACTGTGCAGAGCGAGTTGTTTCTTAGCTTCCCAAAGAGCTGGAAGCAAGATGCTGTGGGGCCCAACTCGACCTTTGGAAAGAAGCCTGCACGTTGTGCCTTTCTGCTCTAGGGCAATGTAGCACACCCAGAGCAGAAGTTCTGCTTCAGCCAGATAAGGCCTGCGAAGAAACTGCATTTCACAGGCCTTTGTAAGAGATGTACCCGGTAGGCTGTAAGAGCACTGTGCAGAGAGACTTGTTTTTTAGCTTTCCAAAGAGCTGGAAGCAAGATGCTCTGGGGCCCAACTCGCCTTTTGGAAAGAAGCCTGCACGTTGTGCCTTTCAGCTCTAGGGCAATGTAGCACACCCAGAGCAGAAGTTCTGATTCAGCCAGATCAGGCCTGTAAAGAAACTGCGTTTCACAGGCCTTTGTAAGAGATGTTCCCGGTAGGCTGTGAGAGCACTGTGCAGAGCGAGTTGTTTCTTAGCTTTCCAAAGAGCTGGAAGCAAGATGCTCAGGGGCCCAACTCGCCCTTTGGAAAGAAGCCTGCACGTTGTGCCTTTCAGCTCTAGGGCAATGTAGCACACCCAGAGCAGAAGTTCTGCTTCAGCCAGATCAGGCCTGCAGAGAAACTGCGTTTCACAGGCCTTTGTAAGAGATGTTCCCGGTAGGCTGTAAGAGCACTGTGCAGAGCGAGTTGTTTCTTAGCTTCCCAAAGAGCTGGAAGCATGATGCTCTGGGGCCCAACTCGCCCTTTGGAAAGAAGCCTGCACGTTGTGCCTTTCTGCTCTAGGGAAATGTAGCACACCCAGAGCAGAAGTTCTGAATCAGCCAGATCAGGCCTGAAAAGAAACTGCGTTTCACAGGCCTTTGTAAGAGATGTTCCCGGTAGGCTGTAAGAGCACTGTGCAGAGCGAGTTGTTTCTTAGCTTCCCAAAGAGCTGGAAGCAAGATGCTCAGGGGCCCAACTCGCCCTTTGGAAAGAAGCCTGCACGTTGTGCCTTTCAGCTCTAGGGCAATGTAGCACACCCAGAGCAGAAGTTCTGCTTCATCCATATGAGGCCTGCAAAGAAACTGGGTTTCACAGGGCTTGTAAGAGATGTACCCGGTAGGCTCTAAGAGCACTGTGCAGAGCGAGGTGTTTCTTAGCTTCCCAAAGAGCTGGAAGCAAGATGCTGTGGGGCCAAAATCGACCTTTGGAAAGAAGCCTGCACGTTGTGCCTTTCTGCTCTAGGGCAACGTAGCACACCCAGAGCAGAAGTTCTGCTTCAGCCAGATCAGGCCTGCAAAGAAACTGGGTTTCACAGGCCCTTGTAAGAGATGTACCCGGTAGGCTCTAAGAGCACTGTGCAGAGCGAGGTGTTTCTTAGCTTCCCAAAGAGCTGGAAGCAAGATGCTGTGGGGCCCAACTCGACCTTTGGAAAGAAGCCTGCACGTTGTGCCTTTCTGCTGTAGGGCAATGTAGCACACCCAGAGCAGAAGTTCTGCTTCAGCCATATCAGGCCTGCAAAGAAACTGCGTTTCACAGGCCTTTGTAAGAGATGTTCCGGGTAGGCTGTAAGAGCACTGTGCAGAGCGAGTTGTTTCTTAGCTTCCCAAAGAGCTGGAAGCAAGATTCTCTGGGGCCCAACTCGCCCTTTGGAAAGAAGCCTGCACGTTTTGCCTTTCAGCTCTAGGGCAATGTAGCACACCCAGAGCAGAAGTTCTGCTTCAGCCATATCAGGCCTGCAAAGAAACTGCGTTTCACAGGCCTTTGTAAGAGATGTTCCCGGTAGGCTGTAAGAGCACTGTGCAGAGCGAATTGTTTCTTAGCTTCCCAAAGAGCTGGAAGCAAGATGCTCTGTGGCCCAAGTCGCCCTTTGGAAAGAAGCCTGTACGTTGTGCCTTGCAGCTCTAGGGCAATGTAGCAAACCCAGAGCAGAAGTTCAGCTTCAGCCAGATAAGGCCTGTAAAGAAACTGCGTTTCACAGGCCTTTGTAAGAGATGTTCCCGGTAGGCTGTAAGATCACTGTGCAGAGCGAGTTGTTTCTTAGCTTCCCAAAGAGCTGGAAGCAAGATGCTCTGGGGCCCAACTCGCCCTTTGGACAGAAGCCTGCACGTTGTGCCTTTCAGCTCTAGGGAAATGTAGCACACCAAGAGCAGAAGTTCTGCTTCAGCCAGATGAGGCCTGCAAACAAACTGCGTTTCACAGGCCTTTGTAAGGGATGTACCCGGTAGGCTGTGAGAGCACTGTGCAGAGCGAGTTGTTTCTTAGCTTTCCAAAGAGCTGGAAGCAAGATGCTCTGGGGCCCAACTCGCCCTTTGGAAAGAAGCCTGCACGTTGTGCCTTTCAGCTCTAGGGCAATGTAGCACACCCAGAGCAGAAGTTCTGCTTCAGCCAGATCAGGCCTGCAGAGAAACTGCGTTTCAGAGGCCTTTGTAAGAGATGTTCCCGGTAGGCTGTAAGAGCACTGTGCAGAGCGAGTTGTTTCTTAGCTTCCCAAAGAGCTGGAAGCATGATGCTCTGGGGCCCAACTCGCCCTTTGGAAAGAAGCCTGCACGTTGTGCCTTTCTGCTCTAGGGAAATGTAGCACACCCAGAGCAGAAGTTCTGCTTCACCCAGATGAGGCCTGCAAAGAAACTGCGTTTCACAGGCCTTTGTAAGAGATGTTCCCGGTAGGCTGTAAGAGCACTGTGCAGAGCGATTTGTTTCTTAGCTTCCCAAAGAGCTGGAAGCAAGATGCTGTGGGGCCCAACTCGACCTTTGGAAAGAAGCCTGCACGTTGTGCCTTTCTGCTCTAGGGCAATGTAGAACACCCAGAGCAGAAGTTCTGCTTCAGCCAGATCAGGCCTGCGAAGAAACTGCATTTCACAGGCCTTTGTAAGAGATGTACGCGGTAGGCTGTAAGAGCACTGTGCAGAGCGAGTTGTTTTTTAGCTTTCCAAAGAGCTGGAAGCAAGATGCTCTGGGGCCCAACTCGCCTTTTGGAAAGAAGCCTGCACGTTGTGCCTTTCAGCTCTAGGGCAATGTAGCACACCCAGAGCAGAAGTTCTGATTCAGCCAGATCAGGCCTGTAAAGAAACTGCGTTTCACAGGCCTTTGTAAGAGATGTTCCCGGTAGGCTGTGAGAGCACTGTGCAGAGCGAGTTGTTTCTTAGCTTTCCAAAGAGCTGGAAGCAAGATGCTCTGGGGCCCAACTCGCCCTTTGGAAAGAAGCCTGCACGTTGTGCCTTTCAGCTCTAGGGCAATGTAGCACACCCAGAGCAGAAGTTCTGCTTCAGCCAGATCAGGCCTGCAGAGAAACTGCGTTTCACAGGCCTTTGTAAGAGATGTTCCCGGTAGGCTGTAAGAGCACTGTGCAGAGCGAGTTGTTTCTTAGCTTCCCAAAGAGCTGGAAGCATGATGCTCTGGGGCCCAACTCGCCCTTTGGAAAGAAGCCTGCACGTTGTGCCTTTCTGCTCTAGGGAAATGTAGCACACCCAGAGCAGAAGTTCTGAATCAGCCAGATCAGGCCTGAAAAGAAACTGCGTTTCACAGGCCTTTGTAAGAGATGTTCCCGGTAGGCTGTAAGAGCACTGTGCAGAGCGAGTTGTTTCTTAGCTTCCCAAAGAGCTGGAAGCAAGATGCTCAGGGGCCCAACTCGCCCTTTGGAAAGAAGCCTGCACGTTGTGCCTTTCAGCTCTAGGGCAATGTAGCACACCCAGAGCAGAAGTTCTGCTTCATCCATATGAGGCCTGCAAAGAAACTGGGTTTCACAGGGCTTGTAAGAGATGTACCCGGTAGGCTCTAAGAGCACTGTGCAGAGCGAGGTGTTTCTTAGCTTCCCAAAGAGCTGGAAGCAAGATGCTGTGGGGCCAAAATCGACCTTTGGAAAGAAGCCTGCACGTTGTGCCTTTCTGCTCTAGGGCAATGTAGCACACCCAGAGCAAAAGTTCTGCTTCAGCCAGATCAGGCCTGCAAAGCAACTGGGTTTCACAGGCCTTTGTAAGAGATGTACCCGGTAGGCTGAAAGAGCACTGTGCAGAGCGATTTGTTTCTTAGCTTCCCAAAGAGCTGGAAGCAAGATGCTCTGGGGCCCAACTCGCCCTTTGGAAAGAAGCCTGCACATTTTGCCTTTCAGCTCTAGGGCAATGTAGCACACCCAGAGCAGAAGTTCTGCTTCAGCCATATCAGGCCTGCAAAGAAACTGCATTACACAGGCCTTTGTAAGAGATGTTCCCGGTAGGCTGTAAGAGCACTGTGCAGAGCGAATTGTTTCTTAGCTTCCCAAAGAGCTGGAAGCAAGATGCTCTGTGGCCCAAGTCGCCCTTTGGAAAGAAGCCTGCACGTTGTGCCTTTCAGCTCTAGGGCAATGTAGCAAACCCAGAGCAGAAGTTCAGCTTCAGCCAGATAAGGCCTGCAAAGAAACTGCGTTTCACAGGCCTTTGTAAGAGATGTTCCCGGTAGGCTGTAAGATCACTGTGCAGAGCGAGTTGTTTCTTAGCTTCCCAAAGAGCTGGAAGCAAGATGCTCTGGGGCCCAACTCGCCCTTTGGAAAGAAGCCTGCATGTTGTGCCTTTCAGCTCTAGGGAAATGTAGCACACCAAGAGCAGAAGTTCTGCTTCAGCCAGATGATGCCTGCAAACAAACTGCGTTTCACAGGCCTTTGTAAGGGATGTACCCGGTAGGCTGTAAGAGCACTGTGCAGAGCGAGTTGTTTCTTAGCTTCCCAAAGAGCTGGAAGGAAGATGCTGTGGGGCCCAACTCGCCCTTTGGAAAGAAGCCTGCACGTTTTGCCTTTCAGATCCAGGGCAATGTAGCACACCCAGAGCAGAAGTCCTACTTGAGCCAGATCAGTCCTGCAAAGAAACTGCGTTTCACAGGCCTTTGTAAGAGATGTTCCCGGTAGGCTGTAAGAGCACTTTGCACAGCGAGTTGTTTCTTAGCTTCCCAAAGAGCTGGAAGCAAGATGCTGTGGAGCCCAACTCGCCCTTTGGAAAGAAGCCTGCACGTTGTGCCTTTCAGCTCTAGGGCAATGTAGCACACCCAGAGCAGAAGTTCTGTTTCAGCCAGATCAGGCCTGCGAAGAAACTGCATTTCACAGGCCTTTGTAAGAGATGTACCCGGTAGGCTGTAAGAGCACTGTGCAGAGCGAGTTGTTTCTTAGCTTTCCAAAGAGGTGGAAGCAAGATGCTCTGGAGCCCAACTCGCCCTTTGGAAAGAAGCCTGCACGTTGTGCCTTTCTGCTCTAGGGAAATGTAGCACACCCAGAGCAGAGGTTCTGCTTCACCCAGATCAGGCCTGCAGAGAAACTGCGTTACACAGGCCTCTGTAAGAGATGCTCCCGGTAGGCTGTAAGAGCACTGTGCAGAGCGAGTTGTTTCTTAGCTTCCCAAAGAGCTGGAAGCAAGATGCTCTGGGGCCCAACTCGCCCTTTGGAAAGAAGCCTGCACGTTGTGCCTTTCAGCTTTAGGGCAATGTAGCACACCCAGAGCAGTAGTTCTGATGCAGCCAGATGAGGCCTGCAAAGAAACTGCGTTTCACAGGCCTTTGTAAGAGATGTTCCCGGGAGGCTGTGAGAGCACTGTGCAGAGCGAGTTGTTTCTTAGCTTCCCAAAAAGCTGGAAGCAAGATGCTCTGGGGCCCAACTCGCCCTTTGGAAAGAAGCCTGCACGTTTTGCCTTTCAGCTCTAGGGCAATGTAGAACACCCAGAGCAGAAGTCCTACTTCAGCCAGATCAGTCCTGCAAAGAAACTGCGTTACACAGGCCTTTGGAAGAGATGTTCCCGGTATGCTGTGAGAGCACTGTGCAGAGCGAGTTGTTTCTTTGCTTTCCAAAGAGCTGGAAGCAAGATGCTCTGGGGCCCAACTCGCCTTTTGGAAAGAAGCCTGCACGTTGTGCCTTTCAGCTCTAGGGCAATGTAGCACACCCAGAGCAGAAGTTCTGGTTC
This sequence comes from Equus przewalskii, assembly GCF_037783145.1. Classification (NCBI taxonomy): domain Eukaryota; kingdom Metazoa; phylum Chordata; class Mammalia; order Perissodactyla; family Equidae; genus Equus; species Equus przewalskii. The sequence continues at coordinate 273,989 of NW_027227611.1, read as the reverse complement.
AGCCAGATCAGGCCTGCAAAGAAACTGCGTTTCACAGGCCTTTGTAAGAGATGTTCCCGGTAGGCTGTAAGAGCACTGTGCAGAGCGAGTTGTTTCTTAGCTTCCCAAAGAGGTGGAAGCAAGATGCTCTGGGGCCCAACTCGCCCTTGGGAAAGAAGCCTGCACGTTGTGCCTTTCTGCTCTAGGGAAATGTAGCACACCCAGAGCAGAGGTTCTGCTTCAGCCAGATGAGGCCTGCAAAGAAACTGCGTTTCACAGGCCTTTGTAAGAGATGTTCCCGGTAGGCTGTAAGAGCACTGTGCAGAGCGAGTTGTTTCTTAGCTTCCCAAAGAGCTGGAAGCATGATGCTCTGGGGCCCAACTCGCCCTTTGGAAAGAAGCCTGCACGTTGTGCCTTTCTGCTCTAGGGAAATGTAGCACACCCAGAGCAGAAGTTCTGAATCAGCCAGATCAGGCCTGAAAAGAAACTGCGTTTCACAGGCCTTTGTAAGAGATGTTCCCGGTAGGCTGTAAGAGCACTGTGCAGAGCGAGTTGTTTCTTAGCTTCCCAAAGAGCTGGAAGCAAGATGCTCAGGGGCCCAACTCGCCCTTTGGAAAGAAGCCTGCACGTTGTGCCTTTCAGCTCTAGGGCAATGTAGCACACCCAGAGCAGAAGTTCTGCTTCATCCATATGAGGCCTGCAAAGAAACTGGGTTTCACAGGGCTTGTAAGAGATGTACCCGGTAGGCTCTAAGAGCACTGTGCAGAGCGAGGTGTTTCTTAGCTTCCCAAAGAGCTGGAAGCAAGATGCTGTGGGGCCAAAATCGACCTTTGGAAAGAAGCCTGCACGTTGTGCCTTTCTGCTCTAGGGCAACGTAGCACACCCAGAGCAGAAGTTCTGCTTCAGCCAGATCAGGCCTGCAAAGAAACTGGGTTTCACAGGCCCTTGTAAGAGATGTACCCGGTAGGCTCTAAGAGCACTGTGCAGAGCGAGGTGTTTCTTAGCTTCCCAAAGAGCTGGAAGCAAGATGCTGTGGGGCCCAACTCGACCTTTGGAAAGAAGCCTGCACGTTGTGCCTTTCTGCTGTAGGGCAATGTAGCACACCCAGAGCAGAAGTTCTGCTTCAGCCATATCAGGCCTGCAAAGAAACTGCGTTTCACAGGCCTTTGTAAGAGATGTTCCGGGTAGGCTGTAAGAGCACTGTGCAGAGCGAGTTGTTTCTTAGCTTCCCAAAGAGCTGGAAGCAAGATTCTCTGGGGCCCAACTCGCCCTTTGGAAAGAAGCCTGCACGTTTTGCCTTTCAGCTCTAGGGCAATGTAGCACACCCAGAGCAGAAGTTCTGCTTCAGCCATATCAGGCCTGCAAAGAAACTGCGTTTCACAGGCCTTTGTAAGAGATGTTCCCGGTAGGCTGTAAGAGCACTGTGCAGAGCGAATTGTTTCTTAGCTTCCCAAAGAGCTGGAAGCAAGATGCTCTGTGGCCCAAGTCGCCCTTTGGAAAGAAGCCTGCACGTTGTGCCTTGCAGCTCTAGGGCAATGTAGCAAACCCAGAGCAGAAGTTCAGCTTCAGCCAGATAAGGCCTGTAAAGAAACTGCGTTTCACAGGCCTTTGTAAGAGATGTTCCCGGTAGGCTGTAAGATCACTGTGCAGAGCGAGTTGTTTCTTAGCTTCCCAAAGAGCTGGAAGCAAGATGCTCTGGGGCCCAACTCGCCCTTTGGACAGAAGCCTGCACGTTGTGCCTTTCAGCTCTAGGGAAATGTAGCACACCAAGAGCAGAAGTTCTGCTTCAGCCAGATGAGGCCTGCAAACAAACTGCGTTTCACAGGCCTTTGTAAGGGATGTACCCGGTAGGCTGTGAGAGCACTGTGCAGAGCGAGTTGTTTCTTAGCTTTCCAAAGAGCTGGAAGCAAGATGCTCTGGGGCCCAACTCGCCCTTTGGAAAGAAGCCTGCACGTTTTGCCTTTCAGCTCTAGGGCAATGTAGCACACCCAGAGCAGAAGTTCTGCTTCAGCCATATCAGGCCTGCAAAGAAACTGCGTTTCACAGGCCTTTGTAAGAGATGTTCCCGGTAGGCTGTAAGAGCACTGTGCAGAGCGAATTGTTTCTTAGCTTCCCAAAGAGCTGGAAGCAAGATGCTCTGTGGCCCAAGTCGCCCTTTGGAAAGAAGCCTGCACGTTGTGCCTTGCAGCTCTAGGGCAATGTAGCAAACCCAGAGCAGAAGTTCAGCTTCAGCCAGATAAGGCCTGTAAAGAAACTGCGTTTCACAGGCCTTTGTAAGAGATGTTCCCGGTAGGCTGTAAGATCACTGTGCAGAGCGAGTTGTTTCTTAGCTTCCCAAAGAGCTGGAAGCAAGATGCTCTGGGGCCCAACTCGCCCTTTGGACAGAAGCCTGCACGTTGTGCCTTTCAGCTCTAGGGAAATGTAGCACACCAAGAGCAGAAGTTCTGCTTCAGCCAGATGAGGCCTGCAAACAAACTGCGTTTCACAGGCCTTTGTAAGGGATGTACCCGGTAGGCTGTGAGAGCACTGTGCAGAGCGAGTTGTTTCTTAGCTTTCCAAAGAGCTGGAAGCAAGATGCTCTGGGGCCCAACTCGCCCTTTGGAAAGAAGCCTGCACGTTGTGCCTTTCAGCTCTAGGGCAATGTAGCACACCCAGAGCAGAAGTTCTGCTTCAGCCAGATCAGGCCTGCAGAGAAACTGCGTTTCAGAGGCCTTTGTAAGAGATGTTCCCGGTAGGCTGTAAGAGCACTGTGCAGAGCGAGTTGTTTCTTAGCTTCCCAAAGAGCTGGAAGCATGATGCTCTGGGGCCCAACTCGCCCTTTGGAAAGAAGCCTGCACGTTGTGCCTTTCTGCTCTAGGGAAATGTAGCACACCCAGAGCAGAAGTTCTGCTTCACCCAGATGAGGCCTGCAAAGAAACTGCGTTTCACAGGCCTTTGTAAGAGATGTTCCCGGTAGGCTGTAAGAGCACTGTGCAGAGCGATTTGTTTCTTAGCTTCCCAAAGAGCTGGAAGCAAGATGCTGTGGGGCCCAACTCGACCTTTGGAAAGAAGCCTGCACGTTGTGCCTTTCTGCTCTAGGGCAATGTAGAACACCCAGAGCAGAAGTTCTGCTTCAGCCAGATCAGGCCTGCGAAGAAACTGCATTTCACAGGCCTTTGTAAGAGATGTACGCGGTAGGCTGTAAGAGCACTGTGCAGAGCGAGTTGTTTTTTAGCTTTCCAAAGAGCTGGAAGCAAGATGCTCTGGGGCCCAACTCGCCTTTTGGAAAGAAGCCTGCACGTTGTGCCTTTCAGCTCTAGGGCAATGTAGCACACCCAGAGCAGAAGTTCTGATTCAGCCAGATCAGGCCTGTAAAGAAACTGCGTTTCACAGGCCTTTGTAAGAGATGTTCCCGGTAGGCTGTGAGAGCACTGTGCAGAGCGAGTTGTTTCTTAGCTTTCCAAAGAGCTGGAAGCAAGATGCTCTGGGGCCCAACTCGCCCTTTGGAAAGAAGCCTGCACGTTGTGCCTTTCAGCTCTAGGGCAATGTAGCACACCCAGAGCAGAAGTTCTGCTTCAGCCAGATCAGGCCTGCAGAGAAACTGCGTTTCACAGGCCTTTGTAAGAGATGTTCCCGGTAGGCTGTAAGAGCACTGTGCAGAGCGAGTTGTTTCTTAGCTTCCCAAAGAGCTGGAAGCATGATGCTCTGGGGCCCAACTCGCCCTTTGGAAAGAAGCCTGCACGTTGTGCCTTTCTGCTCTAGGGAAATGTAGCACACCCAGAGCAGAAGTTCTGAATCAGCCAGATCAGGCCTGAAAAGAAACTGCGTTTCACAGGCCTTTGTAAGAGATGTTCCCGGTAGGCTGTAAGAGCACTGTGCAGAGCGAGTTGTTTCTTAGCTTCCCAAAGAGCTGGAAGCAAGATGCTCAGGGGCCCAACTCGCCCTTTGGAAAGAAGCCTGCACGTTGTGCCTTTCAGCTCTAGGGCAATGTAGCACACCCAGAGCAGAAGTTCTGCTTCATCCATATGAGGCCTGCAAAGAAACTGGGTTTCACAGGGCTTGTAAGAGATGTACCCGGTAGGCTCTAAGAGCACTGTGCAGAGCGAGGTGTTTCTTAGCTTCCCAAAGAGCTGGAAGCAAGATGCTGTGGGGCCAAAATCGACCTTTGGAAAGAAGCCTGCACGTTGTGCCTTTCTGCTCTAGGGCAATGTAGCACACCCAGAGCAAAAGTTCTGCTTCAGCCAGATCAGGCCTGCAAAGCAACTGGGTTTCACAGGCCTTTGTAAGAGATGTACCCGGTAGGCTGAAAGAGCACTGTGCAGAGCGATTTGTTTCTTAGCTTCCCAAAGAGCTGGAAGCAAGATGCTCTGGGGCCCAACTCGCCCTTTGGAAAGAAGCCTGCACATTTTGCCTTTCAGCTCTAGGGCAATGTAGCACACCCAGAGCAGAAGTTCTGCTTCAGCCATATCAGGCCTGCAAAGAAACTGCATTACACAGGCCTTTGTAAGAGATGTTCCCGGTAGGCTGTAAGAGCACTGTGCAGAGCGAATTGTTTCTTAGCTTCCCAAAGAGCTGGAAGCAAGATGCTCTGTGGCCCAAGTCGCCCTTTGGAAAGAAGCCTGCACGTTGTGCCTTTCAGCTCTAGGGCAATGTAGCAAACCCAGAGCAGAAGTTCAGCTTCAGCCAGATAAGGCCTGCAAAGAAACTGCGTTTCACAGGCCTTTGTAAGAGATGTTCCCGGTAGGCTGTAAGATCACTGTGCAGAGCGAGTTGTTTCTTAGCTTCCCAAAGAGCTGGAAGCAAGATGCTCTGGGGCCCAACTCGCCCTTTGGAAAGAAGCCTGCATGTTGTGCCTTTCAGCTCTAGGGAAATGTAGCACACCAAGAGCAGAAGTTCTGCTTCAGCCAGATGATGCCTGCAAACAAACTGCGTTTCACAGGCCTTTGTAAGGGATGTACCCGGTAGGCTGTAAGAGCACTGTGCAGAGCGAGTTGTTTCTTAGCTTCCCAAAGAGCTGGAAGGAAGATGCTGTGGGGCCCAACTCGCCCTTTGGAAAGAAGCCTGCACGTTTTGCCTTTCAGATCCAGGGCAATGTAGCACACCCAGAGCAGAAGTCCTACTTGAGCCAGATCAGTCCTGCAAAGAAACTGCGTTTCACAGGCCTTTGTAAGAGATGTTCCCGGTAGGCTGTAAGAGCACTTTGCACAGCGAGTTGTTTCTTAGCTTCCCAAAGAGCTGGAAGCAAGATGCTGTGGAGCCCAACTCGCCCTTTGGAAAGAAGCCTGCACGTTGTGCCTTTCAGCTCTAGGGCAATGTAGCACACCCAGAGCAGAAGTTCTGTTTCAGCCAGATCAGGCCTGCGAAGAAACTGCATTTCACAGGCCTTTGTAAGAGATGTACCCGGTAGGCTGTAAGAGCACTGTGCAGAGCGAGTTGTTTCTTAGCTTTCCAAAGAGGTGGAAGCAAGATGCTCTGGGGCCCAACTCGCCCTTTGGAAAGAAGCCTGCACGTTGTGCCTTTCTGCTCTAGGGAAATGTAGCACACCCAGAGCAGAGGTTCTGCTTCACCCAGATCAGGCCTGCAGAGAAACTGCGTTACACAGGCCTCTGTAAGAGATGCTCCCGGTAGGCTGTAAGAGCACTGTGCAGAGCGAGTTGTTTCTTAGCTTCCCAAAGAGCTGGAAGCAAGATGCTCTGGGGCCCAACTCGCCCTTTGGAAAGAAGCCTGCACATTGTGCCTTTCAGCTTTAGGGCAATGTAGCACACCCAGAGCAGTAGTTCTGATGCAGCCAGATGAGGCCTGCAAAGAAACTGCGTTTCACAGGCCTTTGTAAGAGATGTTCCCGGGAGGCTGTGAGAGCACTGTGCAGAGCGAGTTGTTTCTTAGCTTCCCAAAAAGCTGGAAGCAAGATGCTCTGGGGCCCAACTCGCCCTTTGGAAAGAAGCCTGCACGTTTTGCCTTTCAGCTCTAGGGCAATGTAGAACACCCAGAGCAGAAGTCCTACTTCAGCCAGATCAGTCCTGCAAAGAAACTGCGTTACACAGGCCTTTGGAAGAGATGTTCCCGGTATGCTGTGAGAGCACTGTGCAGAGCGAGTTGTTTCTTTGCTTTCCAAAGAGCTGGAAGCAAGATGCTCTGGGGCCCAACTCGCCTTTTGGAAAGAAGCCTGCACGTTGTGCCTTTCAGCTCTAGGGAAATGTAGCACACCCAGAGCAGAGGTTCTGCTTCAGCCAGATGAGGCCTGCAAAGAAACTGCGTTTCACAGGCCTTTGTAAGGGATGTACCCGGTAGGCTGTAAGAGCACTGTGCAGAGCGAGTTGTTTCTTAGCTTCCCAAAGAGCTGGAAGCAAGATGCTCTGGGGCCCAACTCGCCCTTTGGAAAGACGCCTGCACGTTGTGCCTTTCAGCTCTAGGGCAATGTAGCACACCCAGAGCAGAAGTTCTACTTCAGCCAGATCAGTCCTGCAGAGAAAATGCGTTTCACAGGCGTTTGTAAGTGATGTTCCCGGTAGGCTGTAAGAGCACTTTGCAGAGCGAGTTGTTTCTTAGCTTCCCAAAGAGCTGGAAGCAAGATGCTCTGGGGCCCAACTCGCACTTTGGAAAGAAGCCTGCACGTTGTGCCTTTCTGAGCTAGGGCAATGTAGCACACCCAGAGCAGAAGATCTGAATCAGCCAGATCAGGCCTGAAAAGAAACTTCGTTTCACAGGCCTTTGTAAGAGATGTTCCCGGTAGGCTGTAAGAGCACTGTGCAGAGCGAGTTGTTTCTTAGCTTCCCAAAGAGCTGGAAGCAAGATGCTCTGGGGCCCAACTCGCCCTTTGGAAAGAAGCCTGCACGTTGTGCCTCTCAGCTCTAGGGCAATGTAGCACACCCAGAGCAGAAGTTCTGCTTCATCCATATGAGGCCTGCAAAGAAACTGGGTTTCACAGGCCTTTGTAAGAGATGTACCCGGTAGGCTCTAAGAGCACTGTGCAGAGCGAGGTGTTTCTTAGCTTCCCAAAGAGCTGGAAGAAAGATGCTGTGGGGCCCAACTCGACCTTTGGAAAGAAGCCTGCACGTTGTGCCTTTCTGCTCTAGGGCAATGTAGCACACCCAGAGCAGAAGTTCTGCTTCAGCCAGATCAGGCCTGCAAAGAAACTGCGTTTCACAGGCCTTTTTAAGAGATGTACCCCGTAGGCTGTAAGAGCACTGTGCAGAGCGAGTTGTTTTTTAGCTTTCCAAAGAGCTGGAAGCAAGATGCTCTGGGGCCCAAATCGCCTTTTGGAAAGAAGCCTGCACGTTGTGCCTTTCAGCTCTAGGGCAATGTAGCACACCCAGAGCAGAAGTTCTGCTTCAGCCAGATCAGGCCTGCAGAGAAACTGCGTTTCACAGGCCTTTGTAAGAGATGTTCCCGGTAGGCTGTAAGAGCACTGTGCAGAGCGAGTTGTTTCTTAGCTTCCCAAAGAGCTGGAAGCATGATGCTCTGGGGCCCAACTCGCCCTTTGGAAAGAAGCCTGCACGTTGTGCCTTTCTGCTCTAGGGAAATGTAGCACACCCAGAGCAGAAGTTCTGCTTCAGCCAGATCAGGCCTGCAAAGAAACTGCGTTTCACAGGCCTTTGTAAGAGATGTTCCCGGTAGGCTGTAAGAGCACTGTGCAGAGCGAGTTGTTTCTTAGCTTCCCAAAGAGCTGGAAGCAAGATGCTGTGGGGCCCAACTCGACCTTTGGAAAGAAGCCTGCACGTTGTGCCTTTCTGCTCTAGGGCAATGTAGCACACCCAGAGCAGAAGTTCTGCTTCAGCCAGATAAGGCCTGCGAAGAAACTGCATTTCACAGGCCTTTGTAAGAGATGTACCCGGTAGGCTGTAAGAGCACTGTGCAGAGAGAGTTGTTTTTTAGCTTTCCAAAGAGCTGGAAGCAAGATGCTCTGGGGCCCAACTCGCCTTTTGGAAAGAAGCCTGCACGTTGTGCCTTTCAGCTCTAGGGCAATGTAGCACACCCAGAGCAGAAGTTCTGATTCAGCCAGATCAGGCCTGTAAAGAAACTGCGTTTCACAGGCCTTTGTAAGAGATGTTCCCGGTAGGCTGTGAGAGCACTGTGCAGAGCGAGTTGTTTCTTAGCTTTCCAAAGAGCTGGAAGCAAGATGCTCAGGGGCCCAACTCGCCCTTTGGAAAGAAGCCTGCACGTTGTGCCTTTCAGCTCTAGGGCAATGTAGCACACCCAGAGCAGAAGTTCTGCTTCAGCCAGATCAGGCCTGCAGAGAAACTGCGTTTCACAGGCCTTTGTAAGAGATGTTCCCGGTAGGCTGTAAAGCACTGTGCAGAGCGAGTTGTTTCTTAGCTTCCCAAAGAGCTGGAAGCATGATGCTCTGGGGCCCAACTCGCCCTTTGGAAAGAAGCCTGCACGTTGTGCCTTTCTGCTCTAGGGAAATGTAGCACACCCAGAGCAGAAGTTCTGAATCAGCCAGATCAGGCCTGAAAAGAAACTGCGTTTCACAGGCCTTTGTAAGAGATGTTCCCGGTAGGCTGTAAGAGCACTGTGCAGAGCGAGTTGTTTCTTAGCTTCCCAAAGAGCTGGAAGCAAGATGCTCTGGGGCCCAACTCGCCCTTTGGAAAGAAGCCTGCACGTTGTGCCTCTCAGCTCTAGGGCAATGTAGCACACCCAGAGCAGAAGTTCTGCTTCATCCATATGAGGCCTGCAAAGAAACTGGGTTTCACAGGCCTTTGTAAGAGATGTACCCGGTAGGCTCTAAGAGCACTGTGCAGAGCGAGGTGTTTCTTAGCTTCCCAAAGAGCTGGAAGCAAGATGCTGTGGGGCCCAACTCGACCTTTGGAAAGAAGCCTGCACGTTGTGCCTTTCTGCTCTAGGGCAATGTAGCACACCCAGAGCAGAAGTTCTGCTTCAGCCAGATCAGGCCTGCAAAGAAACTGCGTTTCACAGGCCTTTTTAAGAGATGTACCCCGTAGGCTGTAAGAGCACTGTGCAGAGCGAGTTGTTTTTTAGCTTTCCAAAGAGCTGGAAGCAAGATGCTCTGGGGCCCAAATCGCCTTTTGGAAAGAAGCCTGCACGTTGTGCCTTTCAGCTCTAGGGCAATGTAGCACACCCAGAGCAGAAGTTCTGCTTCAGCCAGATCAGGCCTGCAGAGAAACTGCGTTTCACAGGCCTTTGTAAGAGATGTTCCCGGTAGGCTGTAAGAGCACTGTGCAGAGCGAGTTGTTTCTTAGCTTCCCAAAGAGCTGGAAGCATGATGCTCTGGGGCCCAACTCGCCCTTTGGAAAGAAGCCTGCACGTTGTGCCTTTCTGCTCTAGGGAAATGTAGCACACCCAGAGCAGAAGTTCTGCTTCAGCCAGATCAGGCCTGCAAAGAAACTGCGTTTCACAGGCCTTTGTAAGAGATGTTCCCGGTAGGCTGTAAGAGCACTGTGCAGAGCGAGTTGTTTCTTAGCTTCCCAAAGAGCTGGAAGCAAGATGCTGTGGGGCCCAACTCGACCTTTGGAAAGAAGCCTGCACGTTGTGCCTTTCTGCTCTAGGGCAATGTAGCACACCCAGAGCAGAAGTTCTGCTTCAGCCAGATAAGGCCTGCGAAGAAACTGCATTTCACAGGCCTTTGTAAGAGATGTACCCGGTAGGCTGTAAGAGCACTGTGCAGAGAGAGTTGTTTTTTAGCTTTCCAAAGAGCTGGAAGCAAGATGCTCTGGGGCCCAACTCGCCTTTTGGAAAGAAGCCTGCACGTTGTGCCTTTCAGCTCTAGGGCAATGTAGCACACCCAGAGCAGAAGTTCTGATTCAGCCAGATCAGGCCTGTAAAGAAACTGCGTTTCACAGGCCTTTGTAAGAGATGTTCCCGGTAGGCTGTGAGAGCACTGTGCAGAGCGAGTTGTTTCTTAGCTTTCCAAAGAGCTGGAAGCAAGATGCTCAGGGGCCCAACTCGCCCTTTGGAAAGAAGCCTGCACGTTGTGCCTTTCAGCTCTAGGGCAATGTAGCACACCCAGAGCAGAAGTTCTGCTTCAGCCAGATCAGGCCTGCAGAGAAACTGCGTTTCACAGGCCTTTGTAAGAGATGTTCCCGGTAGGCTGTAAGAGCACTGTGCAGAGCGAGTTGTTTCTTAGCTTCCCAAAGAGCTGGAAGCATGATGCTCTGGGGCCCAACTCGCCCTTTGGAAAGAAGCCTGCACGTTGTGCCTTTCTGCTCTAGGGAAATGTAGCACACCCAGAGCAGAAGTTCTGAATCAGCCAGATCAGGCCTGAAAAGAAACTGCGTTTCACAGGCCTTTGTAAGAGATGTTCCCGGTAGGCTGTAAGAGCACTGTGCAGAGCGAGTTGTTTCTTAGCTTCCCAAAGAGCTGGAAGCAAGATGCTCAGGGGCCCAACTCGCCCTTTGGAAAGAAGCCTGCACGTTGTGCCTTTCAGCTCTAGGGCAATGTAGCACACCCAGAGCAGAAGTTCTGCTTCATCCATATGAGGCCTGCAAAGAAACTGGGTTTCACAGGGCTTGTAAGAGATGTACCCGGTAGGCTCTAAGAGCACTGTGCAGAGCGAGGTGTTTCTTAGCTTCCCAAAGAGCTGGAAGCAAGATGCTGTGGGGCCAAAATCGACCTTTGGAAAGAAGCCTGCACGTTGTGCCTTTCTGCTCTAGGGCAATGTAGCACACCCAGAGCAGAAGTTCTGCTTCAGCCAGATCAGGCCTGCAAAGAAACTGGGTTTCACAGGCCTTTGTAAGAGATGTACCCGGTAGGCTGTAAGAGCACAGTGCAGAGCGATTTGTTTCTTAGCTTCCCAAAGAGCTGGAAGCAAGATGCTCTGGGGCCCAACTCGCCCTTTGGAAAGAAGCCTGCACGTTTTGCCTTTCAGCTCTAGGGCAATGTAGCACACCCAGAGCAGAAGTTCTGCTTCAGCCATATCAGGCCTGCAAAGAAACTGCATTACACAGGCCTTTGTAAGAGATGTTCCCGGTAGGCTGTAAGAGCACTGTGCAGAGCGAATTGTTTCTTAGCTTCCCAAAGAGCTGGAAGCAAGATGCTCTGTGGCCCAAGTCGCCCTTTGGAAAGAAGCCTGCACGTTGTGCCTTTCAGCTCTAGGGCAATGTAGCAAACCCAGAGCAGAAGTTCAGCTTCAGCCAGATAAGGCCTGCAAAGAAACTGCGTTTCACAGGCCTTTGTAAGAGATGTTCCCGGTAGGCTGTAAGATCACTGTGCAGAGCGAGTTGTTTCTTAGCTTCCCAAAGAGCTGGAAGCAAGATGCTCTGGGGCCCAACTCGCCCTTTGGAAAGAAGCCTGCATGTTGTGCCTTTCAGCTCTAGGGAAATGTAGCACACCAAGAGCAGAAGTTCTGCTTCAGCCAGATGAGGCCTGCAAACAAACTGCGTTTCACAGGCCTTTGTAACGGATGTACCCGGTAGGCTGTAAGAGCACTGTGCAGAGCGAGTTGTTTCTTAGCTTCCCAAAGAGCTGGAAGGAAGATGCTGTGGGGCCCAACTCGCCCTTTGGAAAGAAGCCTGCACGTTGTGCCTTTCAGATCTAGGGCAATGTAGCACACCCAGAGCAGAAGTTCTGTTTCAGCCAGGTCAGGCCTGCGAAGAAACTGCATTTCACAGGCCTTTGTAAGAGATGTACCCGGTAGGCTGTAAGAGCACTGTGCAGAGCGAGTTGTTTCTTAGCTTCCCAAAGAGCTGGAAGCAAGATGCTCTGGGGCCCAACTCGCCCTTTGGAAAGAAGCCTGCACGTTGTGCCTTTCTGCTCTAGGGAAATGTAGCACACCCAGAGGAGAGGTTCTGCTTCAGCCAGATGAGGCCTGCAAAGAAACTGCGTTTCACAGGCCTTTGTAAGTGATGTACCCGTTAGGCTGTAAGAGCACTGTGCAGAGCGAGTTGTTTCTTAGCTTCCCAAAAGCTGGAAGCAAGATGCTCTGGGGCCCAACTCGCCCTTTGGAAAGAAGCCTGCACGTTGTGCCTTAGAGCTCTAGGGCAATGTAGCACACCCAGAGCAGAAGTTCTGATTCAGCCAGATGAGGCCTGCAAAGAAACTGCGTTTCACAGGCCTTTGTAAGAGATGTTCCCGGTAGGCTGTAAGAGCACTGTGCAGAGCGAGTTGTTTCTTAGCTTCCCAAAGAGCTGGAAGCAAGATGCTCTGGGGACCAACTCGCCCTTTGGAAAGAAGCCTGCACGTCGTGACTTTCAGCTCTAGGGCATTGTAGAACAACAGAGCAGAAGATCTGCTTCAGCCAGATCAGGCCTGCAAAGAAACTGCGTTTCACAGGCCTTTGTAAGAGATGTTCCCGGTAGGCTGTAAGAGCACTGTGCAGAGCGAGTTGTTTCTTAGCTTCCCAAAGAGCTGTAAGCAAGATGCTCTGGGGACCAACTCGCCCTTTGGAAAGAAGCCTGCACGTTGTGCCTTTCAGCTTTAGGGCAATGTAGCACACCCAGAGCAGTAGTTCTGATGCAGCCAGATGAGGCCTGCAAAGAAACTGCGTTTCACAGGCCTTTGTAAGAGATGTTCCCGGTAGGCTGTGAGAGCACTGTGCAGAGCGAGTTGTTTCTTAGCTTCCCAAAAAGCTGGAAGCAAGATGCTCTGGGGCCCAACTCGCCCTTTGGAAAGAAGCCTGCACGTTTTGCCTTTCAGCTCTAGGGCAATGTAGAACACCCAGAGCAGAAGTCCTACTTCAGCCAGATCAGTCCTGCAAAGAAACTGCGTTTCACAGGCCTTTGTAAGTGATGTTCCCGGTAGGCTGTAAGAGCACTTTGCACAGCGAGCTGTTTCTTAGCTTCCCAAAGAGCTGGAAGCAAGATGCTGTGGGGCCCAACTCGCCCTTTGGAAAGAAGCCTGCACGTTGTGCCTTTCTGCTCTAGGGCAATGTAGCACACCCAGAGCAGAAGTTCTGCTTCAGCCAGATCAGGCCTGCGAAGAAACTTCATTTCACAGGCCTTTGTAAGAGATGTACCCGGTAGGCTGTAAGAGCACTGTGCAGATCGAGTTGTTTCTTAGCTTCCCAAAGAGCTGGAAGCAAGATGCTCTGGGGCCCAACTCGCCCTTGGGAAAGAAGCCTGCACGTTGTGCCTTTCTGCTCTAGGGAAATGTAGCACACCCAGAGCAGAGGTTCTGCTTCAGCCAGATGAGGCCTGCAAAGAAACTGCGTTTCACATGCCTTTGTAAGGGATGTACCCGGTAGGCTGTAAGAGCACTGTGCAGACCGAGTTGTTTCTTAGCTTCCCAAAGAGCTGGAAGCAAGATGCTCTGGGGCCCAACTCGCCCTTTGGAAAGAAGCCTGCACGTTGTGCCTTTCAGCTCTAGGGCAATGTAGCACACCCAGAGCAGAAGTTCTACTTCAGCCAGATCAGTCCTGCAGAGAAAATGCGTTTCACAGGCCTTTGTAAGTGATGTTCCCGGTAGGCTGTAAGAGCACTTTGCAGAGCGAGTTGTTTCTTAGCTTCCCAAAGAGCTGGAAGCAAGATGCTCTGGGGCCCAACTCGCCCTTTGGAAAGAAGCCTGCACGTTGTGCCTCTCAGCTCTAGGGCAATGTAGCACACCCAGAGCAAAAGTTCTGCTTCATCCATATGAGGCCTGCAAAGAAACTGGGTTTCACAGGCCTTTGTAAGAGATGTACCCAGTAGGCTCTAAGAGCACTGTGCAGAGCGAGGTGTTTCTTAGCTTCCCAAAGAGCTGGAAGCAAGATGCTGTGGGGCCCAACTCGACCTTTGGAAAGAAGCCTGCACGTTGTGCCTTTCTGCTCTAGGGCAATGTAGCACACCCAGAGCAGAAGGTCTGCTTCAGCCAGATCAGGCCTGCAAAGAAACTGCGTTTCACAGGCCTTTGTAAGAGATGTACCCGGTAGGCTGTAAGAGCACTGTGCAGAGCGAGTTGTTTTTTAGATTTCCAAAGAGCTGGAAGCAAGATGCTCTGGGGCCCAAATCGCCTTTTGGAAAGAAGCCTGCACGTTGTGCCTTTCAGTTCTAGGGCAATGTAGCACACCCAGAGCAGAAGTTCTGCTTCAGCCAGATCAGGCCTGCAGAGAAACTGCGTTTCACAGGCCTTTGTAAGAGATGTTCCCGGTAGGCTGTAAGAGCACTGTGCAGAGCGAGTTGTTTCTTAGCTTCCCAAAGAGCTGGAAGCATGATGCTCTAGGGCCCAACTCGCCCTTTGGAAAGAAGCCTGCACGTTGTGCCTTTCTGCTCTAGGGAAATGTAGCACACCCAGAGCAGAAGTTCTGCTTCAGCCAGATGAGGCCTGCAAAGAAACTGCGTTTCACAGGCCTTTGGAAGAGATGTTCCCGGTAGGCTGTAAGAGCACTGTGCAGAGCGAGTTGTTTCTTAGCTTCCCAAAGAGCTGGAAGCAAGATGCTGTGGGGCCCAACTCGACCTTTGGAAAGAAGCCTGCACGTTGTGCCTTTCTGCTCTAGGGCAATGTAGCACACCCAGAGCAGAAGTTCTGCTTCAGCCAGATCAGGCCTGCGAAGAAACTGCATTTCACAGGCCTTTGTAAGAGATGTACCCGGTAGGCTGTAAGAGCACTGTGCAGAGCGAGTTGTTTTTTAGCTTTCCAAAGAGCTGGAAGCAAGATGCTCTGGGGCCCAACTCGCCTTTTGGAAAGAAGCCTGCACATTGTGCCTTTCAGCTCTAGGGCAATGTAGCACACCCAGAGCAGAAGTTCTGATTCAGCCAGATCAGGCCTGTAAAGAAACTGCGTTTCACAGGCCTTTGTAAGGGATGTTCCCGGTAGGCTGTGAGAGCACTGTGCAGAGCGAGTTGTTTCTTAGCTTTCCAAAGAGCTGGAAGCAAGATGCTCTGGGGCCCAACTCGCCCTTTGGAAAGAAGCCTGCACGTTGTGCCTTTCAGCTCTAGGGCAATGTAGCACACCCAGAGCAGAAGTTCTGCTTCAGCCAGATGAGGCCTGCAGAGAAACTGCGTTTCATAGGCCTTTGTAAGAGATGTTCCCGGTAGGCTGTAAGAGCACTGTGCAGAGCCATTTGTTTCTTAGCTTCCCAAAGAGCTGGAAGCAAGATGCTCTGGGGCCCAACTCGCCCTTTGGAAAGACGCCTGCACGTTGTGCCTTTCAGCTCTAGGGCAATGTAGCACACCCAGAGCAGAAGTTCTGATTCAGCCAGATGAGGCCTGCAAAGAAACTGCGTTTCACAGGCCTTTGTAAGAGATGTTCCCGGTAGGCTGTAAGAGCACTGTGCAGAGCGAGTTGTTTCTTAGCTTCCCAAAGAGCTGGAAGCAAGATGCTCTGGGGACCAACTCGCCCTTTGGAAAGAAGCCTGCACGTTGTGCCTTTCAGCTCTAGGGCATTGTAGAACAACAGAGCAGAAGTTCAGCTGCAGCCAGATGAGGCCTGCAAAGAAACTGCGTTTCACAGGCCTTTGTAAGAGATGTTCCCTGTAGGCTGTCAGAGCACTGTGCAGAGCGAGTTGTTTCTTAGCTTCCCAAAGAGCTGGAAGCAAGATGCTGTGGGGCCCAACTCGACCTTTGGAAAGAAGCCTGCACGTTGCGCCTTTCAGCTCTAGGGCAATGTAGCACAACCAGAGCAGAAGTCCTACTTCAGCCAGATCAGGCCTGCAAAGAAACTGCGTTTCACAGGCCTTTGCAAGAGATGTTCCAGGTAGGATTTAAGAGCCCTGTGCAGAGCGAGTTGTTTCTTAGCTTCCCAAAGGGCTGGAAGCAAGATGCTTTGGGGCCCAACTCGCCATTTCGAAAGAAGCCTGCACGTTGCGCCCTTCAGCTCTAGGGCAATGTAGCACACCCAGAGCAGAAGTCCTACTTCAGCCAGATCAGGCCAGCAAAGAAACTGCATTTCACAGGCCTTTGGAAGAGATGTTCCCGGTAGGCTGTAAGAGCACTGTGCAGAGCGAGTTGTTTCTTAGCTTCCCAAAGAGGTAGAAGCAAGATGCTCTTGGGCCGAACTCGCCCTTTGGAAAGAAGCCTGCACGTTTTGCCTTTCAGCTCTAGGGCAAAGTAGCACACGGAGAGCAGAAGTCCTACTTTACCCAGCTCAGGCCTGCAAAGAAACTGCGTTTCACAGGCCTTTGGAGAGATGTTCCCGGTAGGCTGTAAGAGCACTGTGCAGAGCGAGTTGTTTCTTAGCTTCCCAAAGAGCTGGAAGCAAGATGCTCTGGGGCCCAACTCGCCTTTTGGAAAGAAGCCTGCACGTTGTGCTTTTCAGCTCTAGGGCAAAGCAGCACACGGAGAGCAGAAGTCCTACTTCAGCCAGATCAGGCCTGCAAAGAAACTGCGTTTCACAGGCCTTTGGAAGAGATGTTCCCGGTAGGCTGTAAGAGCACTGTGCAGAGCGAGTTGTTTCTTAGCTTCCCAAAGAGCTGGTAGCAAGATGCTGTGGGGCCCAAGTCGCCCTTTGGAAAGAAGCCTGCACGTTGTGCCTTTCAGCTCTAGGGCAAAGTAGCACAGCCAGAGCAGAAGTCCTACTTCAGCCAGATCAGGCCAGCAAAGAAACTGCGTTTCACAGGCCTTTGGAAGAGATGTTCCCGGTAGGCTGTAAGAGCACTGTGCAGAGCGAGTTGTTTCTTAGCTTCCCAAAGAGCTGGAAGCATGATGTTCTGGGGCCCAACTCGCCCTTTGGAAAGAAGCCTGCACGTTGTGCCTTTCTGCTCTAGGGAAATGTAGCACACCCAGAGCAGAAGTTCTGCTTCAGCCAGATGAGGCCTGCCAAGAAACTGCGTTTCACAGGCCTTTGGAAGAGATGTTCCCGGTAGGCTGTAAGAGCACTGTGCAGAGCGAGTTGTTTCTTAGCTTCCCAAAGAGCTGGAAGCAAGATGCTGTGGGGCCCAACTCGCCCTCTGGAAAGAAGCCTGCACGTTGTGCCTTTCTGCTCTAGGGCAATGTAGCACACCCAGAGCAGAAGTTCTGCTTCAGCCAGATCAGGCCTGCGAAGAAACTGCATTTCACAGGCCTTTGTAAGAGATGTACCCGGTAGGCTGTAAGAGCACTGTGCAGAGCGAGTTGTTTTTTAGCTTTCCAAAGAGCTGGAAGCAAGATGCTCTGGGGCCCAACTCGCCTTTTGGAAAGAAGCCTGCACGTTGTGCCTTTCAGCTCTAGGGCAATGTAGCACACCCAGAGCAGAAGTTCTGATTCAGCCAGATCAGGCCTGTAAAGAAACTGCGTTTCATAGGCCTTTGTAAGAGATGTTCCCGGTAGGCTGTGAGAGCACTGTGCAGAGCGAGTTGTTTCTTAGCTTTCCAAAGAGCTGGAAGCAAGATGCTCTGGGGCCGAACTCGCCCTTTGGAAAGAAGCCTGCACGTTGTGCCTTTCAGCTCTAGGGCAATGTAGCACACCCAGAGCAGAAGTTCTGCTTCAGCCAGATCAGGCCTGCAGAGAAACTGCGTTTCACAGGCCTTTGTAAGAGATGTTCCCGGTAGGCTGTAAGAGCACTGTGCAGAGCGAGTTGTTTCTTAGCTTCCCAAAGAGCTGGAAGCATGATGCTCTGGGGCCAACTCGCCCTTTGGAAAGAAGCCTGCACGTTGTGCCTTTCTGCTCTAGGGAAATGTAGCACACCCAGAGCAGAAGTTCTGAATCAGCCAGATCAGGCCTGAAAAGAAACTGCGTTTCACAGGCCTTTGTAAGAGATGTTCCCGGTAGGCTGTAAGAGCACTGTGCAGAGCGAGTTGTTTCTTAGCTTCCCAAAGAGCTGGAAGCAAGATGCTGTGGGGCACAACTCGCCCTTTGGAAAGAAGCCTGCACGTTGTGCCTTTCTGCTCTAGGGCAATGTAGCACACCCAGAGCAGAAGTTCTGTTTCAGCCAGATCAGGCCTGCGAAGAAACTGCATTTCACAGGCCTTTGTAAGAGATGTACCCGGTAGGCTGTAAGAGCACTGTGCAGAGCGAGTTGTTTCTTAGCTTTCCAAAGAGCTGGAAGCAAGATGCTCTGGGGCCCAACTCGCCCTTTGGAAAGAAGCCTGCACGTTGTGCCTTTCTGCTCTATGGAAATGTAGCACACCCAGAGCAGAGGTTCTGCTTCAGCCAGATGAGGCCTGCAAAGAAACTGCGTTTCACAGGCCTTTGTAAGTGATGTACCCGGTAGGCTGTAAGAGCACTGTGCAGAGCGAGTTGTTTCTTAGCTTCCCAAAAGCTGGAAGCAAGATGCTCTGGGGCCCAACTCGCCCTTTGGAAAGAAGCCTGCACGTTGTGCCTTAGAGCTCTAGGGCAATGTAGCACACCCAGAGCAGAAGTTCTGATTCAGCCAGATGAGGCCTGCAAAGAAACTGCGTTTCACAGGCCTTTGTAAGAGATGTTCCCGGTAGGCTGTAAGATCACTGTGCAGAGCGAGTTGTTTCTTAGCTTCCCAAAGAGCTGGAAGCAAGATGCTCTGGGGCCCAACTCGCCCTTTGGAAAGAAGCCTGCACGTTGTGCCTTTCAGCTTTAGGGCAATGTAGCACACCCAGAGCAGTAGTTCTGATGCAGCCAGATGAGGCCTGCAAAGAAACTGCGTTTCACAGGCCTTTGTAAGAGATGTTCCCGGTAGGCTGTGAGAGCACTGTGCAGAGCGAGTTGTTTCTTAGCTTCCCAAAAAGCTGGAAGCAAGATGCTCTGGGGCCCAACTCGCCCTTTGGAAAGAAGCCTGCACGTTTTGCCTTTCAGCTCTAGGGCAATGTAGAACACCCAGAGCAGAGGTTCTGATTCAGCCAGATCAGGCCTGCAAAGAAACTGCGTTTCACAGGCCTTTGTAAGAGATGTTCCCGGTAGGCTGTGAGAGCACTGTGCAGAGCGAGTTGTTTCTTTGCTTTCCAAAGAGCTGGAAGCAAGATGCTCTGGGGCCCAACTCGCCTTTTGGAAAGAAGCCTGCACGTTGTGCCTTTCAGCTCTAGGGCAATGTAGCACACCCAGAGCAGAAGTTCTGGTTCAGCCAGATCAGGCCTGCAAAGAAACTGCGTTTCACAGGCCTTTGGAAGAGATGTTCCCGGTAGGCTGTAAGAGCACTGTGCAGAGCGAGTTGTTTCTTAGCTTCCCAAAGAGCTGGAAGCAAGATGCTCTGGGGACCAACTCGCCCTTTGGAAAGAAGCCTGCACGTTGTGACTTTCAGCTCTAGGGCATTGTAGAACAACAGAGCAGAAGATCTGCTTCAGCCAGATCAGGCCTGCAAAGAAACTGCGTTTCACAGGCCTTTGTAAGAGATGTTCCCGGTAGGCTGTAAGAGCACTGTGCAGAGCGAGTTGTTTCTTAGCTTCCCAAAGAGCTGGAAGCAAGATGCTCTGGGGCCCAACTCGCCCTTTGGAAAGAAGCCTGCACGTTGTGCCTTCCAGCTCTAGGGCAATGTAGCACACCCAGAGCAGAAGTTCTGCTTCACCCAGATCAGGCCTGCAGAGAAACTGCGTTACACAGGCCTCTGTAAGAGATGCTCCCGTTAGGCTGTAAGAGCACTGTGCAGAGCGAGTTGTTTCTTAGCTTCTCAAAGAGCTGGAAGCAAGATGCTGTGGGGCCCAACTCGCCCTTTGGAAAGAAGCCTGCACGTTGTGCCTTTCAGCTTTAGGGCAATGTAGCACACCCAGAGCAGTAGTTCTGATGCAGCCAGATGAGGCCTGCAAAGAAACTGCGTTTCACAGGCCTTTGTAAGAGATGTTCCCGGTAGGCTGTGAGAGCACTGTGCAGAGCGAGTTGTTTCTTAGCTTCCCAAAAAGCTGGAAGCAAGATGCTCTGGGGCCCAACTCGCCCTTTGGAAAGAAGCCTGCACGTTTTGCCTTTCAGCTCTAGGGCAATGTAGAACACCCAGAGCAGAAGTCCTACTTCAGCCAGATCAGTCCTGCAAAGAAACTGCGTTTCACAGGCCTTTGTAAGTGATGTTCCCGGTAGGCTGTAAGAGCACTTTGCACAGCGAGTTGTTTCTTAGCTTCCCAAAGAGCTGGAAGCAAGATGCTCTGGGGCCCAACTCGCCCTTTGGAAAGAAGCCTGCACGTTGTGCCTTTCTGCTCTAGGGCAATGTAGCACACCCAGAGCAGAAGTTCTGCTTCAGCCAGATCAGGCCTGCGAAGAAACTGCATTTCACAGGTCTTTGTAAGAGATGTACCCGGTAGGCTGTAAGAGCACTGTGCAGAGCGAGTTGTTTCTTAGCTTTCCAAAGAGCTGGAAGCAAGATGCTCTGGGGCCCAACTCGCCCTTTGGAAAGAAGCCTGCACGTTGTGCCTTTCAGCTTTAGGGCAATGTAGTACACCCAGAGCAGTAGTTGTGATGCAGCCAGATGAGGCCTGCAAAGAAACTGCGTTTCACAGGCCTTTGTAAGAGATGTTCCCGGTAGGCTGTGAGAGCACTGTGCAGAGCGAGTTGTTTCTTAGCTTCCCAAAGAGCTGGAAGCAAGATGCTCTGGGGACCAACTCGCCCTTTGGAAAGAAGCCTGCACGTTGCGACTTTCAGCTCTAGGGCATTGTAGAACAACAGAGCAGAAGATCTGCTTCAGCCAGATCAGGCCTGCAAAGAAACTGCGTTTCACAGGCCTTTGTAAGAGATGTTCCCGGTAGGCTGTAAGAGCACTGTGCAGAGCGAGTTGTTTCTTAGCTTCCCAAAGAGCTGGAAGCAAGATGGTCTGGGGACCAACTCGCCCTTTGGAAAGAAGCCTGCACGTTGTGCCTTTCAGCTCTAGGGCAAAGTAGCACACCCAGAGTAGAAGTTCTGCTTCACCCAGATCAGGCCTGCAGAGAAACTGCGTTACACAGGCCTCTGTAAGAGATGCTCCCGGTAGGCTGTAAGAGCACTGTGCAGAGCGAGGTGTTTCTTAGCTTCCCAAAGAGCTGGAAGCAAGATGCTCTGGGGCCCAACTCGCCCTTTGTAAAGAAGCCTGCACGTTGTGCCTTTCAGCTTTAGGGCAATGTAGCACACCCAGAGCAGTATTTCTGATGCAGCCAGATCAGTCCCGCAAAGAAACTGCGTTTCACAGGCCTTTGTAAGTGATGTTCCCTGTAGGCTGTAAGAGCACTTTGCACAGCGAGTTGTTTCTTAGCTTCCCAAAGAGCTGGAAACAAGATGCTCTGGGGCCCAACTCGCCCTTTGGAAAGAAGCCTGCACGTTGTGCCTTTCTGCTCTAGGGCAATGTAGCACACCCAGAGCAGAAGTTCTGCTTCAGCCAGATCAGGCCTGCGAAGAAACTGCATTTCACAGGCCTTTGTAAGAGATGTACCCGGTAGGCTGTAAGAGCACTGTGCAGAGCGAGTTGTTTCTTAGCTTTCCAAAGAGCTGGAAGCAAGATGCTCTGGGGCCCAACTCTCCCTTTGGAAAGAAGCCTGCACGTTGTGCCTTTCAGCTCTAGGGCAATGTAGCACACCCAGAGCAGAAGTTCTGATTCAGCCAGATCAGGCCTGCAAAGAAACTGCGTTTCACAGGCCTTTGGAAGAGATGTTCCCGGTAGGCTGTGAGAGCACTGTGCAGAGCGAGTTGTTTCTTTGCTTTCCAAAGAGCTGGAAGCAAGATGCTCTGGGGCCCAACTCGCCTTTTGGAAAGAAGCCTGCACGTTGTGCCTTTCAGCTCTAGGGCAATGTAGCACACCCAGAGCAGAAGTTCTGGTTCAGCCAGATCAGGCCTGCAAAGAAACTGCGTTTCACAGGCCTTTGGAAGAGATGTTCCCGGTAGGCTGTAAGAGCACTGTGCAGAGCGAGTTGTTTCTTAGCTTCCCAAAGAGGTGGAAGCAAGATGCTCAGGGGCCCAACTCGCCCTTTGGAAAGAAGCCTGCACGTTGTGCCTTTCTGCTCTAGGGAAATGTAGCACACCCAGAGCAGAGGTTCTGCTTCAGCCAGATGAGGCCTGCAAAGAAACTGCGTTTCACAGGCCTTTGTAAGAGATGTACCCGGTAGGCTGTAAGAGCACTGTGCAGAGCGAGTTGTTTCTTAGCTTCCCAAAGAGCTGGAAGCAAGATGCTGTGGGGCCCAACTCGCCTTTTGGAAAGACGCCTGCACGTTGTGCCTTTCAGCTCTAGGGCAATGTAGCACACCCAGAGCATAAGTTCTGAATCAGCCAGATCAGGCCTGAAAAGAAACTGCGTTTCACAGGCCTTTGTAAGAGATGTTCCCGGTAGGCTGTGAGAGCACTGTGCAGAGCGAGTTGTTTCTTTGCTTTCCAAAGAGCTGGAAGCAAGATGCTGTGGGGCCCAACTCGCCCTTTGGAAAGAAGCCTGCACGTTGTGCCTTTCAGCTCTAGGGCAATGTAGCACACCCAGAGCAGAAGTTCTGTTTCAGCCAGATCAGGCCTACGAAGAAACTGCATTTCACAGGCCTTTGTAAGAGATGTACCCGGTAGGCTGTAAGAGCACTGTGCAGAGCGAGTTGTTTCTTAGCTTTCCAAAGAGCTGGAAGCAAGATGCTCTGGGGCCCAACTCGCCCTTTGGAAAGAAGCCTGCACGTTGTGTCTTTCTGCTCTAGGGAAATGTAGCACACCCAGAGCAGAGGTTCTGCTTCAGCCAGATGAGGCCTACAAAGAAACTGCGTTTCACAGGCCTTTGTAAGTGATGTACCAGGTAGGCTGTAAGAGCACTGTGCAGAGCGAGTTGTTTCTTAGCTTCCCAAAAGCTGGAAGCAAGATGCTCTGGGGCCCAACTCGCCCTTTGGAAAGAAGCCTGCACGTTGTGCCTTAGAGCTCTAGGGCAATGTAGCACACCCAGAGCAGAAGTTCTGATTCAGCCAGATGAGGCCTGCAAAGAAACTGCGTTTCACAGGCCTTTGTAAGAGATGTTCCCGGTAGGCTGTAAGAGCACTGTGCAGAGCGAGTTGTTTCTTAGCTTCCCAAAGAGCTGGAAGCAAGATGCTCTGGGGACCAACTCGCCCTTTGGAAAGAAGACTGCACGTTGTGCCTTTCAGCTCTAGGGCAATGTAGCACACCCAGAGCAGAAGTTCTGCTTCACCCAGATCAGGCCTGCAGAGAATCTGCGTTACACAGGCATCTGTAAGAGATGCTCCCGGTAGGCTGTAAGAGCACTGTGCAGAGCGAGTTGTTTCTTAGCTTCCCAAAGAGCTGGAAGCAAGATGCTCTGGGGCCCAACTCGCCTTTTGGAAAGAAGCCTGCACGTTGTGCCTTTCAGCTTTAGGGCAATGTAGCACACCCAGAGCAGTAGTTCTGATGCAGCCAGATGAGGCCTGCAAAGAAACTGCGTTTCACAGGCCTTTGTAAGAGATGTTCCCGGTAGGCTGTGAGAGCACTGTGCAGAGCGAGTTGTTTCTTAGCTTCCCAAAAAGCTGGAAGCAAGATGCTCTGGGGCCCAACTCGCCCTTTGGAAAGAAGCCTGCACGTTTTGCCTTTCAGCTCTAGGGCAATGTAGAACACCCAGAGCAGAAGTCCTACTTCAGCCAGATGAGGCCTGCAAAGTAACTGGGTTTCACAGGCCTTTGTAAGAGATGTACCCGGTAGGCTCTAAGAGCACTGTGCAGAGCGAGTTGTTTCTTAGCTTCCCAAAGAGCTGGAAGCAAGATGCTCTGGGGCCCAACTCGCCCTTTGGAAAGAAGCCTGCACGTTGTGCCTTTCAGCTCTAGGGCAAAGTAGCACACCCAGAGCAGAAGTCCTACTTCAACCAGATCAGGCCTGCAAAGAAACTGCGTTTCTCAGGCCTTTGGAAGAGATGTTCCCATTAGCCTGTAAGAGCACTGTGCAGAGCGAGTTGTTTCTTAGCTTCCCAAAGAGCTGGAAGCAAGATGCTGTGGGGCCCAACTCGCCCTTTGGAAAGAAGCCTGCACGTTGCGCCTTTCAGCTCTAGGGCAATGTAGCACAACCAGAGCAGAAGTCCTACTTCAGCCAGATCAGGCCTGCAAAGAAACTGCGTTTCACAGGCCTTTGCAAGAGATGTTCCAGGTAGGCTGTAAGAGCCCTGTGCAGAGCGAGTTGTTTCTTAGCTTCCCAAAGGTCTGGAAGCAAGATGCTTTGGGGCCCAACTCGCCATTTCGAAAGAAGCCTGCACGTTGCGCCCTTCAGCTCTAGGGCAATGTAGCACACCCAGAGCAGAAGTCCTACTTCAGCCAGATCAGGCCAGCAAAGAAACTGCATTTCACAGGCCTTTGGAAGAGATGTTCCCGGTAGGCTGTAAGAGCACTGTGCAGAGCGAGTTGTTTCTTAGCTTCCCAAAGAGGTAGAAGCAAGATACTCTTGGGCCCAACTCGCCCTTTGGAAAGAAGCCTGCACGTTTTGCCTTTCAGCTCTAGGGCAAAGTAGCACACGGAGAGCAGAAGTCCTACTTTACCCAGCTCAGGCCTGCAAAGAAACTGCGTTTCACAGGCCTTTGGAGAGATGTTCCCGGTAGGCTGTAAGAGCACTGTGCAGAGCGAGTTGTTTCTTAGCTTCCCAAAGAGCTGGAAGCAAGATGCTGTGGGGCCCACCTCGCCTTTTGGAAAGAAGCCTGCACGTTGTGCCTTTCAGCTCTAGGGCAAAGGAGCACACGGAGAGCAGAAGTCCTACTTCAGCCAGATCAGGCCTGCAAAGAAACTGCGTTTCACAGGCCTTTGGAAGAGATGTTCCCGGTAGGCTGTAAGAGCACTGTGCAGAGCGTGTTGTTTCTTAGCTTCCCAAAGAGCTGGAAGCAAGATGCTCAGGGGCCCAACTCGCCCTTTGGAAAGAAGCCTGCACGTTGTGCCTCTCAGCTCTAGGGCAATGTAGCACACCCAGAGCAGAAGTTCTGCTTCATCCATATGAGGCCTGCAAAGAAACTGGGTTTCACAGGCCTTTGTAAGAGATGTACCTGGTAGGCTCTAAGAGCACTGTGCAGAGCGAGGTGTTTCTTAGCTTCCCAAAGAGCTGGAAGCAAGATGCTGTGGGGCCCAACTCGCCCTTTGGAAAGAAGCCTGCACGTTGTGCCTTTCTGCTCTAGGGCAATGTAGCACACCCAGAGCAGAAGTTCTGCTTCAGCCAGATCAGGCCTGCGAAGAAACTGCATTTCACAGGCCTTTGTAAGAGATGTACCCGGTAGGCTGTAAGAGCACTGTGCAGAGCGAGTTGTTTTTTAGCTTTCCAAAGAGCTGGAAGCAAGATGCTCTGGGGCCCAACTCGCCTTTTGGAAAGAAGCCTGCATGTTGTGCCTTTCAGCTCTAGGGCAATGTAGCACACCCAGAGCAGAAGTTCTGATTCAGCCAGATCAGGCCTGTAAAGAAACTGCGTTTCACAGGCCTTTGTAAGAGATGTTCCCGGTAGGCTGCGAGAGCACTGTGCAGAGCGAGTTGTTTCTTAGCTTTCCAAAGAGCTGGAAGCAAGATGCTCTGGGGCCCAACTCGCCCTTTGGAAAGAAGCCTGCACGTTGTGCCTTTCAGCTCTAGGGCAATGTAGCACACCCAGAGCAGAAGTTCTGCTTCAGCCAGATCAGGCCTGCAAAGAAACTGCGTTTCACAGGCCTTTGTAAGAGATGTTCCCGGTAGGCTGTAAGAGCACTGTGCAGAGCGAGTTGTTTCTTAGCTTCCCAAAGTGCTGGAATCATGATGTTCTGGGGCCCAACTCGCCCTTTGGAAAGAAGCCTGCACGTTGTGACTTTCTGCTCTAGGGAAATGTAGCACACCCAGAGCAGAAGTTCTGCTTCAGCCAGATGAGGCCTGCAAAGAAACTGCGTTTCACAGGCCTTTGTAAGAGATTTTCCCGGTAGGCTGTAAGAGCACTGTGCAGAGCGAGTTGTTTCTTAGCTTCCCAAAGAGCTGGAAGCAAGATGCTCAGGGGCCCAACTCGCCCTTTGGAAAGAAGCCTGCACGTTGTGCGTTTCAGCTCTAGGGCAATGTAGCACACCCAGAGCAGAAGTTCTGCTTCATCCATATGAGGCCTGCAAAGAAACTGGGTTTCACAGGCCTTTGTAAGAGATGTACCCGGTAGGCTCTAAGAGCACTGTGCAGAGCGAGGTGTTTCTTAGCTTCCCAAAGAGCTGGAAGCAAGATGCTCTGGGGCCCAACTCGCCCTTTGGAAAGAAGCCTGCACGTTGTGCCTTTCTGCTCTAGGGCAATGTAGCACACCCAGAGCAGAAGTTCTGCTTCAGCCAGATCAGGCCTGCGAAGAAACTGCATTTCACAGGCCTTTGTAAGAGATGTACCCGGTAGGCTGTAAGAGCACTGTGCAGAGCGAGTTGTTTCTTAGCTTTCCAAAGAGCTGGAAGCAAGATGCTCTGGGGCCCAACTCGCCCT
Organism: Equus przewalskii; assembly: GCF_037783145.1. Lineage (NCBI taxonomy): Eukaryota > Metazoa > Chordata > Mammalia > Perissodactyla > Equidae > Equus > Equus przewalskii. The sequence continues at coordinate 247,999 of NW_027227611.1, read as the reverse complement.
TTGGAAAGAAGCCTGCACGTTGTGCCTTTCAGCTCTAGGGCAATGTAGCACACCCAGAGCAGAAGTTCTGATTCAGCCAGATCAGGCCTGCAAAGAAACTGCGTTTCACAGGCCTTTGGAAGAGATGTTCCTGGTAGGCTGTGAGACCACTGTGCAGAGCGAGTTGTTTCTTTGCTTTCCAAAGAGCTGTAAGCAAGATGCTCTGGGGCCCAACTCGCCTTTTGGAAAGAAGCCTGCACGTTGTGCCTTTCAGCTCTAGGGCAATGTAGCACACCCAGAGCATAAGTTCTGGTTCAGCCAGATCAGGCCTGCAAAGAAACTGCGTTTCACAGGCCTTTGTAAGTGATGTTCCCGGTAGGCTGTGAGAGCACTGTGCAGAGCGAGTTGTTTCTTAGCATCCCAAAGAGGTGGAAGCAAGATGCTCTGGGCCCAACTCGCCCTTTGGAAAGAAGCCTGCACGTTGTGCCTTTCTGCTCTAGGGAAATGTAGCACACCCAGAGCAGAGGTTCTGCTTCAGCCAGATGAGGCCTGCAAAGAAACTGCGTTTCACAGGCCTTTGTAAGAGATGTACCCGGTAGGCTGTAAGAGCACTGTGCAGAGCGAGTTGTTTCTTAGCTTCCCAAAGAGCTGGAAGCAAGATGCTCTGGGGCCCAACTCGCCCTTTGGAAAGACGCCTGCACGTTGTGCCTTTCAGCTCTAGGGCAATGTAGCACACCTAGAGCAGAAGTTCTACTTCAGCCAGATCAGTCCTGCAGAGAAAATGCGTTTCACAGGCCTTTGTAAGTGATGTTCCCAGTAGGCTGTAAGAGCACTTTGCAGAGCGAGTTGTTTCTTAGCTTCCCAAAGAGCTGGAAGCAAGATGCTCTGGGGCCCAACTCGCACTTTGGAAAGAAGCCTGCACGTTGTGCCTTTCTGCTGTAGGGCAATGTAGCACACCCAGAGCAGAAGTTCTGAATCAGCCAGATCAGGCCTGAAAAGAAACTGCGTTTCACAGGCCTTTGTAAGAGATGTTCCCGGTAGGCTGTAAGAGCTCTGTGCAGAGCGAGTTGTTTCTTAGCTTCCCAAAGAGCTGGAAGCAAGATGCTCAGGGGCCCAAGTCGCCCTTTGGAAAGAAGCCTGCACGTTGTGCCTCTCAGCTCTAGGGCAATGTAGCACACCCCGAGCAGAAGTTCTACTTCATCCATATGAGGCCTGCAAAGAAACTGGGTTTCACAGGCCTTTGTAAGAGATGTACCCGGTAGGCTCTAAGAGCACTGTGCAGAGCGAGGTGTTTCTTAGCTTCCCAAAGAGCTGGAAGCAAGATGCTGTGGGGCCAAACTCGACCTTTTGAAAGAAGCCTGCACGTTGTGCCTTTCAGCTCTAGGGCAATGTAGCACACCCAGAGCAGAAGTTCTACTTCAGCCAGATGAGTCCTGCAGAGAAAATGCGTTTCACAGGCCTTTGTAAGTGATGTTCCCGGTAGGCTGTAAGAGCACTTTGCAGAGCGAGTTGTTTCTTAGCTTCCCAAAGAGCTGGAAGCAAGATGCTCTGGGGCCCAACTCGCACTTTGGAAAGAAGCCTGCACGTTGTGCCTTTCTGATCTAGGGCAATGTAGCACACCCAGAGCAGAAGTTCTGAATCAGCCAGATCAGGCCTGAAAAGAAACTGCGTTTCACAGGCCTCTGTAAGAGATGTTCCCGGTAGGCTGTGAGAGCACTGTGCAGAGCGAGTTGTTTCTTTGCTTTCCAAAGAGCTGGAAGCAAGATGCTCTGGGGCCCAACTCGCCTTTTGGAAAGAAGCCTGCACGTTGTGCCTTTCAGCTCTAGGGCAATGTAGCACACCCAGAGCAGAAGTTCTGGTTCAGCCAGATCAGGCCTGCAAAGAAACTGCGTTTCACAGGCCTTTGGAAGAGATGTTCCCGGTAGGCTGTAAGAGCACTGTGCAGAGCGAGTTGTTTCTTAGCTTCCCAAAGAGGTGGAAGCAAGATGCTCTGGGGCCCAACTCGCCCTTTGGAAAGAAGCCTGCACGTTGTGCCTTTCTGCTCTAGGGAAATGTAGCACACCCAGAGCAGAGGTTCTGCTTCAGCCAGATGAGGCCTGCAAAGAAACTGCGTTTCACAGGCCTTTGTAAGAGATGTACCCGGTAGGCTGTAAGAGCACTGTGCAGAGCGAGTTGTTTCTTAGCTTCCCAAAGAGCTGGAAGCAAGATGCTCTGGGGCCCAACTCACCCTTTGGAAAGAAGCCTGCACGTTGTGCCTTGGAGCTCTAGGGCAATGTAGCACACCCAGAGCAGAAGTTCTGATTCAGCCAGATGAGGCCTGCAAAGAAACTGCGTTTCACAGGCCTTTGTAAGAGATGTTCCCGGTAGGCTGTAAGAGCACTGTGCAGAGCAAGTTGTTTCTTAGCTTCCCAAAGAGCTGGAAGCAAGATGCTCTGGGGACCAACTCGCCCTTTGGAAAGAAGCCTGCACGTTGTGACTTTCAGCTCTAGGGCATTGTAGAACAACAGAGCAGAAGATCTGCTTCAGCCAGATCAGGCCTGCAAAGAAACTGCGTTTCACAGGCCTTTGTAAGAGATGTTCCCGGTAGGCTGTAAGAGCACTGTGCAGAGCGAGTTGTTTCTTAGCTTCCCAAAGAGCTGGAAGCAAGATGCTCTGGGGACCAACTCGCCCTTTGGAAAGAAGCCTGCACGTTGTGCCTTTCAGCTCTAGGGCAATGTAGCACACCCAGAGCAGAAGTTCTGCTTCACCCAGATCAGGCCTGCAGAGAAACTGCGTTACACAGGCCTCTGTAAGTGATGCTCCCGGTAGGCTGTAAGAGCACTGTGCAGAGCGAGTTGTTTCTTACCTTCCCAAAGAGCTGGAAGCAAGATGCTCTGGGGCCCAACTCGCCCTTTGGAAAGAAGCCTGCACGTTGTGCCTTTCAGCTTTAGGGCAATGTAGCACACCCAGAGCAGTAGTTCTGATGCAGCCAGATGAGGCCTGCAAAGAAACTGCGTTTCACAGGCCTTTGTAAGAGATGTTCCCGGTATCCTGTGAGAGCACTGTGCAGAGCGAGTTGTTTCTTAGCTTCCCAAAAAGCTGGAAGCAAGATGCTCTGGGGCCCAACTCGCCCTTTGGAAAGAAGCCTGCACGTTTTGCCTTTGAGCTCTAGGGCAATGTAGAACACCCAGAGAAGAAGTTCTGATTCAGCCAGATCAGGCCTGCAAAGAAACTGCTTTTCACAGGCCTTTGTAAGTGATGTTCCCGGTAGGCTGTAAGAGCACTTTGCACAGCGAGTTGTTTCTTAGCTTCCCAAAGAGCTGGAAGCAAGATGCTCTGGGGCCCAACTCGCCCTTTGGAAAGAAGCCTGCACGTTGTGCCTTTCTGCTCTAGGGCAATGTAGCACACCCAGAGCAGAAGTTCTGCTTCAGCCAGATCAGGCCTGCGAAGAAACTGCATTTCACAGGCCTTTGTAAGAGATGTACCCGGTAGGCTGTAAGAGCACTGTGCAGAGCGAGTTGTTTCTTAGCTTTCCAAAGAGCTGGAAGCAAGATGCTCTGGGGCCCAACTCGCCCTTTGGAAAGAAGCCTGCACGTTGTGCCTTTCAGCTCTAGGGCAATGTAGCACACCCAGAGCAGAAGTTCTGATTCAGCCAGATCAGGCCTGCAAAGAAACTGCGTTTCACAGGCCTTTGGAAGAGATGTTCCCGGTAGGCTGTGAGAGCACTGTGCAGAGCGAGTTGTTTCTTTGCTTTCCAAAGAGCTGGAAGCAAGATGCTCTGGGGCCCAACTCGCCTTTTGGAAAGAAGCCTGCACGTTGTGCCTTTCAGCTCTAGGGCAATGTAGCACACCCAGAGCATAAGTTCTGGTTCAGCCAGATCAGGCCTGCAAAGAAACTGCGTTTCACAGGCCTTTGTAAGTGATGTTCCCGGTAGGCTGTAAGAGCACTGTGCAAAGCGAGTTGTTTCTTAGCTTCCCAAAGAGGTGGAAGCAAGATGCTCTGGGGCCCAACTCGCCCTTTGGAAAGAAGCCTGCACGTTGTGCCTTTCTGCTCTAGGGAAATGTAGCACACCCAGAGCAGAGGTTCTGCTTCAGCCAGATGAGGCCTGCAAAGAAACTGCGTTTCACAGGCCTTTGTAAGAGATGTACCCGGTAGGCTTTAAGAGCACTGTGCAGAGCGAGTTGTTTCTTAGCTTCCCAAAGAGCTGGAAGCAAGATGCTCTGGGGCCCAACTCGCCCTTTGGAAAGACGCCTGCACGTTGTGCCTTTCAGCTCTAGGGCAATGTAGCACACCTAGAGCAGAAGTTCTACTTCAGCCAGATCAGTCCTGCAGAGAAAATGCGTTTCACAGGCCTTTGTAAGTGATGTTCCCGGTAGGCTGTAAGAGCACTTTGCAGAGCGAGTTGTTTCTTAGCTTCCCAAAGAGCTGGAAGCAAGATGCTCTGGGGCCCAACTCGCACTTTGGAAAGAAGCCTGCACGTTGTGCCTTTCTGATCTAGGGCAATGTAGCACACCCAGAGCAGAAGTTCTGAATAAGCCAGATCAGGCCTGAAAAGAAACTGCGTTTCACAGGCCTTTGTAAGAGATGTTCCCGGTAGGCTGTAAGAGCACTGTGCAGAGCGAGTTGTTTCTTAGCTTCCCAAAGAGCTGGAAGCAAGATGCTCTGGGGCCCAACTCGCCCTTTGGAAAGAAGCCTGCACGTTGTGCCTCTCAGCTCTAGGGCAATGTAGCACACCCAGAGCAGAAGTTCTGCTTCATCCATATGAGGCCTGCAAAGAAACTGGGTTTCACAGGCGTTTGTAAGAGATGTACCCGGTAGGCTCTAAGAGCACTGTGCAGAGCGAGGTGTTTCTTAGCTTCCCAAAGAGCTGGAAGCAAGATGCTGTGGGGCCCAACTCGCCCTTTGGAAAGAAGCCTGCACGTTGTGCCTTTCAGCTCTAGGGAAATGTAGCACACCCAGAGCAGAAGTTCTGCTTCAGCCAGATCAGGCCTGCAAAGAAACTGCGTTTCACAGGCCTTTGTAAGAGATGCTCCCGGTAGGCTGTAAGAGCACTGTGCAGAGCGAGTTGTTTCTTAGCTTCCCAAAGAGCTGGAAGCAAGATGCTCTGGGGCCCAACTCGCCCTTTGGAAAGAAGCCTGCACGTTGTGCCTTTCAGCTTTAGGGCAATGTAGCACACCCAGAGCAGTAGTTGTGATGCAGCCAGATGAGGCCTGCAAAGAAACTGCGTTTCACAGGCCTTTGTAAGAGATGTTCCCGGTAGGCTGTGAGAGCACTGTGCAGAGCGAGTTGTTTCTTAGCTTCCCAAAAAGCTGGAAGCAAGATGCTCTGGGGCCCAACTCGCCCTTTGGAAAGAAGCCTGCACGTTTTGCCTTTCAGCTCTAGGGCAATGTAGAACACCCAGAGGAGAAGTTCTGAATCAGCCAGATCAGGCCTGCAAAGAAACTGCGTTTCACAGGCCTTTGGAAGAGATGTTCCCGGTAGGCTGTGAGAGCACTGTGCAGAGCGAGTTGTTTCTTTGCTTTCCAAAGAGCTGGAAGCAAGATGCTCTGGGGCCCAACTCGCCTTTTGGAAAGAAGCCTGCACGTTGTGACTTTCAGCTCTAGGGCAATGTAGCACACCCAGAGCAGAAGTTCTGGTTCAGCCAGATCAGGCCTGCAAAGAAACTGCGTTTCACAGGCCTTTGGAAGAGATGTTCCCGGTAGGCTGTAAGAGCACTGTGCAGAGCGAGTTGTTTCTTAGCTTCCCAAAGAGGTGGAAGCAAGATGCTCTGGGGCCCATCTCGCCCTTTGGAAAGAAGCCTGCACGTTGTGCCTTTCTGCTCTAGGGAAATGTAGCACACCCAGAGCAGAGGTTCTGCTTCAGCCAGATGAGGCCTGCAAAGAAACTGCGTTTCACAGGCCTTTGTAAGAGATGTACCCGGTAGGCTGTAAGAGCACTGTGCAGAGCGAGTTGTTTCTTAGCTTCCCAAAGAGCTGGAAGCAAGATGCTCTGGGGCCCAACTCGCCCTTTCGAAAGACGCCTGCACGTTGTGCCTTTCAGCTCTAGGGCAATGTAGCACACCCAGAGCAGAAGTTCTACTTCAGCCAGATCAGTCCTGCAGAGAAAATGCGTTTCACAGGCCTTTGTAAGTGATGTTCCCGGTAGGCTGTAAGAGCACTTTGCAGAGCGAGTTGTTTCTTAGCTTCCCAAAGAGCTGGAAGCAAGATGCTCTGGGGCCCAACTCGCACTTTGGAAAGAAGCCTGCACGTTGTGCCTTTCTGATCTAGGGCAATGTAGCACACCCAGAGCAGAAGTTCTGAATCAGCCAGATCAGGCCTGAAAAGAAACTGCGTTTCACAGGCCTTTGTAAGAGATGTTCCCGGTAGGCTGTGAGAGCACTGTGCAGAGCGAGTTGTTTCTTTGCTTTCCAAAGTGCTGGAAGCAAGATGCTGTGGGGCCCAACTCGCCCTTTGGAAAGAAGCCTGCACGTTGTGCCTTTCTGCTCTAGGGCAATGTAGCACACCCAGAGCAGAAGTTCTGTTTCAGCCAGATCAGGCCTGCGAAGAAACTGCATTTCACAGGCCTTTGTAAGAGATGTACCCGGTAGGCTGTAAGAGCACTGTGCAGAGCGAGTTGTTTCTTAGCTTTCCAAAGAGCTGGAAGCAAGATGCTCTGGGGCCCAACTCGCCCTTTGGAAAGAAGCCTGCACGTTGTGCCTTTCTGCTCTATGGAAATGTAGCACACCCAGAGCAGAGGTTCTGCTTCAGCCAGATGAGGCCTGCAAAGAAACTGCGTTTCACAGGCCTTTGTAAGTGATGTACCCGGTAGGCTGTAAGAGCACTGTGCAGAGCGAGTTGTTTCTTAGCTTCCCAAAAGCTGGAAGCAAGATGCTCTGGGGCCCAACTCGCCCTTTGGAAAGAAGCCTGCACGTTGTGCCTTAGAGCTCTAGGGCAATGTAGCACACCCAGAGCAGAAGTTCTGATTCAGCCAGATGAGGCCTGCAAAGAAACTGCGTTTCACAGGCCTTTGTAAGAGATGTTCCCGGTAGGCTGTAAGAGCACTGTGCAGAGCGAGTTGTTTCTTAGCTTCCCAAAGAGCTGGAAGCAAGATGCTCTGGGGCCCAACTCGCCCTTTGGAAAGAAGCCTGCACGTTGTGCCTTTCAGCTTTAGGGCAATGTAGCACACCCAGAGCAGTAGTTGTGATGCAGCCAGATGAGGCCTGCAAAGAAACTGCGTTTCACAGGCCTTTGTAAGAGATGTTCCCGGTAGGCTGTGAGAGCACTGTGCAGAGCGAGTTGTTTCTTAGCTTCCCAAAAAGCTGGAAGCAAGATGCTCTGGGGCCCAACTCGCCCTTTGGAAAGAAGCCTGCACGTTTTGCCTTTCAGCTCTAGGGCAATGTAGAACACCCAGAGCAGAAGTTCTGATTCAGCCAGATCAGGCCTGCAAAGAAACTGCGTTTCACAGGCCTTTGTAAGAGATGTTCCCGGTAGGCTGTGAGAGCACTGTGCAGAGCGAGTTGTTTCTTTGCTTTCCAAAGAGCTGGAAGCAAGATGCTCTGGGGCCCAACTCGCCTTTTGGAAAGAAGCCTGCACGTTGTGCCTTTCAGCTCTAGGGCAATGTAGCACACCCAGAGCAGAAGTTCTGGTTCAGCCAGATCAGGCCTGCAAAGAAACTGCGTTTCACAGGCCTTTGGAAGAGATGTTCCCGGTAGGCTGTAAGAGCACTGTGCAGAGCGAGTTGTTTCTTAGCTTCCCAAAGAGGTGGAAGCAAGATGCTCTGGGGCCCAACTCGCCCTTTGGAAAGAAGCCTGCACGTTGTGCCTTTCTGCTCTAGGGAAATGTAGCACACCCAGAGCAGAGGTTCTGCTTCAGCCAGATGAGGCCTGCAAAGAAACTGCGTTTCACAGGCCTTTGTAAGAGATGTACCCGGTAGGCTGTAAGAGCACTGTGCAGAGCGAGTTGTTTCTTAGCTTCCCAAAGAGCTGGAAGCAAGATGCTCTGGGGCCCAACTCGCCCTTTGGAAAGACGCCTGCACGTTGTGTCTTTCAGCTCTAGGGCAATGTAGCACACCTAGAGCAGAAGTTCTACTTCAGCCAGATCAGTCCTGCACAGAAAATGCGTTTCACAGGCCTTTGTAAGTGATGTTCCCGGTAGGCTGTAAGAGCACTTTGCAGAGCGAGTTGTTTCTTAGCTTCCCAAAGAGCTGGAAGCAAGATGCTCTGGGGCCCAACTCGCACTTTGGAAAGAAGCCTGCACGTTGTGCCTTTCTGATCTAGGGCAATGTAGCACACCCAGAGCAGAAGTTCTGAATCAGCCAGATCAGGCCTGAAAAGAAACTGCGTTTCACAGGCCTTTGTAAGAGATGTTCCCGGTAGGCTGTAAGAGCACTGTGCAGAGCGAGTTGTTTCTTAGCTTCCCAAAGAGCTGGAAGCAAGATGCTCAGGGGCCCAAGTCGCCATTTGGAAAGAAGCCTGCACGTTGTGCCTCTCAGCTCTAGGGCAATGTAGCACACCCAGAGCAGAAGTTCTGCTTCATCCATATGAGGCCTGCAAAGAAACTGGGTTTCACAGGCGTTTGTAAGAGATGTACCCGGTAGGCTCTAAGAGCACTGTGCAGAGCGAGGTGTTTCTTAGCTTCCCAAAGAGCTGGAAGCAAGATGCTGTGGGGCCAAACTCGACCTTTGGAAAGAAGCCTGCACGTTGTGCCTTTCTGCTCTAGGGCAATGTAGCACACCCAGAGCAGAAGTTCTGCTTCAGCCAGATCAGGCCTGCAAAGAAACTGCGTTTCACAGGCCTTTGTAAGAGATGTTCCCGGTAGGCTGTGAGAGCACTGTGCAGAGCGAGTTGTTTCTTAGCTTCCCAAAAAGCTGGAAGCAAGATGCTCTGGGGCCCAACTCGCCCTTTGGAAAGAAGCCTGCACGTTTTGCCTTTCAGCTCTAGGGCAATGTAGAACACCCAGAGCAGAAGTTCTGAATCAGCCAGATCAGGCCTGCAAAGAAACTGCGTTTCACAGGCCTTTGGAAGAGATGTTCCCGGTAGGCTGTGAGAGCACTGTGCAGAGCGAGTTGTTCCTTTGCTTTCCAAAGAGCTGGAAGCAAGATGCTCTGGGGCCCAACTCGCCTTTTGGAAAGAAGCCTGCACGTTGTGCCTTTCAGCTCTAGGGCAATGTAGCACACCCAGAGCAGAAGTTCTGGTTCAGCCAGATCAGGCCTGCAAAGAAACTGGGTTTCACAGGCCTTTGGAAGAGATGTTCCCGGTAGGCTGTAAGAGCACTGTGCAGAGCGAGTTGTTTCTTAGCTTCCCAAAGAGGTGGAAGCAAGATGCTCTGGGGCCCATCTCGCCCTTTGGAAAGAAGCCTGCACGTTGTGCCTTTCTGCTCTAGGGAAATGTAGCACACCCAGAGCAGAGGTTCTGCTTCAGCCAGATGAGGCCTGCAAAGAAACTGCGTTTCACAGGCCTTTGTAAGAGATGTACCCGGTAGGCTGTAAGAGCACTGTGCAGAGCGAGTTGTTTCTTAGCTTCCCAAAGAGCTGGAAGCAAGATGCTCTGGGGCCCAACTCGCCCTTTCGAAAGACGCCTGCACGTTGTGCCTTTCAGCTCTAGGGCAATGTAGCACACCCAGAGCAGAAGTTCTACTTCAGCCAGATCAGTCCTGCAGAGAAAATGCGTTTCACAGGCCTTTGTAAGTGATGTTCCCGGTAGGCTGTAAGAGCACTTTGCAGAGCGAGTTGTTTCTTAGCTTCCCAAAGAGCTGGAAGCAAGATGCTCTGGGGCCCAACTCGCACTTTGGAAAGAAGCCTGCACGTTGTGCCTTTCTGATCTAGGGCAATGTAGCACACCCAGAGCAGAAGTTCTGAATCAGCCAGATCAGGCCTGAAAAGAAACTGCGTTTCACAGGCCTTTGTAAGAGATGTTCCCGGTAGGCTGTGAGAGCACTGTGCAGAGCGAGTTGTTTCTTTGCTTTCCAAAGAGCTGGAAGCAAGATGCTGTGGGGCCCAACTCGCCCTTTGGAAAGAAGCCTGCACGTTGTGCCTTTCTGCTCTAGGGCAATGTAGCACACCCAGAGCAGAAGTTCTGTTTCAGCCAGATCAGGCCTGCGAAGAAACTGCATTTCACAGGCCTTTGTAAGAGATGTACCCGGTAGGCTGTAAGAGCACTGTGCAGAGCGAGTTGTTTCTTAGCTTTCCAAAGAGCTGGAAGCAAGATGCTCTGGGGCCCAACTCGCCCTTTGGAAAGAAACCTGCACGTTGTGCCTTTCTGCTCTATGGAAATGTAGCACACCCAGAGCAGAGGTTCTGCTTCAGCCAGATGAGGCCTGCAAAGAAACTGCGTTTCACAGGCCTTTGTAAGTGATGTACCCGGTAGGCTGTAAGAGCACTGTGCAGAGCGAGTTGTTTCTTAGCTTCCCAAAAGCTGGAAGCAAGATGCTCTGGGGCCCAACTCGCCCTTTGGAAAGAAGCCTGCACGTTGTGCCTTAGAGCTCTAGGGCAATGTAGCACACCCAGAGCAGAAGTTCTGATTCAGCCAGATGAGGCCTGCAAAGAAACTGCGTTTCACAGGCCTTTGTAAGAGATGTTCCCGGTAGGCTGTAAGAGCACTGTGCAGAGCGAGTTGTTTCTTAGCTTCCCAAAGAGCTGGAAGCAAGATGCTCTGGGGCCCAACTCGCCCTTTGGAAAGAAGCCTGCACGTTGTGCCTTTCAGCTTTAGGGCAATGTAGCACACCCAGAGCAGTAGTTGTGATGCAGCCAGATGAGGCCTGCAAAGAAACTGCGTTTCACAGGCCTTTGTAAGAGATGTTCCCGGTAGGCTGTGAGAGCACTGTGCAGAGCGAGTTGTTTCTTAGCTTCCCAAAAAGCTGGAAGCAAGATGCTCTGGGGCCCAACTCGCCCTTTGGAAAGAAGCCTGCACGTTTTGCCTTTCAGCTCTAGGGCAATGTAGCACACCCAGAGCAGAAGTTCTGATTCAGCCAGATCAGGCCTGCAAAGAAACTGCGTTTCACAGGCCTTTGTAAGAGATGTTCCCGGTAGGCTGTGAGAGCACTGTGCAGAGCGAGTTGTTTCTTTGCTTTCCAAAGAGCTGGAAGCAAGATGCTCTGGGGCCCAACTCGCCTTTTGGAAAGAAGCCTGCACGTTGTGCCTTTCAGCTCTAGGGCAATGTAGCACACCCAGAGCAGAAGTTCTGCTTCAGCCAGATCAGGCCTGCAAAGAAACTGCGTTTCACAGGCCTTTGGAAGAGATGTTCCCGGTAGGCTGTAAGAGCACTGTGCAGAGCGAGTTGTTTCTTAGCTTCCCAAAGAGCTGGAAGCAAGATGCTCTGGGGCCCAACTCGCCCTTTGGAAAGAAGCCTGCACGTTGTGCCTTTCTGCTCTAGGGAAATGTAGCACACCCAGAGCAGAGGTTCTGCTTCAGCCAGATGAGGCCTGCAAAGAAACTGCGTTTCACAGGCCTTTGTAAGAGATGTACCCGGTAGGCTGTAAGAGCACTGTGCAGAGCGAGTTGTTTCTTAGCTTCCCAAAGAGCTGGAAGCAAGATGCTCTGGGGCCCAACTCGCCCTTTCGAAAGACGCCTGCACGTTGTGCCTTTCAGCTCTAGGGCAATGTAGCACACCCAGAGCAGAAGTTCTGCTTCAGCCAGATGAGTCCTGCAGAGAAAATGCGTTTCACAGGCCTTTGTAAGTGATGTTCCCGGTAGGCTGTAAGAGCACTTTGCAGAGCGAGTTGTTTCTTAGCTTCCCAAAGAGCTGGAAGCAAGATGCTCTGGGGCCCAACTCGCACTTTGGAAAGAAGCCTGCACGTTGTGCCTTTCTGATCTAGGGCAATGTAGCACACCCAGACCAGAAGTTCTGAATCAGCCAGATCAGGCCTGAAAAGAAACTGCGTTTCACAGGCCTTTGTAAGAGATGTTCCCGGTAGGCTGTGAGAGCACTGTGCAGAGCGAGTTGTTTCTTAGCTTCCCAAAAAGCTGGAAGCAAGATGCTCTGGGGCCCAACTCGCCCTTTGGAAAGAAGCCTGCACGTTGTGCCTTTCAGCTCTAGGGCAATGTAGAACACCCAGAGCAGAAGTCCTACTTCAGCCAGATCAGTCCTGCAAAGAAACTGCGTTTCACAGGCCTTTGTAAGTGATTTTCCCGGTAGGCTGTAAGAGCACTTTGCACAGCGAGTTGTTTCTTAGCTTCCCAAAGAGCTGGAAGCAAGATGCTCTGGGGCCCAACTCGCCCTTTGGAAAGAAGCCTGCACGTTGTGCCTTTCTGCTCTAGGGCAATGTAGCACACCCAGAGCAGAAGTTCTGCTTCAGCCAGATCAGGCCTGCGAAGAAACTGCATTTCACAGGCCTTTGTAAGAGATGTACCCGGTAGGCTGTAAGAGCACTGTGCAGAGCGAGTTGTTTCTTAGCTTTCCAAAGAGCTGGAAGCAAGATGCTCTGGGGCCCAACTCGCCCTTTGGAAAGAAGCCTGCACGTTGTGCCTTTCAGCTCTAGGGCAATGTAGCACACCCAGAGCAGAAGTTCTGATTCAGCCAGATCAGGCCTGCAAAGAAACTGCGTTTCACAGGCCTTTGTAAGAGATGTTCCCGGTAGGCTGTGAGAGCACTGTGCAGAGCGAGTTGTTTCTTTGCTTTCCAAAGAGCTGGAAGCAAGATGCTCTGGGGCCCAACTCGCCTTTTGGAAAGAAGCCTGCACGTTGTGCCTTTCAGCTCTAGGGCAATGTAGCACACCCAGAGCATAAGTTCTGGTTCAGCCAGATCAGGCCTGCAAAGAAACTGCGTTTCACAGGCCTTTGTAAGTGATGTTCCCGGTAGGCTGTAAGAGCACTGTGCAAAGCGAGTTGTTTCTTAGCTTCCCAAAGAGGTGGAAGCAAGATGCTCTGGGGCCCAACTCGCCCTTTGGAAAGAAGCCTGCACGTTGTGCCTTTCTGCTCTAGGGAAATGTAGCACACCCAGAGCAGAGGTTCTGCTTCAGCCAGATGAGGCCTGCAAAGAAACTGCGTTTCACAGGCCTTTGTAAGAGATGTACCCGGTAGGCTGTAAGAGCACTGTGCAGAGCGAGTTGTTTCTTAGCTTCCCAAAGAGCTGGAAGCAAGATGCTCTGGGGCCCAACTCGCCCTTTGGAAAGACGCCTGCACGTTGTGCCTTTCAGCTCTAGGGCAATGTAGCACACCTAGAGCAGAAGTTCTACTTCAGCCAGATCAGTCCTGCAGAGAAAATGCGTTTCACAGGCCTTTGTAAGTGATGTTCCCGGTAGGCTGTAAGAGCACTTTGCAGAGCGAGTTGTTTCTTAGCTTCCCAAAGAGCTGGAAGCAAGATGCTCTGGGGCCCAACTCGCATTTTGGAAAGAAGCCTGCACGTTGTGCCTTTCTGATCTAGGGCAATGTAGCACACCCAGAGCAGAAGATCTGAATCAGCCAGATCAGGCCTGAAAAGAAACTGCGTTTCACAGGCCTTTGTAAGAGATGTTCCCGGTAGGCTGTAAGAGCACTGTGCAGAGCGAGTTGTTTCTTAGCTTCCCAAAGAGCTGGAAGCAAGATGCTGTGGGCCCCAACTCTCCCTTTGGAAAGAAGCCTGCACGTTGTGCCTCTCAGCTCTAGGGCAATGTAGCACACCCAGAGCAGAAGTTCTGCTTCATCCATATGAGGCCTGCAAAGAAACTGGGTTTCACAGGCGTTTGTAAGAGATGTACCCGGTAGGCTCTAAGAGCACTGTGCAGAGCGAGGTGTTTCTTAGCTTCCCAATGAGCTGGAAGCAAGATGCTGTGGGGCCAAACTCGACCTTTGGAAAGAAGCCTGCACGTTGTGCCTTTCAGCTCTAGGGAAATGTAGCACACCCAGAGCAGAAGTTCTGCTTCAGCCAGATCAGGCCTGCAAAGAAACTGCGTTTCACAGGCCTTTGTAAGAGATGCTCCCGGTAGGCTGTAAGAGCACTGTGCAGAGCGAGTTGTTTCTTAGCTTCCCAAAGAGCTGGAAGCAAGATGCTCTGGGGCCCAACTCGCCCTTTGGAAAGAAGCCTGCACGTTGTGCCTTTCAGCTTTAGGGCAATGTAGCACACCCAGAGCAGTAGTTGTGATGCAGCCAGATGAGGCCTGCAAAGAAACTGCGTTTCACAGGCCTTTGTAAGAGATGTTCCCGGTAGGCTGTGAGAGCACTGTGCAGAGCGAGTTGTTTCTTAGCTTCCCAAAAAGCTGGAAGCAAGATGCTCTGGGGCCCAACTCGCCCTTTGGAAAGAAGCCTGCACGTTTTGCCTTTCAGCTCTAGGGCAATGTAGAACACCCAGAGCAGAAGTTCTGAATCAGCCAGATCAGGCCTGCAAAGAAACTGCGTTTCACAGGCCTTTGGAAGAGATGTTCCCGGTAGGCTGTGAGAGCACTGTGCAGAGCGAGTTGTTTCTTTGCTTTCCAAAGAGCTGGAAGCAAGATGCTCTGGGGCCCAACTCGCCTTTGGAAAGAAGCCTGCACGTTGTGACTTTCAGCTCTAGGGCAATGTAGCACACCCAGAGCAGAAGTTCTGGTTCAGCCAGATCAGGCCTGCAAAGAAACTGCGTTTCACAGGCCTTTGGAAGAGATGTTCCCGGTAGGCTGTAAGAGCACTGTGCAGAGCGAGTTGTTTCTTAGCTTCCCAAAGAGGTGGAAGCAAGATGCTCTGGGGCCCATCTCGCCCTTTGGAAAGAAGCCTGCACGTTGTGCCTTTCTGCTCTAGGGAAATGTAGCACACCCAGAGCAGAGGTTCTGCTTCAGCCAGATGAGGCCTGCAAAGAAACTGCGTTTCACAGGCCTTTGTAAGAGATGTACCCGGTAGGCTGTAAGAGCACTGTGCAGAGCGAGTTGTTTCTTAGCTTCCCAAAGAGCTGGAAGCAAGATGCTCTGGGGCCCAACTCGCCCTTTCGAAAGACGCCTGCACGTTGTGCCTTTCAGCTCTAGGGCAATGTAGCACACCCAGAGCAGAAGTTCTACTTCAGCCAGATCAGTCCTGCAGAGAAAATGCGTTTCACAGGCCTTTGTAAGTGATGTTCCCGGTAGGCTGTAAGAGCACTTTGCAGAGCGAGTTGTTTCTTAGCTTCCCAAAGAGCTGGAAGCAAGATGCTCTGGGGCCCAACTCGCACTTTGGAAAGAAGCCTGCACGTTGTGCCTTTCTGATCTAGGGCAATGTAGCACACCCAGAGCAGAAGTTCTGAATCAGCCAGATCAGGCCTGAAAAGAAACTGCGTTTCACAGGCCTTTGTAAGAGATGTTCCCGGTAGGCTGTGAGAGCACTGTGCAGAGCGAGTTGTTTCTTTGCTTTCCAAAGAGCTGGAAGCAAGATGCTGTGGGGCCCAACTCGCCCTTTGGAAAGAAGCCTGCACGTTGTGCCTTTCTGCTCTAGGGCAATGTAGCACACCCAGAGCAGAAGTTCTGTTTCAGCCAGATCAGGCCTGCGAAGAAACTGCTTTTCACAGGCCTTTGTAAGAGATGTACCCGGTAGGCTGTAAGAGCACTGTGCAGAGCGAGTTGTTTCTTAGCTTTCCAAAGAGCTGGAAGCAAGATGCTCTGGGGCCCAACTCGCCCTTTGGAAAGAAGCCTGCACGTTGTGCCTTTCTGCTCTATGGAAATGTAGCACACCCAGAGCAGAGGTTCTGCTTCAGCCAGATGAGGCCTGCAAAGAAACTGCGTTTCACAGGCCTTTGTAAGTGATGTACCCGGTAGGCTGTAAGAGCACTGTGCAGAGCGAGTTGTTTCTTAGCTTCCCAAAAGCTGGAAGCAAGATGCTCTGGGGCCCAACTCGCCCTTTGGAAAGAAGCCTGCACGTTGTGCCTTAGAGCTCTAGGGCAATGTAGCACACCCAGAGCAGAAGTTCTGATTCAGCCAGATGAGGCCTGCAAAGAAACTGCGTTTCACAGGCCTTTGTAAGAGATGTTCCCGGTAGGCTGTAAGAGCACTGTGCAGAGCGAGTTGTTTCTTAGCTTCCCAAAGAGCTGGAAGCAAGATGCTGTGGGGCCCAACTCGCCCTTTGGAAAGAAGCCTGCACGTTGTGCCTTTCAGCTTTAGGGCAATGTAGCACACCCAGAGCAGTAGTTGTGATGCAGCCAGATGAGGCCTGCAAAGAAACTGCGTTTCACAGGCCTTTGTAAGAGATGTTCCCGGTAGGCTGTGAGAGCACTGTGCAGAGCGAGTTGTTTCTTAGCTTCCCAAAAAGCTGGAAGCAAGATGCTCTGGGGCCCAACTCGCCCTTTGGAAAGAAGCCTGCACGTTGTGCCTTTCAGCTCTAGGGCAATGTAGAACACCCAGAGCAGAAGTTCTGATTCAGCCAGATCAGGCCTGCAAAGAAACTGCGTTTCACAGGCCTTTGTAAGAGATGTTCCCGGTAGGCTGTGAGAGCACTGTGCAGAGCGAGTTGTTTCTTTGCTTTCCAAAGAGCTGGAAGCAAGATGCTCTGGGGCCCAACTCGCCCTTTGGAAAGAAGCCTGCACGTTGTGCCTTTCAGCTCTAGGGCAATGTAGCACACCCAGAGCAGAAGTTCTGGTTCAGCCAGATCAGGCCTGCAAAGAAACTGCGTTTCACAGGCCTTTGGAAGAGATGTTCCCGGTAGGCTGTAAGAGCACTGTGCAGAGCGAGTTGTTTCTTAGCTTCCCAAAGAGGTGGAAGCAAGATGCTCTGGGGCCCAACTCGCCCTTTGGAAAGAAGCCTGCACGTTGTGCCTTTCTGCTCTAGGGAAATGTAGCACACCCAGAGCAGAGGTTCTGCTTCAGCCAGATGAGGCCTGCAAAGAAACTGCGTTTCACAGGCCTTTGTAAGAGATGTACCCGGTAGGCTGTAAGAGCACTGTGCAGAGCGAGTTGTTTCTTAGCTTCCCAAAGAGCTGGAAGCAAGATGCTCTGGGGCCCAACTCGCCCTTTGGAAAGACGCCTGCACGTTGTGTCTTTCAGCTCTAGGGCAATGTAGCACACCTAGAGCAGAAGTTCTACTTCAGCCAGATCAGTCCTGCACAGAAAATGCGTTTCACAGGCCTTTGTAAGTGATGTTCCCGGTAGGCTGTAAGAGCACTTTGCAGAGCGAGTTGTTTCTTAGCTTCCCAAAGAGCTGGAAGCAAGATGCTCTGGGGCCCAACTCGCACTTTGGAAAGAAGCCTGCACGTTGTGCCTTTCTGATCTAGGGCAATGTAGCACACCCAGAGCAGAAGTTCTGAATCAGCCAGATCAGGCCTGAAAAGAAACTGCGTTTCACAGGCCTTTGTAAGAGATGTTCCCGGTAGGCTGTAAGAGCACTGTGCAGAGCGAGTTGTTTCTTAGCTTCCCAAAGAGCTGGAAGCAAGATGCTCAGGGGCCCAAGTCGCCCTTTGGAAAGAAGCCTGCACGTTGTGCCTCTCAGCTCTAGGGCAATGTAGCACACCCAGAGCAGAAGTTCTGCTTCATCCATATGAGGCCTGCAAAGAAACTGGGTTTCACAGGCGTTTGTAAGAGATGTACCCGGTAGGCTCTAAGAGCACTGTGCAGAGCGAGGTGTTTCTTAGCTACCCAAAGAGCTGGAAGCAAGATGCTGTGGGGCCAAACTCGACCTTTGGAAAGAAGCCTGCACGTTGTGCCTTTCTGCTCTAGGGCAATGTAGCACACCCAGAGCAGAAGTTCTGCTTCAGCCAGATCAGGCCTGCAAAGAAACTGCGTTTCACAGGCCTTTTTAAGAGATGCTCCCGGTAGGCTGTAAGAGCACTGTGCAGAGCGAGTTGTTTCTTAGCTTCCCAAAGAGCTGGAAGCAAGATGCTCTGGGGCCCAACTCGCCCTTTGGAAAGAAGCCTGCACGTTGTGCCTTTCAGCTTTAGGGCAATGTAGCACACCCAGAGCAGTAGTTGTGATGCAGCCAGATGAGGCCTGCAAAGAAACTGCGTTTCACAGGCCTTTGTAAGAGATGTTCCCGGTAGGCTGTGAGAGCACTGTGCAGAGCGAGTTGTTTCTTAGCTTCCCAAAAAGCTGGAAGCAAGATGCTCTGGGGCCCAACTCGCCCTTTGGAAAGAAGCCTGCACGTTTTGCCTTTCAGCTCTAGGGCAATGTAGAACACCCAGAGCAGAAGTTCTGAATCAGCCAGATCAGGCCTGCAAAGAAACTGCGTTTCACAGGCCTTTGGAAGAGATGTTCCCGGTAGGCTGTGAGAGCACTGTGCAGAGCGAGTTGTTTCTTTGCTTTCCAAAGAGCTGGAAGCAAGATGCTCTGGGGCCCAACTCGCCCTTTGGAAAGAAGCCTGCACGTTGTGCCTTTCTGCTCTAGGGAAATGTAGCACACCCAGAGCAGAGGTTCTGCTTCAGCCAGATGAGGCCTGCAAAGAAACTGCGTTTCACAGGCCTTTGTAAGAGATGTACCCGGTAGGCTGTAAGAGCACTGTGCAGAGCGAGTTGTTTCTTAGCTTCCCAAAGAGCTGGAAGCAAGATGCTCTGGGGCCCAACTCGCCCTTTCGAAAGACGCCTGCACGTTGTGCCTTTCAGCTCTAGGGCAATGTAGCACACCCAGAGCAGAAGTTCTACTTCAGCCAGATCAGTCCTGCAGAGAAAATGCGTTTCACAGGCCTTTGTAAGTGATGTTCCCGGTAGGCTGTAAGAGCACTTTGCAGAGCGAGTTGTTTCTTAGCTTCCCAAAGAGCTGGAAGCAAGATGCTCTGGGGCCCAACTCGCACTTTGGAAAGAAGCCTGCACGTTGTGCCTTTCTGATCTAGGGCAATGTAGCACACCCAGAGCAGAAGTTCTGAATCAGCCAGATCAGGCCTGAAAAGAAACTGCGTTTCACAGGCCTTTGTAAGAGATGTTCCCGGTAGGCTGTGAGAGCACTGTGCAGAGCGAGTTGTTTCTTTGCTTTCCAAAGAGCTGGAAGCAAGATGCTGTGGGGCCCAACTCGCCCTTTGGAAAGAAGCCTGCACGTTGTGCCTTTCTGCTCTAGGGCAATGTAGCACACCCAGAGCAGAAGTTCTGTTTCAGCCAGATCAGGCCTGCGAAGAAACTGCATTTCACAGGCCTTTGTAAGAGATGTACCCGGTAGGCTGTAAGAGCACTGTGCAGAGCGAGTTGTTTCTTAGCTTTCCAAAGAGCTGGAAGCAAGATGCTCTGGGGCCCAACTCGCCCTTTGGAAAGAAGCCTGCACGTTGTGCCTTTCTGCTCTATGGAAATGTAGCACACCCAGAGCAGAGGTTCTGCTTCAGCCAGATGAGGCCTGCAAAGAAACTGCGTTTCACAGGCCTTTGTAAGTGATGTACCCGGTAGGCTGTAAGAGCACTGTGCAGAGCGAGTTGTTTCTTAGCTTCCCAAAGAGCTGGAAGCAAGATGCTCTGGGGCCCAACTCGCCCTTTGGAAAGAAGCCTGCACGTTGTGCCTTTAGCTCTAGGGCAATGTAGCACACCCAGAGCAGAAGTTCTGACTTCAGCCAGATGAGGCCTGCAAAGAAACTGCGTTTCACAGGCCTTTGTAAGAGATGTTCCCGGTAGGCTGTAAGAGCACTGTGCAGAGCGAGTTGTTTCTTAGCTTCCCAAAGAGCTGGAAGCAAGATGCTGTGGGGCCCAACTCGCCCTTTGGAAAGAAGCCTGCACGTTGTGCCTTTCAGCTCTAGGGCAATGTAGCACACCCAGAGCAGTAGTTGTGATGCAGCCAGATGAGGCCTGCAAAGAAACTGCGTTTCACAGGCCTTTGTAAGAGATGTTCCCGGTAGGCTGTGAGAGCACTGTGCAGAGCGAGTTGTTTCTTAGCTTCCCAAAAAGCTGGAAGCAAGATGCTCTGGGGCCCAACTCGCCCTTTGGAAAGAAGCCTGCACGTTGTGCCTTTCAGCTCTAGGGCAATGTAGAACACCCAGAGCAGAAGTTCTGATTCAGCCAGATCAGGCCTGCAAAGAAACTGCGTTTCACAGGCCTTTGTAAGAGATGTTCCCGGTAGGCTGTGAGAGCACTGTGCAGAGCGAGTTGTTTCTTTGCTTTCCAAAGAGCTGGAAGCAAGATGCTCTGGGGCCCAACTCGCCTTTTGGAAAGAAGCCTGCACGTTGTGCCTTTCAGCTCTAGGGCAATGTAGCACACCCAGAGCAGAAGTTCTGGTTCAGCCAGATCAGGCCTGCAAAGAAACTGCGTTTCACAGGCCTTTGGAAGAGATGTTCCCGGTAGGCTGTAAGAGCACTGTGCAGAGCGAGTTGTTTCTTAGCTTCCCAAAGAGGTGGAAGCAAGATGCTCTGGGGCCCAACTCGCCCTTTGGAAAGAAGCCTGCACGTTGTGCCTTTCTGCTCTAGGGAAATGTAGCACACCCAGAGCAGAGGTTCTGCTTCAGCCAGATGAGGCCTGCAAAGAAACTGCGTTTCACAGGCCTTTGTAAGAGATGTACCCGGTAGGCTGTAAGAGCACTGTGCAGAGCGAGTTGTTTCTTAGCTTCCCAAAGAGCTGGAAGCAAGATGCTCTGGGGCCCAACTCGCCCTTTGGAAAGACGCCTGCACGTTGTGTCTTTCAGCTCTAGGGCAATGTAGCACACCTAGAGCAGAAGTTCTACTTCAGCCAGATCAGTCCTGCACAGAAAATGCGTTTCACAGGCCTTTGTAAGTGATGTTCCCGGTAGGCTGTAAGAGCACTTTGCAGAGCGAGTTGTTTCTTAGCTTCCCAAAGAGCTGGAAGCAAGATGCTCTGGGGCCCAACTCGCACTTTGGAAAGAAGCCTGCACGTTGTGCCTTTCTGATCTAGGGCAATGTAGCACACCCAGAGCAGAAGTTCTGAATCAGCCAGATCAGGCCTGAAAAGAAACTGCGTTTCACAGGCCTTTGTAAGAGATGTTCCCGGTAGGCTGTAAGAGCACTGTGCAGAGCGAGTTGTTTCTTAGCTTCCCAAAGAGCTGGAAGCAAGATGCTCAGGGGCCCAAGTCGCCCTTTGGAAAGAAGCCTGCACGTTGTGCCTCTCAGCTCTAGGGCAATGTAGCACACCCAGAGCAGAAGTTCTGCTTCATCCATATGAGGCCTGCAAAGAAACTGGGTTTCACAGGCGTTTGTAAGAGATGTACCCGGTAGGCTCTAAGAGCACTGTGCAGAGCGAGGTGTTTCTTAGCTACCCAAAGAGCTGGAAGCAAGATGCTGTGGGGCCAAACTCGACCTTTGGAAAGAAGCCTGCACGTTGTGCCTTTCTGCTCTAGGGCAATGTAGCACACCCAGAGCAGAAGTTCTGCTTCAGCCAGATCAGGCCTGCAAAGAAACTGCGTTTCACAGGCCTTTTTAAGAGATGCTCCCGGTAGGCTGTAAGAGCACTGTGCAGAGCGAGTTGTTTCTTAGCTTCCCAAAGAGCTGGAAGCAAGATGCTCTGGGGCCCAACTCGCCCTTTGGAAAGAAGCCTGCACGTTGTGCCTTTCAGCTTTAGGGCAATGTAGCACACCCAGAGCAGTAGTTGTGATGCAGCCAGATGAGGCCTGCAAAGAAACTGCGTTTCACAGGCCTTTGTAAGAGATGTTCCCGGTAGGCTGTGAGAGCACTGTGCAGAGCGAGTTGTTTCTTAGCTTCCCAAAAAGCTGGAAGCAAGATGCTCTGGGGCCCAACTCGCCCTTTGGAAAGAAGCCTGCACGTTTTGCCTTTCAGCTCTAGGGCAATGTAGAACACCCAGAGCAGAAGTTCTGAATCAGCCAGATCAGGCCTGCAAAGAAACTGCGTTTCACAGGCCTTTGGAAGAGATGTTCCCGGTAGGCTGTGAGAGCACTGTGCAGAGCGAGTTGTTTCTTTGCTTTCCAAAGAGCTGGAAGCAAGATGCTCTGGGGCCCAACTCGCCCTTTGGAAAGAAGCCTGCACGTTGTGCCTTTCTGCTCTAGGGAAATGTAGCACACCCAGAGCAGAGGTTCTGCTTCAGCCAGATGAGGCCTGCAAAGAAACTGCGTTTCACAGGCCTTTGTAAGAGATGTACCCGGTAGGCTGTAAGAGCACTGTGCAGAGCGAGTTGTTTCTTAGCTTCCCAAAGAGCTGGAAGCAAGATGCTCTGGGGCCCAACTCGCCCTTTCGAAAGACGCCTGCACGTTGTGCCTTTCAGCTCTAGGGCAATGTAGCACACCCAGAGCAGAAGTTCTACTTCAGCCAGATCAGTCCTGCAGAGAAAATGCGTTTCACAGGCCTTTGTAAGTGATGTTCCCGGTAGGCTGTAAGAGCACTTTGCAGAGCGAGTTGTTTCTTAGCTTCCCAAAGAGCTGGAAGCAAGATGCTCTGGGGCCCAACTCGCACTTTGGAAAGAAGCCTGCACGTTGTGCCTTTCTGATCTAGGGCAATGTAGCACACCCAGAGCAGAAGTTCTGAATCAGCCAGATCAGGCCTGAAAAGAAACTGCGTTTCACAGGCCTTTGTAAGAGATGTTCCCGGTAGGCTGTGAGAGCACTGTGCAGAGCGAGTTGTTTCTTTGCTTTCCAAAGAGCTGGAAGCAAGATGCTGTGGGGCCCAACTCGCCCTTTGGAAAGAAGCCTGCACGTTGTGCCTTTCTGCTCTAGGGCAATGTAGCACACCCAGAGCAGAAGTTCTGTTTCAGCCAGATCAGGCCTGCGAAGAAACTGCATTTCACAGGCCTTTGTAAGAGATGTACCCGGTAGGCTGTAAGAGCACTGTGCAGAGCGAGTTGTTTCTTAGCTTTCCAAAGAGCTGGAAGCAAGATGCTCTGGGGCCCAACTCGCCCTTTGGAAAGAAGCCTGCACGTTGTGCCTTTCTGCTCAATGGAAATGTAGCACACCCAGAGCAGAGGTTCTGCTTCAGCCAGATGAGGCCTGCAAAGAAACTGCGTTTCACAGGCCTTTGTAAGTGATGTACCCGGTAGGCTGTAAGAGCACTGTGCAGAGCGAGTTGTTTCTTAGCTTCCCAAAAGCTGGAAGCAAGATGCTCTGGGGCCCAACTCGCCCTTTGGAAAGAAGCCTGCACGTTGTGCCTTAGAGCTCTAGGGCAATGTAGCACACCCAGAGCAGAAGTTCTGATTCAGCCAGATGAGGCCTGCAAAGAAACTGCGTTTCACAGGCCTTTGTAAGAGATGTTCCCGGTAGGCTGTAAGAGCACTGTGCAGAGCGAGTTGTTTCTTAGCTTCCCAAAGAGCTGGAAGCAAGATGCTCTGGGGCCCAACTCGCCCTTTGGAAAGAAGCCTGCACGTTGTGCCTTTCAGCTTTAGGGCAATGTAGCACACCCAGAGCAGTAGTTGTGATGCAGCCAGATGAGGCCTGCAAAGAAACTGCGTTTCACAGGCCTTTGTAAGAGATGTTCCCGGTAGGCTGTGAGAGCACTGTGCAGAGCGAGTTGTTTCTTAGCTTCCCAAAAAGCTGGAAGCAAGATGCTCTGGGGCCCAACTCGCCCTTTGGAAAGAAGCCTGCACGTTTTGCCTTTCAGCTCTAGGGCAATGTAGAACACCCAGAGCAGAAGTTCTGATTCAGCCAGATCAGGCCTGCAAAGAAACTGCGTTTCACAGGCCTTTGTAAGAGATGTTCCCGGTAGGCTGTGAGAGCACTGTGCAGAGCGAGTTGTTACTTTGCTTTCCAAAGAGCTGGAAGCAAGATGCTCTGGGGCCCAACTCGCCTTTTGGAAAGAAGCCTGCACGTTGTGCCTTTCAGCTCTAGGGCAATGTAGCACACCCAGAGCAGAAGTTCTGCTTCAGCCAGATCAGGCCTGCAAAGAAACTGCGTTTCACAGGCCTTTGGAAGAGATGTTCCCGGTAGGCTGTAAGAGCACTGTGCAGAGCGAGTTGTTTCTTAGCTTCCCAAAGAGCTGGAAGCAAGATGCTCTGGGGCCCAACTCGCCCTTTGGAAAGAAGCCTGCACGTTGTGCCTTTCTGCTCTAGGGAAATGTAGCACACCCAGAGCAGAGGTTCTGCTTCAGCCAGATGAGGCCTGCAAAGAAACTGCGTTTCACAGGCCTTTGTAAGAGATGTACCCGGTAGGCTGTAAGAGCACTGTGCAGAGCGAGTTGTTTCTTAGCTTCCCAAAGAGCTGGAAGCAAGATGCTCTGGGGCCCAACTCGCCCTTTCGAAAGACGCCTGCACGTTGTGCCTTTCAGCTCTAGGGCAATGTAGCACACCCAGAGCAGAAGTTCTACTTCAGCCAGATCAGTCCTGCAGAGAAAATGCGTTTCACAGGCCTTTGTAAGTGATGTTCCCGGTAGGCTGTAAGAGCACTTTGCAGAGCGAGTTGTTTCTTAGCTTCCCAAAGAGCTGGAAGCAAGATGCTCTGGGGCCCAACTCGCACTTTGGAAAGAAGCCTGCACGTTGTGCCTTTCTGATCTAGGGCAATGTAGCACACCCAGAGCAGAAGTTCTGAATCAGCCAGATCAGGCCTGAAAAGAAACTGCGTTTCACAGGCCTTTGTAAGAGATGTTCCCGGTAGGCTGTGAGAGCACTGTGCAGAGCGAGTTGTTTCTTTGCTTTCCAAAGAGCTGGAAGCAAGATGCTGTGGGGCCCAACTCGCCCTTTGGAAAGAAGCCTGCACGTTGTGCCTTTCTGCTCTAGGGCAATGTAGCACACCCAGAGCATAAGTTCTGTTTCAGCCAGATCAGGCCTGCAAAGAAACTGCGTTTCACAGGCCTTTGTAAGTGATGTACCCGGTACGCTGTGAGAGCACTGTGCAGAGCGAGTTGTTTCTTAGCTTCCCAAAAGCTGGAAGCAAGATGCTCTGGGGCCCAACTCGCCCTTTGGAAAGAAGCCTGCACGTTGTGCCTTAGAGCTCTAGGGCAATGTAGCACACCCAGAGCAGAAGTTCTGATTCAGCCGGATGAGGCCTGCAAAGAAACTGCGTTTCACAGGCCTTTGTAAGAGATGTTCCCGGTAGGCTGTGAGAGCACTGTGCAGAGCGAGTGGTTTCTTAGCTTTCCAAAAAGCTGGAAGCAAGGTGCTCTGGGGCCCAACTCGCCCTTTGGAAAGAAGCCTGCACGTTTTGCCTTTCAGCTCTAGGGCAATGTAGAACACCCAGAGCAGAAGTTCTGATTCAGCCAGATCAGGCCTGCAAAGAAACTGCGTTTCACAGGCCTTTGGAAGAGATGTTCCCGGTAGGCTGTGAGAGCACTGTGCAGAGCGAGTTGTTTCTTTGCTTTCCAAAGAGCTGGAAGCAAGATGCTCTGGGGCCCAACTCGCCTTTTGGAAAGAAGCCTGCACGTTGTGCCTTTCAGCTCTAGGGCAATGTAGCACACCCAGAGCATAAGTTCTGGTTCAGCCAGATCAGGCCTGCAAAGAAACTGCGTTTCACAGGCCTCAGGAAGAGATGCTCCCGGTAGGCTGTAAGAGCACTTTGCAGAGCGAGTTGTTTCTTAGCTTCCCAAAGAGCTGGAAGCAAGATGCTCTGGGGCCCAACTCGCCCTTTGGAAAGAAGCCTGCACGTTGTGCCTTTCTGCTCTATGGAAATGTAGCACACCCAGAGCAGAGGTTCTGCTTCAGCCAGATGAGGCCTGCAAAGAAACTGCGTTTCACAGGCCTTTGTAAGTGATGTACCCGGTAGGCTGTAAGAGCACTGTGCAGAGCGAGTTGTTTCTTAGCTTCCCAAAAGCTGGAAGCAAGATGCTCTGGGGCCCAACTCGCACTTTGGAAAGAAGCCTGCACGTTGTGCCTTAGAGCTCTAGGGCAATGTAGCACACCCAGAGCAGAAGTTCTGATTCAGCCAGATGAGGCCTGCAAAGAAACTGCGTTTCACAGGCCTTTGTAAGAGATGTTCCCGGTAGGCTGTGAGAGCACTGTGCAGAGCGAGTTGTTTCTTAGCTTCCCAAAAAGCTGGAAGCAAGATGCTCTGGGGCCCAACTCGCCCTTTGGAAAGAAGCCTGCACGTTTTGCCTTTCAGCTCTTGGGCAATGTAGAACACCCAGAGCAGAAGTCCTACTTCAGCCAGATCAGTCCTGCAAAGAAACTGCGTTTCACAGGTCTTTGTAAGTGATGTTCCCGGTAGGCTGTAAGAGCACTTTGCACAGCGAGTTGTTTCTTAGCTTCCCAAAGAGCTGGAAGCATGATGCTCTGGGGCCCAACTCGCCCTTTGGAAAGAAGCCTGCACGTTGTGCCTTTCTGCTCTAGGGCAATGTAGCACACCCAGAGCAGAAGTTCTGCTTCAGCCAGATCAGGCCTGCGAAGAAACTGCATTTCACAGGCCTTTGTAAGAGATGTACCCGGTAGACTGTAAGAGCACTGTGCAGAGCGAATTGTTTCTTAGCTTTCCAAAGAGCTGGAAGCAAGATGCTCTGGGGCCCAACTCGCCCTTTGGAAAGAAGCCTGCACGTTGTGCCTTTCAACTCTAGGGCAATGTAGCACACCCAGAGCAGAAGTTCTGATTCAGCCAGATCAGGCCTGCAAAGAAACTGCGTTTCACAGGCCTTTGGAAGAGATGTTCCCGGTAGGCTGTGAGAGCAGTGTGCACAGTGAGTTGTTTCTTTGCTTTCCAAAGAGCTGGAAGCAAGATGCTCTGGGGCCCAACTCGCCTTTTGGAAAGAAGCCTGCACGTTGTGCCTTTCAGCTCTAGGGCAATGTAGCACACCCAGAGCATAAGTTCTGGTTCAGCCAGATCAGGCCTGCAAAGAAACTGCGTTTCACAGGCCTTTGGAAGAGATGTTCCTGGTAGGCTGTAAGAGCACTGTGCAGAGCGAGTTGTTTCTTAGCTTCCCAAAGAGGTGGAAGCAAGATGCTCTGGGGCCCAACTCGCCCTTTGGAAAGAAGCCTGCACGTTGTGCCTTTCTGCTCTAGGGAAATGTAGCACACCCAGAGCAGAGGTTCTGCTTCAGCCAGATGAGGCCTGCAAAGAAACTGCGTTTCACAGGCCTTTGTAAGAGATGTACCCGGTAGGCTGTAAGAGCACTGTGCAGAGCGAGTTTTTTCTTAGCTTCCCAAAGAGCTGGAAGCAAGATGCTCAGGGGCCCAACTCGCCCTTTGGAAAGAAGCCTGCACGTTGTGCCTTTCAGCTCTAGGGCAATGTAGCACACCCAGAGCAGAAGTTCTGCTTCATCCATATGAGGCCTGCAAAGAAACTGGGTTTCACAGGACTTTGTAAGAGATGTACCCGGTAGGCTCTAAGAGCACTGTGCAGAGCGAGGTGTTTCTTAGCTTCCCAAAGAGCTGGAAGCAAGATGCTCTGGGGCCCAACTCGACCTTTGGAAAGAAGCCTGCACGTTGTGCCTTTCAGCTCTAGGGCAATGTAGCACACCCAGAGCAGAAGTTCTGCTTCATCCATATGAGGCCTGCAAAGAAACTGGGTTTCACAGGCCTTTGTAAGAGATGTACCCGGTAGGCTGTAAGAGCACTGTGCAGAGCGAGTTGTTTCTTAGCTTCCCAAAGAGCTGGAAGCAAGATGCTCTGGGGCCCAACTCGCCCTTTGGAAAGACGCCTGCACGTTGTGCCTTTCAGCTCTAGGGCAATGTAGCACACCCAGAGCAGAAGTTCTACTTCAGCCAGATCAGTCCTGCAGAGAAAATGCGTTTCACAGGCCTTTGTAAGTGATGTTCCCGGTAGGCTGTAAGAGCACTTTGCAGAGCGAGTTGTTTCTTAGCTTCCCAAAGAGCTGGAAGCAAGATGCTCTGGGGCCCAACTCGCACTTTGGAAAGAAGCCTGCACGTTGTGCCTTTCTGATCTAGGGCAATGTAGCACACCCAGAGCAGAAGTTCTGAATCAGCCAGATCAGGCCTGAAAAGAAACTGCGTTTCACAGGCCTTTGTAAGAGATGTTCCCGGTAGGCTGTGAGAGCACTGTGCAGAGCGAGTTGTTTCTTAGCTTTCCAAAGAGCTGGAAGCAAGATGCTGTGGGGCCCAACTCGCCCTTTGGAAAGAAGCCTGCACGTTGTGCCTTTCAGCTCTAGGGCAATGTAGCACACCCAGAGCAGAAGTTCTGCTTCAGCCAGATGAGGCCTGCAGAGAAACTGCATTTCACAGGCCTTTGTAAGAGATCTTCCCGGTAGGCTGTAAGAGCAGTGTGCAGAGCGAGTTGTTTCTTAGCTTCCCAAAGAGCTGGAAGCATGATGCTCTGGGGCCCAACTCGCCCTTTTGAAAGAAGCCTGCACGTTGTGCCTTTCTGCTCTAGGGAAATGTAGCACACCCAGAGCAGAAGTTCTGCTTCAGCCAGATGAGGCCTGCAAAGAAACTGCATTTCACAGGCCTTTGTAAGAGATGTTCCCGGTAGGCTTTAAGAGCACTGTGCAGAGCGAGTTGTTTCTTAGCTTCCCAAATAGCTGGAAGCAAGATGCTGTGGGGCCCAACTCGACCTTTGGAAAGAAGCCTGCACGTTGTGCCTTTCTGCTCTAGGGAAATGTAGCACACCCAGAGCAGAAGTTCTGCTTCAGCCAGATCAAGCCTGCGAAGAAACTGCATTTCACAGGCCTTTGTAAGAGATGTACCCGGTAGGCTGTAAGAGCACTGTGCAGAGCGAGTTGTTTTTTAGCTTTCCAAAGAGCTGGAAGCAAGATGCTCTGGGGCCCAAATCGCCTTTTGGAAAGAAGCCTGCACGTTGTGCCTTTCAGCTCTAGGGCAATGTAGCACACCCAGAGCAGAAGTTCTGATTCAGCCAGATCAGGCCTGTAAAGAAACTGCGTTTCACAGGCCTTTGTAAGAGATGTTCCCGGTAGGCTGTGAGAGCACTGTGCAGAGCGAGTTGTTTCTTAGCTTTCCAAAGAGCTGGAAGCAAGATGCTCTGGGGCCCAACTCGCCCTTTGGAAAGAAGCCTGCACGTTGTGCCTTTCAGCTCTAGGGCAATGTAGCACACCCAGAGCAGAAGTTCTGCTTCAGCTAGATCAGGCCTGCAGAGAAACTGCGTTTCACAGGCCTTTGTAAGAGATGTTCCCGGTAGGCTGTAAGAGCACTGTGCAGAGCGAGTTGTTTCTTAGCTTCCCAAAGAGCTGGAAGCATGATGCTCTGGGGCCCAACTCGCCCTTTGGAAAGAAGCCTGCACGTTGTGCCTTTATGCTCTAGGGAAATGTAGCACACCCAGAGCAGAAGTTCTGAATCAGCCAGATCAGGCCTGAAAAGAAACTGCGTTTCACAGGCCTTTGTAAGAGATGTACCCGGTAGGCTGTAAGAGCACTGTGCAGAGCGAGTTGTTTCTTAGCTTCCCAAAGAGCTGGAAGCAAGATGCTCTGGGGCCCAACTCGCCCTTTGGAAAGACGCCTGCACGTTGTGCCTTTCAGCTCTAGGGCAATGTAGCACACCCAGAGCAGAAGTTCTACTTCAGCCAGATCAGTCCTGCAGAGAAAATGCGTTTCACAGGCCTTTGTAAGTGATGTTCCCGGTAGGCTGTAAGAGCACTTTGCAGAGCGAGTTGTTTCTTAGCTTCCCAAAGAGCTGGAAGCAAGATGCTCTGGGGCCCAACTCGCACTTTGGAAAGAAGCCTGCACGTTGTGCCTTTCTGATCTAGGGCAATGTAGCACACCCAGAGCAGAAGTTCTGAAGCAGCCAGATCAGGCCTGAAAAGAAACTGCGTTTCACAGGCCTTTGTAAGAGATGTTCCCGGTAGGCTGTAAGAGCACTGTGCAGAGCGAGTTGTTTCTTAGCTTCCCAGAGAGCTGGAAGCAAGATGCTCTGGGGCCCAACTCGCCCTTTGGAAAGAAGCCTGCACGTTGTGCCTCTCAGCTCTAGGGCAATGTAGCACACCCAGAGCAGAAGTTCTGCTTCATCCATATGAGGCCTGCAAAGAAACTGGGTTTCACAGGCCTTTGTAAGAGATGTACCCTGTAGGCTCTAAGAGCACTGTGCAGAGCGAGGTGTTTCGTAGCTTCCGAAAGAGCTGGAAGCAAGATGCTGTGGGGCCAAACTCGACCTTTGGAAAGAAGCCTGCACGTTGTGCCTTTCTGCTCTAGGGCAATGTAGCACACCCAGAGCAGAAGTTCTGCTTCAGCCAGATCAGGCCTGCAGAGAAACTGCATTTCACAGGCCTTTGTAAGAGATCTTCCCGGTAGGCTGTAAGAGCAGTGTGCAGAGCGAGTTGTTTCTTAGCTTCCCAAAGAGCTGGAAGCATGATGCTCTGGGGCCCAACTCGCCCTTTGGAAAGAAGCCTGCACGTTGTGCCTTTTTGCTCTAGGGAAATGTAGCACACCCAGAGCAGAAGTTCTGCTTCAGCCAGATGAGGCCTGCAAAGAAACTGCGTTTCACAGGCCTTTGTAAGAGATGTTCCCGGTAGGCTGTAAGAGCACTGTGCAGAGCGAGTTGTTTCTTAGCTTCCCAAAGAGCTGGAAGCAAGATGCTGTGGGGCCCAACTCGACCTTTGGAAAGAAGCCTGCACGTTGTGCCTTTCTGCTCTAGGGCAATGTAGCACACCCAGAGCAGAAGTTCTGCTTCATCCATATGAGGCCTGCAAAGAAACTGGGTTTCACAGGCCTTTGTAAGAGATGTAATCGGTAGGCTGTAAGAGCACTGTGCAGAGCGAGTTGTTTCTTAGCTTCCCAAAGAGGTGGAAGCAAGATGCTCTGGGGACCAACTCGCCCTTTGGAAAGAAGCCTGCACGTTGTGCCTTTCAGTTCTAGGGCAATGTAGCACACCCAGAGCAGAAGTTCTGCTTCACCCAGATCAGGCCTGCAGAGAAACTGCGTTTCACAGGCCTCTGTAAGAGATGTTCCCGGTAGGCTGTAAGAGCACTGTTCAGAGCGAGTTGTTTCTTAGCTTCCCAAAGAGCTGGAAGCAAGATGCTCTGGGGCCCAACTCGCCCTTTGGAAAGAAGCCTGCACGTTGTGCCTTTCTGCTCTATGGAAATGTAGCACACCCAGAGCAGAGGTTCTGCTTCAGCCAGATGAGGCCTGCAAAGAAACTGCGTTTCACAGGCCTTTGTAAGTGATGTACCCGGTAGGCTGTGAGAGCACTGTGCAGAGCGAGTTGTTTCTTAGCTTCCCAAAAGCTGGAAGCAAGATGCTCTGGGGCCCAACTCGCCCTTTGGAAAGAAGCCTGCACGTTGTGCCTTAGAGCTCTAGGGCAATGTAGCACACCCAGAGCAGAAGTTCTGATTCAGCCAGATGAGGCCTGCAAAGAAACTGCGTTTCACAGGCCTTTGTAAGAGATGTTCCCGGTAGGCTGTGAGAGCACTGTGCAGAGCGAGTTGTTTCTTAGCTTCCCAAAAAGCTGGAAGCAAGGTGCTCTGGGGCCCAACTCGCCCTTTGGAAAGAAGCCTGCACGTTTTGCCTTTCAGCTCTAGGGCAATGTAGAACACCCAGAGCAGAAGTTCTGATTCAGCCAGATCAGGCCTGCAAAGAAACTGCGTTTCACAGGCCTTTGGAAGAGATGTTCCCGGTAGGCTGTGAGAGCACTGTGCAGAGCGAGTTGTTTCTTTGCTTTCCAAAAGCTGGAAGCAAGATGCTCTGGGGCCCAACTCGCCTTTTGGAAAGAAGCCTGCACGTTGTGCCTTTCAGCTCTAGGGCAATGTAGCACACCCAGAGCATAAGTTCTGGTTCAGCCAGATCAGGCCTGCAAAGAAACTGCGTTTCACAGGCCTTAGGAAGAGATGTTCCCGGTAGGCTGTAAGAGCACTGTGCAGAGCGAGTTGTTTCTTAGCTTCCCAAAGAGGTGGAAGCAAGATGCTCTGGGGCCCAACTCGCCCTTTGGAAAGAAGCCTGCACGTTGTGCCTTTCTGCTCTAGGGAAATGTAGCACACCCAGAGCAGAAGTTCTACTACAGCCAGATGAGTCCTGCAGAGAAAATGCGTTTCACAGGCCTTTGTAAGTGATGTTCCCGGTAGGGTGTAAGAGCACTTTGCAGAGCGAGTTGTTTCTTAGCTTCCCAAAGAGCTGGAAGCAAGATGCTCTGGGGCCCAACTCGCACTTTGGAAAGCAGCCTGCACGTTGTGCCTTTCTGATCTAGGGCAATGTAGCACACCCAGAGCAGAAGTTCTGAATCAGCCAGATCAGGCCTGAAAAGAAACTGCGTTTCACAGGCCTTTGTAAGAGATGTTCCCGGTAGGCTGTGAGAGCACTGTGCAGAGCGAGTTGTTTCTTTGCTTTCCAAAGAGCTGGAAGCAAGATGCTGTGGGGCCCAACTCGCCCTTTGGAAAGAAGCCTGCACGTTGTGCCTTTCTGCTCTAGGGCAATGTAGCACACCCAGAGCAGAAGTTCTGTTTCAGCCAGATCAGGCCTGCGAAGAAACTGCATTTCACAGGCCTTTGTAAGAGATGTACCCGGTAGGCTGTAAGAGCACTGTGCAGAGCGAGTTGTTTCTTAGCTTTCCAAAGAGATGGAAGCAAGATGCTCTGGGGCCCAACTCGCCCTTTGGAAAGAAGCCTGCACGTTGTGCCTTTCTGCTCTATGGAAATGTAGCACACCCAGAGCAGAGGTTCTGCTTCAGCCAGATGAGGCCTGCAAAGAAACTGCGTTTCACAGGCCTTTGTAAGTGATGTACCCGGTAGGCTGTAAGAGCACTGTGCAGAGCGAGTTGTTTCTTAGCTTCCCAAAAGCTGGAAGCAAGATGCTCTGGGGCCCAACTCGCCCTTTGGAAAGAAGCCTGCACGTTGTGCCTTTCAGCTCTAGGGCAATGTAGCACACCCAGAGCAGAAGTTCTGATTCAGCCAGATGAGGCCTGCAAAGAAACTGCGTTTCACAGGCCTTTGTAAGAGATGTTCCCGGTAGGCTGTAAGAGCACTGTGCAGAGCGAGTTGTTTCTTAGCTTCCCAAAGAGCTGGAAGCAAGATGCTCTGGGGACCAACTCGCCCTTTGGAAAGAAGCCTGCACGTTGTGACTTTCAGCTCTAGGGCATTGTAGAACAACAGAGCAGAAGATCTGCTTCAGCCAGATCAGGCCTGCAAAGAAACTGCGTTTCACAGGCCTTTGTAGGAGATGTTCCCGGTAGACTGTAAGAGCACTGTGCAGAGCGAGTTGTTTCTTCGCATCCCAAAGAGCTGGAAGCAAGATGCTCTGGGGACCAACTCGCCCTTTGGAAAGAAGCCTGCACGTTGTGCCTTTCAGCTCTAGGGCAATGTAGCACACCCAGAGCAGAAGTTCTGCTTCACCCAGATCAGGCCTGCAGAGAAACTGCGTTACACAGGCCTCTGTAAGAGATGCTCCCGGTAGGCTGTAAGAGCACTGTGCAGAGCGAGTTGTTTCTTAGCTTCCCAAAGAGCTGGAAGCAAGATGCTCTGGGGCCCAACTCGCCCTTTGGAAAGAAGCCTGCACGTTGTGCCTTTCTGCTCTAGGGCAATGTAGCACACCCAGAGCAGAAGTTCTGCTTCATCCATATGAGGCCTGCAAAGAAACTGGGTTTCACAGGCCTTTGTAAGAGATGTACCCGGTAGGCTGTAAGAGCACTGTGCAGAGCGAGTTGTTTCTTAGCTTCCCAAAGAGCTGGAAGCAAGATGCTCTGGGGCCCAACTCGCCCTTTGGAAAGACGCCTGCACGTTGTGCCTTTCAGCTCTAGGGCAATGTAGCACACCCAGAGCAGAAGTTCTACTTCAGCCAGATCAGTCCTGCAGAGAAACTGCGTTTCACAGGCCTTTGTAAGTGATGGTCCCGGTAGGCTGTAAGAGCACTTTGCAGAGCGCGTTGTTTCTTAGCTTCCCAAAGAGCTGGAAGCAAGATGCTCTGGGGCCAAACTCGCACTTTGGAAAGAAGCCTGCACGTTGTGCCTTTCTGATCTAGGGCAATGTAGCACACCCAGAGCAGAAGTTCTGCTTCAGCTAGATCAGGCCTGCAGAGAAACTGCGTTTCACAGGCCTTTGTAAGAGATGTTCCCGGTAGGCTGTAAGAGCACTGTGCAGAGCGAGTTGTTTCTTAGCTTCCCAAAGAGCTGGAAGCATGATGCTCTGGGGCCCAACTCGCCCTTTGGAAAGAAGCCTGCACGTTGTGCCTTTCTGCTCTAGGGAAATGTAGCACACCCAGAGCAGAAGTTCTGAATCAGCCAGATCAGGCCTGAAAAGAAACTGCGTTTCACAGGCCTTTGTAAGAGATGTACCCGGTAGGCTGTAAGAGCACTGTGCAGAGCGAGTTGTTTCTTAGCTTCCCAAAGAGCTGGAAGCAAGATGCTCTGGGGCCCAACTCGCCCTTTGGAAAGACGCCTGCACGTTGTGCCTTTCAGCTCTAGGGCAATGTAGCACACCCAGAGCAGAAGTTCTACTTCAGCCAGATCAGTCCTGCAGAGAAAATGCGTTTCACAGGCCTTTGTAAGTGATGTTCCCGGTAGGCTGTAAGAGCACTTTGCAGAGCGAGTTGTTTCTTAGCTTCCCAAAGAGCTGGAAGCAAGATGCTCTGGGGCCCAACTCGCACTTTGGAAAGAAGCCTGCACGTTGTGCCTTTCTGATCTAGGGCAATGTAGCACACCCAGAGCAGAAGTTCTGAATCAGCCAGATCAGGCCTGAAAAGAAACTGCGTTTCACAGGCCTTTGTAAGAGATGTTCCCGGTAGGCTGTAAGAGCACTGTGCAGAGCGAGTTGTTTCTTAGCTTCCCAGAGAGCTGGAAGCAAGATGCTCTGGGGCCCAACTCGCCCTTTGGAAAGAAGCCTGCACGTTGTGCCTCTCAGCTCTAGGGCAATGTAGCACACCCAGAGCAGAAGTTCTGCTTCATCCATATGAGGCCTGCAAAGAAACTGGGTTTCACAGGCCTTTGTAAGAGATGTACCCTGTAGGCTCTAAGAGCACTGTGCAGAGCGAGGTGTTTCGTAGCTTCCGAAAGAGCTGGAAGCAAGATGCTGTGGGGCCAAACTCGACCTTTGGAAAGAAGCCTGCACGTTGTGCCTTTCTGCTCTAGGGCAATGTAGCACACCCAGAGCAGAAGTTCTGCTTCAGCCAGATCAGGCCTGCAGAGAAACTGCATTTCACAGGCCTTTGTAAGAGATCTTCCCGGTAGGCTGTAAGAGCAGTGTGCAGAGCGAGTTGTTTCTTAGCTTCCCAAAGAGCTGGAAGCATGATGCTCTGGGGCCCAACTCGCCCTTTGGAAAGAAGCCTGCACGTTGTGCCTTTTTGCTCTAGGGAAATGTAGCACACCCAGAGCAGAAGTTCTGCTTCAGCCAGATGAGGCCTGCAAAGAAACTGCGTTTCACAGGCCTTTGTAAGAGATGTTCCCGGTAGGCTGTAAGAGCACTGTGCAGAGCGAGTTGTTTCTTAGCTTCCCAAAGAGCTGGAAGCAAGATGCTGTGGGGCCCAACTCGACCTTTGGAAAGAAGCCTGCACGTTGTGCCTTTCTGCTCTAGGGCAATGTAGCACACCCAGAGCAGAAGTTCTGCTTCATCCATATGAGGCCTGCAAAGAAACTGGGTTTCACAGGCCTTTGTAAGAGATGTACCCGGTAGGCTGTAAGAGCACTGTGCAGAGCGAGTTGTTTCTTAGCTTCCCAAAGAGGTGGAAGCAAGATGCTCTGGGGACCAACTCGCCCTTTGGAAAGAAGCCTGCACGTTGTGCCTTTCAGTTCTAGGGCAATGTAGCACACCCAGAGCAGAAGTTCTGCTTCACCCAGATCAGGCCTGCAGAGAAACTGCGTTTCACAGGCCTCTGTAAGAGATGTTCCCGGTAGGCTGTAAGAGCACTGTTCAGAGCGAGTTGTTTCTTAGCTTCCCAAAGAGCTGGAAGCAAGATGCTCTGGGGCCCAACTCGCCCTTTGGAAAGAAGCCTGCACGTTGTGCCTTTCTGCTCTATGGAAATGTAGCACACCCAGAGCAGAGGTTCTGCTTCAGCCAGATGAGGCCTGCAAAGAAACTGCGTTTCACAGGCCTTTGTAAGTGATGTACCCGGTAGGCTGTGAGAGCACTGTGCAGAGCGAGTTGTTTCTTAGCTTCCCAAAAGCTGGAAGCAAGATGCTCTGGGGCCCAACTCGCCCTTTGGAAAGAAGCCTGCACGTTGTGCCTTAGAGCTCTAGGGCAATGTAGCACACCCAGAGCAGAAGTTCTGATTCAGCCAGATGAGGCCTGCAAAGAAACTGCGTTTCACAGGCCTTTGTAAGAGATGTTCCCGGTAGGCTGTGAGAGCACTGTGCAGAGCGAGTTGTTTCTTAGCTTCCCAAAAAGCTGGAAGCAAGGTGCTCTGGGGCCCAACTCGCCCTTTGGAAAGAAGCCTGCACGTTTTGCCTTTCAGCTCTAGGGCAATGTAGAACACCCAGAGCAGAAGTTCTGATTCAGCCAGATCAGGCCTGCAAAGAAACTGCGTTTCACAGGCCTTTGGAAGAGATGTTCCCGGTAGGCTGTGAGAGCACTGTGCAGAGCGAGTTGTTTCTTTGCTTTCCAAAAGCTGGAAGCAAGATGCTCTGGGGCCCAACTCGCCTTTTGGAAAGAAGCCTGCACGTTGTGCCTTTCAGCTCTAGGGCAATGTAGCACACCCAGAGCATAAGTTCTGGTTCAGCCAGATCAGGCCTGCAAAGAAACTGCGTTTCACAGGCCTTAGGAAGAGATGTTCCCGGTAGGCTGTAAGAGCACTGTGCAGAGCGAGTTGTTTCTTAGCTTCCCAAAGAGGTGGAAGCAAGATGCTCTGGGGCCCAACTCGCCCTTTGGAAAGAAGCCTGCACGTTGTGCCTTTCTGCTCTAGGGAAATGTAGCACACCCAGAGCAGAAGTTCTACTACAGCCAGATGAGTCCTGCAGAGAAAATGCGTTTCACAGGCCTTTGTAAGTGATGTTCCCGGTAGGGTGTAAGAGCACTTTGCAGAGCGAGTTGTTTCTTAGCTTCCCAAAGAGCTGGAAGCAAGATGCTCTGGGGCCCAACTCGCACTTTGGAAAGAAGCCTGCACGTTGTGCCTTTCTGATCTAGGGCAATGTAGCACACCCAGAGCAGAAGTTCTGAATCAGCCAGATCAGGCCTGAAAAGAAACTGCGTTTCACAGGCCTTTGTAAGAGATGTTCCCGGTAGGCTGTGAGAGCACTGTGCAGAGCGAGTTGTTTCTTTGCTTTCCAAAGAGCTGGAAGCAAGATGCTGTGGGGCCCAACTCGCCCTTTGGAAAGAAGCCTGCACGTTGTGCCTTTCTGCTCTAGGGCAATGTAGCACACCCAGAGCAGAAGTTCTGTTTCAGCCAGATCAGGCCTGCGAAGAAACTGCATTTCACAGGCCTTTGTAAGAGATGTACCCGGTAGGCTGTAAGAGCACTGTGCAGAGCGAGTTGTTTCTTAGCTTTCCAAAGAGATGGAAGCAAGATGCTCTGGGGCCCAACTCGCCCTTTGGAAAAAAGCCTGCACGTTGTGCCTTTCTGCTCTATGGAAATGTAGCACACCCAGAGCAGAGGTTCTGCTTCAGCCAGATGAGGCCTGCAAAGAAACTGCGTTTCACAGGCCTTTGTAAGTGATGTACCCGGTAGGCTGTAAGAGCACTGTGCAGAGCGAGTTGTTTCTTAGCTTCCCAAAAGCTGGAAGCAAGATGCTCTGGGGCCCAACTCGCCCTTTGGAAAGAAGCCTGCACGTTGTGCCTTTCAGCTCTAGGGCAATGTAGCACACCCAGAGCAGAAGTTCTGATTCAGCCAGATGAGGCCTGCAAAGAAACTGCGTTTCACAGGCCTTTGTAAGAGATGTTCCCGGTAGGCTGTAAGAGCACTGTGCAGAGCGAGTTGTTTCTTAGCTTCCCAAAGAGCTGGAAGCAAGATGCTCTGGGGACCAACTCGCCCTTTGGAAAGAAGCCTGCACGTTGTGACTTTCAGCTCTAGGGCATTGTAGAACAACAGAGCAGAAGATCTGCTTCAGCCAGATCAGGCCTGCAAAGAAACTGCGTTTCACAGGCCTTTGTAGGAGATGTTCCCGGTAGACTGTAAGAGCACTGTGCAGAGCGAGTTGTTTCTTCGCATCCCAAAGAGCTGGAAGCAAGATGCTCTGGGGACCAACTCGCCCTTTGGAAAGAAGCCTGCACGTTGTGCCTTTCAGCTCTAGGGCAATGTAGCACACCCAGAGCAGAAGTTCTGCTTCACCCAGATCAGGCCTGCAGAGAAACTGCGTTACACAGGCCTCTGTAAGAGATGCTCCCGGTAGGCTGTAAGAGCACTGTGCAGAGCGAGTTGTTTCTTAGCTTCCCAAAGAGCTGGAAGCAAGATGCTCTGGGGCCCAACTCGCCCTTTGGAAAGAAGCCTGCACGTTGTGCCTTTCTGCTCTAGGGCAATGTAGCACACCCAGAGCAGAAGTTCTGCTTCATCCATATGAGGCCTGCAAAGAAACTGGGTTTCACAGGCCTTTGTAAGAGATGTACCCGGTAGGCTGTAAGAGCACTGTGCAGAGCGAGTTGTTTCTTAGCTTCCCAAAGAGCTGGAAGCAAGATGCTCTGGGGCCCAACTCGCCCTTTGGAAAGACGCCTGCACGTTGTGCCTTTCAGCTCTAGGGCAATGTAGCACACCCAGAGCAGAAGTTCTACTTCAGCCAGATCAGTCCTGCAGAGAAACTGCGTTTCACAGGCCTTTGTAAGTGATGGTCCCGGTAGGCTGTAAGAGCACTTTGCAGAGCGCGTTGTTTCTTAGCTTCCCAAAGAGCTGGAAGCAAGATGCTCTGGGGCCAAACTCGCACTTTGGAAAGAAGCCTGCACGTTGTGCCTTTCTGATCTAGGGCAATGTAGCACACCCAGAGCAGAAGTTCTGAATCAGCCAGATCAGGCCTGAAAAGAAACTGCGTTTCACAGGCCTTTGTAAGAGATGTTCCCGGTAGGCTGTAAGAGCACTGTGCAGAGCGAGTTGTTTCTTAGCTTCCCAAAGAGCTGGAAGCAAGATGCTCTGGGGCCCAAATCGCCTTTTGGAAAGAAGCCTGCACGTTGTGCCTTTCAGCTCTAGGGCAATGTAGCACACCCAGAGCAGAAGTTCTGATTCAACCAGATCAGGCCTGTAAAGAAACTGCGTTTCACAGGCCTTTGTAAGAGATGTTCCCGGTAGGCTGTGAGAGCACTGTGCAGAGCGAGTTGTTTCTTAGCTTTCCAAAGAGCTGGAAGCAAGATGCTGTGGGGCCCAACTCGCCCTTTGGAAAGAAGCCTGCACGTTGTGCCTTTCAGCTCTAGGGCAATGTAGCACACCCAGAGCAGAAGTTCTGATTCAGCCAGATCAGGCCTGCAGAGCAACTGCATTTCACAGGCCTTTGTAAGAGATCTTCCCGGTAGGCTGTAAGAGCAGTGTGCAGAGCGAGTTGTTTCTTAGCTTCCCAAAGAGCTGGAAGCATGATGCTCTGGGGCCCAACTCGCCCTTTGGAAAGAAGCCTGCACGTTGTGCCTTTCTGCTCTAGGGAAATGTAGCACACCCAGAGCAGAAGTTCTGCTTCAGCCAGATGAGGCCTGCAAAGAAACTGCGTTTCACAGGCCTTTGTAAGAGATGTTCCCGGTAGGCTTTAAGAGCACTGTGCAGAGCGAGTTGTTTCTTAGCTTCCCAAAGAGCTGGAAGCAAGATGCTGTGGGGCCCAACTCGACCTTTGGAAAGAAGCCTGCACGTTGTGCCTTTCTGCTCTAGGGAAATGTAGCACACCCAGAGCAGAAGTTCTGCTTCAGCCAGATCAAGCCTGCGAAGAAACTGCATTTCACAGGCCTTTGTAAGAGATGTACCCGGTAGGCTGTAAGAGCACTGTGCAGAGCGAGTTGTTTTTTAGCTTTCCAAAGAGCTGGAAGCAAGATGCTCTGGGGCCCAAATCGCCTTTTGGAAAGAAGCCTGCACGTTGTGCCTTTCAGCTCTAGGGCAATGTAGCACACCCAGAGCATAAGTTCTGGTTCAGCCAGATCAGGCCTGCAAAGAAACTGCGTTTCACAGGCCTTAGGAAGAGATGTTCCCGGTAGGCTGTAAGAGCACTGTGCAGAGCGAGTTGTTTCTTAGCTTCCCAAAGAGGTGGAAGCAAGATGCTCTGGGGCCCAACTCGCCCTTTGGAAAGAAGCCTGCACGTTGTGCCTTTCTGCTCTAGGGAAATGTAGCACACCCAGAGCAGAAGTTCTACTTCAGCCAGATGAGTCCTGCAGAGAAAATGCGTTTCACAGGCCTTTGTAAGTGATGTTCCCGGTAGGCTGTAAGAGCACTTTGCAGAGCGAGTTGTTTCTTAGCTTCCCAAAGAGCTGGAAGCAAGATGCTCTGGGGCCCAACTCGCACTTTGGAAAGAAGCCTGCACATTGTGCCTTTCTGATCTAGGGCAATGTAGCACACCCAGAGCAGAAGTTCTGAATCAGCCAGATCAGGCCTGAAAAGAAACTGCGTTTCACAGGCCTTTGTAAGAGATGTTCCCGGTAGGCTGTAAGAGCACTGTGCAGAGCGAGTTGTTTCTTCGCATCCCAAAGAGCTGGAAGCAAGATGCTCTGGGGCCCAACTCGCCTTTTGGAAAGAAGCCTGCACGTTGTGCCTTTCAGCTCTAGGGCAATGTAGCACACCCAGAGCATAAGTTCTGGTTCAGCCAGATCAGGCCTGCAAAGAAACTGCGTTTCACAGGCCTTTGTAAGAGATGTTCCCGGTAGGCTGTGAGAGCACTGTGCAGAGCGAGTTGTTTCTTAGCTTTCCAAAGAGCTGGAAGCAAGATGCTGTGGGGCCCAACTCGCCCTTTGGAAAGAAGCCTGCACGTTGTGCCTTTCAGCTCTAGGGCAATGTAGCACACCCAGAGCAGAAGTTCTGATTCAGCCAGATCAGGCCTGCAGAGAAACTGCATTTCACAGGCCTTTGTAAGAGATCTTCCCGGTAGGCTGTAAGAGCAGTGTGCAGAGCGAGTTGTTTCTTAGCTTCCCAAAGAGCTGGAAGCATGATGCTCTGGGGCCCAACTCGCCCTTTGGAAAGAAGCCTGCACGTTGTGCCTTTCTGCTCTAGGGAAATGTAGCACACCCAGAGCAGAAGTTCTGCTTCAGCCAGATGAGGCCTGCAAAGAAACTGCGTTTCACAGGCCTTTGTAAGAGATGTTCCCGGTAGGCTTTAAGAGCACTGTGCAGAGCGAGTTGTTTCTTAGCTTCCCAAAGAGCTGGAAGCAAGATGCTCTGGGGACCAACTCGCCCTTTGGAAAGAAGCCTGCACGTTGTGACTTTCAGCTCTAGGGCATTGTAGAACAACAGAGCAGAAGATCTGCTTCAGCCAGATCAGGCCTGCAAAGAAACTGCGTTTCACAGGCCTTTGTAAGAGATGTTCCCGGTAGGCTGTAAGAGCACTGTGCAGAGCGAGTTGTTTCTTCGCATCCCAAAGAGCTGGAAGCAAGATGCTCTGGGGACCAACTCGCCCTTTGGAAAGAAGCCTGCACGTTTTGCCTTTCAGCTCTAGGGCAATGTAGCACACCCAGAGCAGAAGTTCTGCTTCACCCAGATCAGGCCTGCAGAGAAACTGCGTTACACAGGCCTCTGTATGAGATGCTCCCGGTAGGCTGTAAGAGCACTGTGCAGAGCGAGTTGTTTCTTAGCTTCCCAAAGAGCTGGAAGCAAGATGCTCTGGGGCCCAACTCGCCCTTTGGAAAGAAGCCTGCACGTTGTGCCTTTCAGCTTTAGGGCAATGTAGCACACCCAGAGCAGTAGTTCTGATGCAGCCAGATGAGGCCTGCAAAGAAACTGCGTTTCACAGGCCTTTGTAAGAGATGTTCCCGGTAGGCTGTGAGAGCACTGTGCAGAGCGAGTTGTTTCTTAGCTTCCCAAAAAGCTGGAAGCAAGATGCTCTGGGGCCCAACTCGCCCTTTGGAAAGAAGCCTGCACGTTTTGCCTTTCAGCTCTAGGGCAATGTAGAACACCCAGAGCAGAAGTCCTACTTCAGCCAGATCAGTCCTGCAAAGAAACTGCGTTTCACAGGTCTTTGTAAGTGATGTTCCCGGTAGGCTGTAAGAGCACTTTGCAGAGCGAGTTGTTTCTTAGCTTCCCAAAGAGCTGGAAGGAAGATGCTCTGGGGCCCAACTCGCCCTTTGGAAAGAAGCCTGCACGTTGTGCCTTTCTGCTCTAGGGAAATGTAGCACACCCAG
Organism: Equus przewalskii; assembly: GCF_037783145.1. Taxonomy (NCBI): domain Eukaryota; kingdom Metazoa; phylum Chordata; class Mammalia; order Perissodactyla; family Equidae; genus Equus; species Equus przewalskii. The sequence continues at coordinate 206,412 of NW_027227611.1, read as the reverse complement.
AGCAGAAGTTCTGCTTCAGCCAGATCAAGCCTGCGAAGAAACTGCATTTCACAGGCCTTTGTAAGAGATGTACCCGGTAGGCTGTAAGAGCACTGTGCAGAGCGAGTTGTTTTTTAGCTTTCCAAAGAGCTGGAAGCAAGATGCTCTGGGGCCCAAATCGCCTTTTGGAAAGAAGCCTGCACGTTGTGCCTTTCAGCTCTAGGGCAATGTAGCACACCCAGAGCATAAGATCTGGTTCAGCCAGATCAGGCCTGCAAAGAAACTGCGTTTCACAGGCCTTAGGAAGAGATGTTCCCGGTAGGCTGTAAGAGCACTGTGCAGAGCGAGTTGTTTCTTAGCTTCCCAAAGAGGAGGAAGCAAGATGCTCTGGGGCCCAACTCGCCCTTTGGAAAGAAGCCTGCACGTTGTGCCTTTCTGCTCTAGGGAAATGTAGCACACCCAGAGCAGAAGTTCTACTTCAGCCAGATGAGTCCTGCAGAGAAAATGCGTTTCACAGGCCTTTGTAAGTGATGTTCCCGGTAGGCTGTAAGAGCACTTTGCAGAGCGAGTTGTTTCTTAGCTTCCCAAAGAGCTGGAAGCAAGATGCTGTGGGGCCCAACTCGCCCTTTGGAAAGAAGCCTGCACGTTGTGCCTTTCTGCTCTAGGGCAATGTAGCACACCCAGAGCAGAAGTTCTGTTTCAGCCAGATCAGGCCTGCGAAGAAACTGCATTTCACAGGCCTTTGTAAGAGATGTACCCGGTAGGCTGTAAGAGCACTGTGCAGAGCGAGTTGTTTCTTAGCTTTCCAAAGAGCTGGAAGCAAGATGCTCTGGGGCCCAACTCGCCCTTTGGAAAGAAGCCTGCACGTTGTGCCTTTCTGCTCTATGGAAATGTAGCACACCCAGAGCAGAGGTTCTGCTTCAGCCAGATGAGGCCTGCAAAGAAACTGCGTTTCACAGGCCTTTGTAAGTGATGTACCCGGTAGGCTGTAAGAGCACTGTGCAGAGCGAGTTGTTTCTTAGCTTCCCAAAAGCTGGAAGCAAGATGCTCTGGGGCCCAACTCGCCCTTTGGAAAGAAGCCTGCACGTTGTGCCTTAGAGCTCTAGGGCAATGTAGCACACCCAGAGCAGAAGTTCTGATTCAGCCAGATGAGGCCTGCAAAGAAACTGCGTTTCACAGGCCTTTGTAAGAGATGTTCCCGGTAGGCTGTAAGAGCACTGTGCAGAGCGAGTTGTTTCTTAGCTTCCCAAAGAGCTGGAAGCAAGATGCTCTGGGGACCAACTCGCCCTTTGGAAAGAAGCCTGCACGTTGTGACTTTCAGCTCTAGGGCATTGTAGAACAACAGAGCAGAAGATCTGCTTCAGCCAGATCAGGCCTGCAAAGAAACTGCGTTTCACAGGCCTTTGTAAGAGATGTTCCCGGTAGGCTGTAAGAGCACTGTGCAGAGCGAGTTGTTTCTTCGCATCCCAAAGAGCTGGAAGCAAGATGCTCTGGGGACCAACTCGCCCTTTGGAAAGAAGCCTGCACGTTGTGCCTTTCAGCTCTAGGGCAATGTAGCACACCCAGAGCAGAAGTTCTGCTTCACCCAGATCAGGCCTGCAGAGAAACTGCGTTACACAGGCCTCTGTAAGAGATGCTCCCGGTAGGCTGTAAGAGCACTGTGCAGAGCGAGTTGTTTCTTAGCTTCCCAAAGAGCTGGAAGCAAGATGCTCTGGGGCCCAACTCGCCCTTTGGAAAGAAGCCTGCACGTTGTGCCTTTCAGCTTTAGGGCAATGTAGCACACCCAGAGCAGTAGTTCTGATGCAGCCAGATGAGGCCTGCAAAGAAACTGCGTTTCACAGGCCTTTGTAAGAGATGTTCCCGGTAGGCTGTGAGAGCACTGTGCAGAGCGAGTTGTTTCTTAGCTTCCCAAAAAGCTGGAAGCAAGATGCTCTGGGGCCCAACTCGCCCTTTGGAAAGAAGCCTGCACGTTTTGCCTTTCAGCTCTAGGGCAATGTAGAACACCCAGAGCAGAAGTCCTACTTCAGCCAGATCAGTCCTGCAAAGAAACTGCGTTTCACAGGTCTTTGTAAGTGATGTTCCCGGTAGGCTGTAAGAGCACTGTGCAGAGCGAGTTGTTTCTTAGCTTTCCAAAGAGCTGGAAGCAAGATGCTCTGGGGCCCAACTCGCCCTTTGGAAAGAAGCCAGCACGTTGTGCCTTTCAGCCCTAGGGCAATGTAGCACACCCAGAGCAGAAGTTCTGATTCAGCCAGATCAGGCCTGCAAAGAAACTGCGTTTCACAGGCCTTTGGAAGAGATGTTCCCGGTAGGCTGTGAGAGCACTGTGCACAGTGAGTTGTTTCTTTGCTTTCCAAAGAGCTGGAAGCAAGATGCTCTGGGGCCCAACTCGCCTTTTGGAAAGAAGCCTGCACGTTGTCCCTTTCAGCTCTAGGGCAATGTAGCACACCCAGAGCATAAGTTCTGGTTCAGCCAGATCAGGCCTGCAAAGAAACTGCGTTTCACAGGCCTTTGGAAGAGATGTTCCCGGTAGGCTGTAAGAGCACTGTGCAGAGCGAGTTGTTTCTTAGCTTCCCAAAGAGGTGGAAGCAAGATGCTCTGGGGCCCAACTCGCCCTTTGGAAAGAAGCCTGCACGTTGTGCCTTTCTGCTCTAGGGAAATGTAGCACACCCAGAGCAGAGGTTCTGCTTCAGCCAGATGAGGCCTGCAAAGAAACTGCGTTTCACAGGCCTTTGTAAGAGATGTACCCGGTAGGCTGTAAGAGCACTGTGCAGAGCGAGTTGTTTCTTAGCTTCCCAAAGAGCTGGAAGCAAGATGCTCTGGGGCCCAACTCGCCCTTTGGAAAGACGCCTGCACGTTGTGCCTTTCAGCTCTAGGGCAATGTAGCACACCCAGAGCAGAAGTTCTACTTCAGCCAGATCAGTCCTGCAGAGAAAATGCGTTTCACAGGCCTTTGTAAGTGATGTTCCCGGTAGGCTGTAAGAGCACTTTGCAGAGCGCGTTGTTTCTTAGCTTCCCAAAGAGCTGGAAGCAAGATGCTCTGGGGCCCAACTCGCACTTTGGAAAGAAGCCTGCACGTTGTGCCTTTCTGATCTAGGGCAATGTAGCACACCCAGAGCAGAAGTTCTGAATCAGCCAGATCAGGCCTGAAAAGAAACTGCGTTTCACAGGCCTTTGTAAGAGATGTTCCCGGTAGGCTGTAAGAGCACTGTGCAGAGCGAGTTGTTTCTTAGCTTCCCAAAGAGCTGGAAGCAAGATGCTCTGGGGCCCAACTCGCCCTTTGGAAAGAAGCCTGCACGTTGTGCCTCTCAGCTCTAGGGCAATGTAGCACACCCAGAGCAGAAGTTCTGCTTCATCCATATGAGGCCTGCAAAGAAACTGGGTTTCACAGGCCTTTGTAAGAGATGTACCCGGTAGGCTCTAAGAGCACTGTGCAGAGCGAGGTGTTTCTTAGCTTCCCAAAGAGCTGGAAGCATGATGCTCTGGGGCCCAACTCGCCCTTTGGAAAGAAGCCTGCACGTTGTGCCTTTCTGCTCTAGGGAAATGTAGCACACCCAGAGCAGAAGTTCTGCTTCAGCCAGATGAGGCCTGCAAAGAAACTGCGTTTCACAGGCCTTTGTAAGAGATGTTCCCGGTAGGCTTTAAGAGCACTGTGCAGAGCGAGTTGTTTCTTAGCTTCCCAAAGAGCTGGAAGCAAGATGCTGTGGGGCCCAACTCGCCTTTGGAAAGAAGCCTGCACGTTGTGCCTTTCTGCTCTAGGGAAATGTAGCACACCCAGAGCAGAAGTTCTGCTTCAGCCAGATCAAGCCTGCGAAGGAACTGCATTTCACAGGCCTTTGTAAGAGATGTACCCGGTAGGCTGTAAGAGCACTGTGCAGAGCGAGTTGTTTTTTAGCTTTCCAAAGAGCTGGAAGCAAGATGCTCTGGGGCCCAAATCGCCTTATGGAAAGAAGCCTGCACGTTGTGCCTTTCAGCTCTAGGGCAATGTAGCACACCCAGAGCAGAAGTTCTGATTCAGCCAGATCAGGCCTGTAAAGAAACTGCGTTTCACAGGCCTTTGTAAGAGATGTTCCCGGTAGGCTGTGAGAGCACTGTGCAGAGCGAGTTGTTTCTTAGCTTTCCAAAGAGCTGGAAGCAAGATGCTCTGGGGCCCAACTCGCCCTTTGGAAAGAAGCCTGCACGTTGTGCCTTTCAGCTCTAGGGCAATGTAGCACACCCAGAGCAGAAGTTCTGCTTCAGCCAGATCAGGCCTGCAGAGAAACTGCGTTTCACAGGCCTTTGTAAGAGATGTTCCCGGTAGGCTGTGAGAGCACTGTGCAGAGCGAGTTGTTTCTTAGCTTCCCAAAGAGCTGGAAGCATGATGCTCTGGGGCCCAACTCGCCCTTTGGAAAGAAGCCTGCACGTTGTGCCTTTCTGCTCTAGGGAAATGTAGCACACCCAGAGCAGAAGTTCTGAATCAGCCAGATCAGGCCTGAAAAGAAACTGCGTTTCACAGGCCTTTGTAAGAGATGTTCCCGGTAGGCTGTAAGAGCACTGTGCAGAGCGAGTTGTTTCTTAGCTTCCCAGAGAGCTGGAAGCAAGATGCTCTGGGGCCCAACTCGCCCTTTGGAAAGAAGCCTGCACGTTGTGCCTCTCAGCTCTAGGGCAATGTAGCACAACCAGAGCAGAAGTTCTGCTTCATCCATATGAGGCCTGCAAAGAAACTGGGTTTCACAGGCCTTTGTAAGAGATGTACCCGGTAGGCTCTAAGAGCACTGTGCAGAGCGAGGTGTTTCGTAGCTTCCCAAAGAGCTGGAAGCAAGATGCTGTGGGGCCAAACTCGACCTTTGGAAAGAAGCCTGCACGTTGTGCCTTTCTGCTCTAGGGCAATGTAGCACACCCAGAGCAGAAGTTCTGCTTCAGCCAGATCAGGCCTGCAGAGAAACTGCATTTCACAGGCCTTTGTAAGAGATCTTCCCGGTAGGCTGTAAGAGCAGTGTGCAGAGCGAGTTGTTTCTTAGCTTCCCAAAGAGCTGGAAGCATGATGCTCTGGGGCCCAACTCGCCCTTTGGAAAGTAGCCTGCACGTTGTGCCTTTCTGCTCTAGGGAAATGTAGCACACCCAGAGCAGAAGTTCTGCTTCAGCCAGATGAGGCCTGCAAAGAAACTGCGTTTCACAGGCCTTTGTAAGAGATGTTCCCGGTAGGCTGTAAGAGCACTGTGCAGAGCGAGTTGTTTCTTAGCTTCCCAAAGAGCTGGAAGCAAGATGCTGTGGGGCCCAACTCGACCTTTGGAAAGAAGCCTGCACGTTGTGCCTTTCTGCTCTAGGGCAATGTAGCACACCCAGAGCAGAAGTTCTGCTTCAGCCAGATCAAGCCTGCGAAGAAACTGTATTTCACAGGCCTTTGTAAGAGATGTACCCGGTAGGCTGTAAGAGCACTGTGCAGAGCGAGTTGTTTTTTAGCTTTCCAAAGAGCTGGAAGCAAGATGCTCTGGGGCCCAAATCGCCTTTTGGAAAGAAGCCTGCACGTTGTGCCTTTCAGCTCTAGGGCAATGTAGCACACCCAGAGCAGAAGTTCTGCTTCAGCCAGATCAGGCCTGCAGAGAAACTGCGTTTCACAGGCCTTTGTAAGAGATGTTCACGGTAGGCTGTAAGAGCACTGTGCAGAGCGAGTTGTTTCTTAGCTTCCCAAAGAGCTGGAAGCATGATGCTCTGGGGCCCAACTCGCCCTTTGGAAAGAAGCCTGCACGTTGTGCCTTTCTGCTCTAGGGAAATGTAGCACACCCAGAGCAGAAGTTCTGAATCAGCCAAATCAGGACTGAAAAGAAACTGCGTTTCACAGGCCTTTGTAAGAGATGTTCCCGGTAGGCTGTAAGAGCACTGTGCAGAGCGAGTTTTTTCTTAGCTGCCCAAAGAGCTGGAAGCAAGATGCTCAGGGGCCCAACTCGCCCTTTGGAAAGACGCCTGCACGTTGTGCCTTTCAGCTCTAGGGCAATGTGGCACACCCAGAGCAGAAGTTGTGCTTCATCCATATGAGGCCTGCAAAGAAACTGGGTTTCACAGGACTTTGTAAGAGGTGTACCCGGTAGGCTCTAAGAGCACTGTGCAGAGCGAGGTGTTTCTTAGCTTCCCAAAGAGCTGGAAGCAAGATGCTGTGGGGCCCAACTCGACCTTTGGAAAGAAGCCTGCACGTTGTGCCTTTCTGCTCTAGGGCAATGTAGCACACCCAGAGCAGAAGTTCTGCTTCATCCATATGAGGCATGCAAAGAAACTGGGTTTCACAGGCCTTTGTAAGAGATGTACCCGGTAGGCTGTAAGAGCACTGTGCAGAGTGAGTTGTTTCTTAGCTTCCCAAAGAGGTGGAAGCAAGATGCTCTGGGGACCAACTCGCCCTTTGGAAAGAAGCCTGCACGTTGTGCCTTTCAGTTCTAGGGCAATGTAGCACACCCAGAGCAGAAGTTCTGCTTCACCCTGATCAGGCCTGCAGAGAAACTGCGTTTCACAGGCCTCTGTAAGAGATGTTCCCGGTAGGCTGTAAGAGCACTGTGCAGAGCGAGTTGTTTTTCAGCTTTCCAAAGAGCTGGAAGCAAGATGCTCTGGGGCCCAAATCGCCTTTTGGAAAGAAGCCTGCACGTTGTGCCTTTCAGCTCTAGGGCAATGTAGCACACCCAGAGCAGAAGTTCTGATTCAGCCAGATCAGGCCTGTAAAGAAATTGCGTTTCACAGGCCTTTGTAAGAGATGTTCCCGGTAGGCTGTGAGAGCACTGTGCAGAGCGAGTTGTTTCTTAGCTTTCCAAAGAGCTGGAAGCAAGATGCTCTGGGGCCCAACTCGCCCTTTGGAAAGAAGCCTGCACGTTGTGCCTTTCAGCTCTAGGGCAATGTAGCACACCCAGAGCAGAAGTTCTGCTTCAGCCAGATCAGGCCTGCAGAGAAACTGCGTTTCACAGGCCTTTGTAAGAGATGTTCCCGGTAGGCTGTAAGAGCACTGTGCAGAGCGAGTTGTTTCTTAGCTTCCCAAAGAGCTGGAAGCATGATGCTCTGGGGCCCAACTCGCCCTTTGGAAAGAGCCTGCACGTTGTGCCTTTCTGCTCTCGGGAAATGTAGCACACCCAGAGCAGAAGTTCTGCTTCAGCCAGATGAGGCCTGCAAAGAAACTGCGTTTCACAGGCCTTTGTAAGAGATGTTCCCGGTAGGCTGTAAGAGCACTGTGCAGAGCGAGTTGTTTCTTAGCTTCCCAAAGAGCTGGAAGCAAGATGCTCTGGGGCCCAACTCGCCTTTTGGAAAGAAGCCTGCACGTTGTGCCTTTCAGCTCTAGGGCAATGTAGCACACCCAGAGCAGAAGTTCTGATTCAGCCAGATCAGGCCTGTAAAGAAACTGCGTTTCACAGGCCTTTGTAAGAGATGTTCCCGGTAGGCTGTGAGAGCACTGTGCAGAGCGAGTTGTTTCTTAGCTTTCCAAAGAGCTGGAAGCAAGATGCTCTGGGGCCCAACTCGCCCTTTGGAAAGAAGCCTGCACGTTGTGCCTTTCAGCTCTAGGGCAATGTAGCACACCCAGAGCAGAAGTTCTGCTTCAGCCAGATCAGGCCTGCAGAGAAACTGCGTTTCACAGGCCTTTGTAAGAGATGTTCCCGGTAGGCTGTAAGAGCACTGTGCAGAGCGAGTTGTTTCTTAGCTTCCCAAAGAGCTGGAAGCATGATGCTCTGGGGCCCAACTCGCCCTTTGGAAAGAAGCCTGTACGTTGTGCCTTTCTGCTCTAGGGAAATGTAGCACACCCAGAGCAGAAGTTCTGAATCAGCCAGATCAGGCCTGAAAAGAAACTGCATTTCACAGGCCTTTGTAAGAGATGTTCCCGGTAGGCTGTAAGAGCACTGTGCAGAGCGAGTTGTTTCTTAGCTTCCCAAAGAGCTGGAAGCAAGATGCTCAGGGGCCCAACTCGCCCTTTGGAAAGAAGCCTGCACGTTGTGCCTTTCAGCTCTAGGGCAATGTAGCACACCCAGAGCAGAAGTTCTGCTTCATCCATATGAGGCCTGCAAAGAAACTGGGTTTCACAGGCCTTTGTAAGAGATGTACCCGGTAGGCTCTAAGAGCACTGTGCAGAGCGAGGTGTTTCTTAGCTTCCCAAAGAGCTGGAAGCAAGATGCTGTGGGGCCCAACTCGACCTTTGGAAAGAAGCCTGCACGTTGTGCCTTTCTGCTCTAGGGCAATGTAGCACACCCAGAGCAGAAGTTCTGCTTCATCCATATGAGGCCTGCAAAGAAACTGGGTTTCACAGGCCTTTGTAAGAGATGTACCCGGTAGGCTGTAAGAGCACTGTGCAGAGCGAGTTGTTTCTTAGCTTCCCAAAGAGGTGGAAGCAAGATGCTCTGTGGCCCAAGTCGCCTTTTGGAAAGAAGCCTGCACGTTGTGCCTTTCAGTTCTAGGGCAATGTAGCACACCCAGAGCAGAAGTTCTGCTTCACCCAGATCAGGCCTGCAGAGAAACTGCGTTTCACAGGCCTCTGTAAGAGATGTTCCCGGTAGGCTGTAAGAGCACTGTGCAGAGCGAGTTGTTTCTTAGCTTCCCAAAGAGGTGGAAGCAAGATGCTCTGGGGCCCAACTCGCCCTTTGGAAAGAATCCTGCACGTTGTGCCTTTCTGCTCTAGGGCAATGTAGCACACCCAGAGCAGTAGTCCTACTTCAGCCAGATCAGTCCTGCAAAGAAACTGCGTTTCACAGGCCTTTGTAAGTGATGTTCCCGGTAGGCTGTAAGAGCACTTTGCACAGCGAGTTTTTTCTTAGCTTCCCAAAGAGCTGGAAGCAAGATTCTCTGGGGCCCAACTCGCCCTTTGGAAAGAAGCCTGCACGTTGTGCCTTTCTGCTCTAGGGCAATGTAGCACACCCAGAGCAGAAGTTCTGCTTCAGCCAGATCAGGCCTGCGAAGAAACTGCATTTCACAGGCCTTTCTAAGAGATGTACCCGGTAGGCTGTAAGAGCACTGTGCAGAGCGAGTTGTTTCTTAGCTTTCCAAAGAGCTGGAAGCAAGATGCTCTGGGGCCCAACTCGCCCTTTGGAAAGAAGCCTGCACGTTGTGCCTTTCAGCTCTAGGGCAATGTAGCACACCCAGAGCAGAAGTTCTGATTCAGCCAGATCAGGCCTGCAAAGAAACTGCGTTTCACAGGCCTTTGTAAGAGATGTTCCCGGTAGGCTGTGAGAGCACTGTGCAGAGCGAGTTGTTTCTTTGCTTTCCAAAGAGCTAGAAGCAAGATGCTTGGGGCCCAACTCGCCTTTTGGAAAGAAGCCTGCACGTTGTGCGTTTCAGCTCTAGGGCTATGTAGCACACCCAGAGCAGAAGTTCTGCTTCAGCCAGATCAGGCCTGCAGAGAAACTGCGTTTCACAGGCCTTTGTAAGAGATGTTCCCGATAGGCTGTAAGAGCACTGTGCAGAGCGAGTTGTTTCTTAGCTTCCCAAAGAGCTGGAAGCAAGATGCTCTGGGGACCAACTCGCCCTTTGGAAAGAAGCCTGCACGTTGTGCCTTTCAGCTCTAGGGCAATGTAGCACACCCAGAGCAGAAGTTCTGACTCACCCAGATCAGGCCTGCAGAGAAACTGCGTTTCACAGGCCTGTGTAAGTGATGTTCCCGGTAGGCTGTAAGAGCACTGTGCAGAGCGAGTTGTTTCTTAGCTTCCCAAAGAGCTGGAAGCAAGATGCTGTGGGGCCCAACTCGCCCTTTGGAAAGAAGCCTGCACGTTGTGCCTTTCAGCTTTAGGGCAATGTAGCACCCCCAGAGCAGTAGTTCTGCTGCAGCCAGATGAGGCCTGCAAAGAAACTGCGTTTCACAGGCCTTTGTAAGAGATGTTTCCGGTAGGCTGGGAGAGCACTGTGCAGAGCGAGTTGTTTCTTAGCTTCCCAAAGAGCTGGAAGCAAGATGCTCTGGGGCCCAACTCGCCCTTTGGAAAGAAGCCTGCACGTTGTGCCTTTCTGCTCTAGGGCAATGTAGCACACCCAGAGCAGAAGTTCTGCTTCCGCCAGATCAGGCCTGGAGAGAAACTGCGTTTCACAGGCCTTTGTAAGTGATGTTCCCGGTAGGCTGTGAGAGCACTGTGCAGAGCGAGTTGTTTCTTAGCTTCCCAAAGAGCTGGAAGCAAGATGCTCTGGGGCCAAACTCGTCCTTTGGAAAGAAGCCTGCACATTGTGCCTTTCAGCTCTAGGGCAATGTAGCCCACCCAGAGCATAAGTTCTGCTTCAGCCAGATGAGGCCTGCAAAGTAACTGGGTTTCACAGGCCTTTGTAAGAGAAGTACCCGGTAGGCTCTAAGAGCACTGTGCAGAGCGAGTTGTTTCATAGCTTCCCAAAGAGCTGAAAGCAAGATGCTCTGGGGCCCAACTCGCCCTTTGGAAAGAAGCCTGCACGTTGTGCCTTTCAGCTCTAGGGCAAAGTAGCACACCCAGAGCAGAAGTCCTACTTCAGCCAGATCAGGCCTGCAAAGAAACTGCGTTTCACAGGCCTTTGAAGAGATGTTCACGGTAGGCTGTAAGAGCACTGTGCAGAGCGAGTTGTTTCCTAGCTTCCCAAAGAGCTGGAAGCAAGATGCTGTGGGGCCCATCTCGCCCTTTGGAAAGAAGCCTGCACGTTGTGCCTTTCAGCTCTAGGGCAAAGTAGCACACCCAGAGCAGAAGTCCTACTTCAGCCAGATCAGGCCTGCAAAGAAACTGCGTTTCACAGGCCTTTGGAAGAGATGTTCCCACTAGGCTGTAAGAGGACTGTGCAGAGCGAGTTGTTTCTTAGCTTCCCAAAGAGCTGGAAGCAAGATGCTGTGGGGCCCAACTCGCCCTTTGGAAAGAAGCCTGTACGTTGTGCCTTTCAGCTCTAGGGCAAAGTAGCACACCCAAAGGAGAAGTCCTACTTCAGTCAGACCAGGCCTGCAAAGAAACTGCGTTTCACAGGCCTTTGGAAGAGATGTTCCCACTAGGCTGTAAGAGCACAGTGCAGAGCGTGTTGTTTCTTAGCTTCCCAAAGAGCTGGAAGCAAGATGCTGAGGGGCCCAACTCGCCCTTTGGAAAGAAGCCAGCACGTTGTGCCTTTCAGCTCTAGGGCAAAGTAGCACACCCAGAGCAGAAGTCCTACTTCAGCCAGATCAGGCCTGCAAAGAAACTGCGTTTCACATGCCTTTGGAAGAGATGTTCCCGGTAGGCTGTAAGAGCACTGTGCAGAGCGAGTTGTTTCTTAGCTTCCCAAAGAGCTGGTAGCAAGATTCTGTGGGGCCCAAGTCGCCCTTTGGAAAGAAGCCTGCACGTTGTGCCTTTCAGCTCTAGGGCAAAGTAGCACACACAGAGCAGAAGTCCTACTTCAGCCAGATCAGGCCAGCAAAGAAACTGCGTTTCACAGGCCTTTGAAGAGATGTTCCCGGTAGGCTGTAAGAGCACTGTGCAGAGCGAGTTGTTTCTTAGATTCCCAAAGAGCTGGAAGCAAGATGCTGTGGGGCCCAACTCGCCCTTTGGAAAGAAGCCTGCACGTTGTGCCTTTCAGTTCTAGGGCAAAGTAGCACACCCAGAGCAGAAGTCCTACTTCAGCCAGATCAGGCCAGCAAAGAAACTGCGTTTCACAGGCCTTTGGAAGAGATGTTCCCGGTAGGCTGTAAGAGCACTGTGCAGAGCCAGTGGTTTCTTAGGTTCCCAAAGAGCTGGAAGCAAGATGCTGTGGGGCCCAACTCGCCCTTTGGAAAGAAGCCTGCACGTTGTGCCTTTCAGCTCTAGGGCAAAGTAGCACACCCAGAGCAGAAGTCCTACTTCAGCCAGATCAGGCCTGCAAAGAAACTGCGTTTCTCAGGCCTTTGGAAGAGATGTTCCCGGTAGGCTGTAAGAGCACTGTGCAGAGCGAGTTGTTTCTTAGCTTCCCAAAGAGCTGGAAGCAAGATGCTGTGGGGCCCAACTCGCCCTTTGGAAAGAAGCCAGCACGTTGTGCCTTTCAGCTCTAGGGCAAAGTAGCACACCAAGAGCAGAAGTCCTACTTCAGCCAGATCAGGCCTGCAAAGAAACTGCGTTTCACAGGCCTTTGAAAGAGATGTTCCCGGTAGGCTGTAAGAGCACTGTGCAGAGCGAGTTGTTTCTTAGCTTCCCAAAGAGCTGGAAGCAAGATGCTCAGGGGCCCAACTCGCCCTTTGGAAAGAAGCCTGCACGTTGTGCCTTTCAGCTCTAGGGCAATGTAGCACACCCAGAGCAGAAGTTCTGCTTCATCCATATGAGGCCTGCAAAGAAACTGGGTTTCACAGGCCTTTGTAAGAGATGTACCCGGTAGGCTCTAAGAGCACTGTGCAGAGCGAGTTGTTTCTTAGCTTCCCAAAAGCTGGAAGCAAGATGCTCTGGGGCCCAACTCGCCCTTTGGAAAGAAGCCTGCACGTTGTGCCTTAGAGCTCTAGGGCAATGTAGCACACCCAGAGCAGAAGTTCTGATTCAGCCAGATGAGGCCTGCAAAGAAACTGCATTTCACAGGCCTTTGTAAGAGATGTTCCCGGTAGGCTGTAAGAGCACTGTGCAGAGCGAGTTGTTTCTTAGCTTCCCAAAGAGCTGGAAGCAAGATTCTCTGGGGACCAACTCGCCCTTTGGAAAGAAGCCTGCACGTTGTGCCTTTCAGCTCTAGGGCAATGTAGCACACCCAGAGCAGAAGTTCTGCTTCACCCAGATCAGGCCTGCAGAGAAACTGCGTTACACAGCCTCTGTAAGAGATGCTCCCGGTAGGCTGTAAGAGCACTGTGCAGAGCGAGTTGTTTCTTAGCTTCCCAAAGAGCTGGAAGCAAGATGCTCTGGGGCCCAACTCGCCCTTTGGAAAGAAGCCTGCACGTTGTGCCTTTCAGCTTTAGGGCAATGTAGCACACCCAGAGCAGTAGTTCTGATGCAGCCAGATGAGGCCTGCAAAGAAACTGCGTTTCACAGGCCTTTGTAAGAGATGTTCCCGGTAGGCTGTGAGAGCACTGTGCAGAGCGAGTTGTTTCTTTGCTTTCCAAAGAGCTGGAAGCAAGATGCTTGGGGCCCAACTCGCCTTTTGGAAAGAAGCCTGCACGTTGTGCGTTTCAGCTCTAGGGCTATGTAGCACACCCAGAGCAGAAGTTCTGCTTCAGCCAGATCAGGCCTGCAAAGAAACTGCGTTTCTCAGGCCTTTGTAAGAGATGTTCCCGGTAGGCTGTAAGAGCACTGTGCAGAGCGAGTTGTTTCTTAGCTTCCCAAAGAGCTGGAAGCAAGATGCTCTGGGGACCAACTCGCCCTTTGGAAAGAAGCCTGCACGTTGTGCCTTTCAGCTCTAGGGCAATGTAGCACACCCAGAGCCGAAGTTCTGACTCACCCAGATCAGGCCTGCAGAGAAACTGCGTTTCACAGGCCTGTGTAAGTGATGTTCCCGGTAGGCTGTAAGAGCACTGTGCAGAGCGAGTTGTTTCTTAGCTTCCCAAAGAGCTGGAAGCAAGATGCTGTGGGGCCCAACTCGCCCTTTGGAAAGAAGCCTGCACGTTGTGCCTTTCAGCTTTAGGGCAATGTAGCACCCCCAGAGCAGTAGTTCTGCTGCAGCCAGATGAGGCCTGCAAAGAAACTGCGTTTCACAGGCCTTTGTAAGAGATGTTTCCGGTAGGCTGGGAGAGCACTGTGCAGAGCGAGTTGTTTCTTAGCTTCCCAAAGAGCTGGAAGCAAGATGCTCTGGGGCCCAACTCGCCCTTTGGAAAGAAGCCTGCACGTTGTGCCTTTCTGCTCTAGGGCAATGTAGCACACCCAGAGCAGAAGTTCTGCTTCCGCCAGATCAGGCCTGGAGAGAAACTGCGTTTCACAGGCCTTTGTAAGTGATGTTCCCGGTAGGCTGTGAGAGCACTGTGCAGAGCGAGTTGTTTCTTAGCTTCCCAAAGAGCTGGAAGCAAGATGCTCTGGGGCCAAACTCGTCCTTTGGAAAGAAGCCTGCACATTGTGCCTTTCAGCTCTAGGGCAATGTAGCCCACCCAGAGCATAAGTTCTGCTTCAGCCAGATGAGGCCTGCAAAGTAACTGGGTTTCACAGGCCTTTGTAAGAGAAGTACCCGGTAGGCTCTAAGAGCACTGTGCAGAGCGAGTTGTTTCATAGCTTCCCAAAGAGCTGAAAGCAAGATGCTCTGGGGCCCAACTTGCCCTTTGGAAAGAAGCCTGCACGTTGTGCCTTTCAGCTCTAGGGCAAAGTAGCACACCCAGAGCAGAAGTCCTACTTCAGCCAGATCAGGCCTGCAAAGAAACTTCGTTTCTCAGGCCTTTGGAAGAGATGTTCCCATTAGGCTGTAAGAGCCCTGTGCAGAGCGAGTTGTTTCTTAGCTTCCCAAAGAGCTGGAAGCAAGATGCTGTGGGGCCCAACTCGCCCTTTGGAAAGAAGCCTGCACGTTGCGCCTTTCAGCTCTAGGGCAATGTAGCACAACCAGAGCAGAAGTCCTACTTCAGCCAGATCAGGCCTGCAAAGAAACGGCCTTTCACAGGCCTTTGCAAGAGATGTTCCCGGTAGGCTGTAAGAGCCCTGTGCAGAGCGAGTTGTTTCTTAGCTTCCCAAAGGGCTGGAAGCAAGATGCTTTGGGGCCCAACTCGCCATTTCGAAAGAAGCCTGCACGTTGCGCCCTTCAGCTCTAGGGCAATGTAGCACACCCAGAGCAGAAGTCCTACTTTACCCAGCTCAGGCCTGCAAAGAAACTGCGTTTCACAGGCCTTTGTAAGAGATGTTCCCGGTAGGCTGTAAGAGCACTGTGCAGAGCGAGTTGTTTCTTAGCTTCCCAAAGAGCTGGAAGCAAGATGCTGTGGGGCCCAACTCGCCTTTTGGAAAGAAGCCTGCACGTTGTGCCTTTCAGCTCTAGGGCAAAGGAGCACACGGAGAGCAGAAGTCCTACTTCAGCCAGATCAGGCCTGCAAAGAAACTGCGTTTCACAGGCCTTTGGAAGAGATGTTCCCGGTAGGCTGTAAGAGCACTGTGCAGAGCGAGTTGTTTCTTAGCTTCCCAAAGAGCTGGAAGCAACATGCTGTGGGACCCAACTCGCCCTTTGGAAAGAAGCCTGCACGTTGTGCCTTTCAGCTCTAGGGCAAAGTAGCACACCCAGAGCAGAAGTCCTACTTCAGCCAGATCAGGCCTGCAAAGAAACTGCGTTTCACAGGCCTTTGGAAGAGATGTTCCCACTAGGCTGTAAGAGGACTGTGCAGAGCGAGTTGTTTCTTAGCTTCCCAAAGAGCTGGAAGCAAGATGCTGTGGGGCCCAACTCGCCCTTTGGAAAGAAGCCTGTACGTTGTGCCTTTCAGCTCTAGGGCAAAGTAGCACACCCAGAGGAGAAGTCCTACTTCAGTCAGACCAGGCCTGCAAAGAAACTGCGTTTCACAGGCCTTTGGAAGAGATGTTCCCACTAGGCTGTAAGAGCACAGTGCAGAGCGTGTTGTTTCTTAGCTTCCCAAAGAGCTGGAAGCAAGATGCTGAGGGGCCCAACTCGCCCTTTGGAAAGAAGCCAGCACGTTGTGCCTTTCAGCTCTAGGGCAAAGTAGCACACCCAGAGCAGAAGTCCTACTTCAGCCAGATCAGGCCTGCAAAGAAACTGCGTTTCACATGCCTTTGGAAGAGATGTTCCCGGTAGGCTGTAAGAGCACTGTGCAGAGCGAGTTGTTTCTTAGCTTCCCAAAGAGCTGGTAGCAAGATTCTGTGGGGCCCAAGTCGCCCTTTGGAAAGAAGCCTGCACGTTGTGCCTTTCAGCTCTAGGGCAAAGTAGCACACACAGAGCAGAAGTCCTACTTCAGCCAGATCAGGCCAGCAAAGAAACTGCGTTTCACAGGCCTTTGAAGAGATGTTCCCGGTAGGCTGTAAGAGCACTGTGCAGATCGAGTTGTTTCTTAGATTCCCAAAGAGCTGGAAGCAAGATGCTGTGGGGCCCAACTCGCCCTTTGGAAAGAAGCCTGCACGTTGTGCCTTTCAGTTCTAGGGCAAAGTAGCACACCCAGAGCAGAAGTCCTACTTCAGCCAGATCAGGCCAGCAAAGAAACTGCGTTTCACAGGCCTTTGGAAGAGATGTTCCCGGTAGGCTGTAAGAGCACTGTGCAGAGCCAGTGGTTTCTTAGGTTCCCAAAGAGCTGGAAGCAAGATGCTGTGGGGCCCAACTCGCCCTTTGGAAAGAAGCCTGCACGTTGTGCCTTTCAGCTCTAGGGCAAAGTAGCACACCCAGAGCAGAAGTCCTACTTCAGCCAGATCAGGCCTGCAAAGAAACTGCGTTTCTCAGGCCTTTGGAAGAGGTGTTCCCGGTAGGCTGTAAGAGCACTGTGCAGAGCGAGTTGTTTCTTAGCTTCCCAAAGAGCTGGAAGCAAGATGCTCAGGGGCCCAACTCGCCCTTTGGAAAGAAGCCTGCACGTTGTGCCTTTCAGCTCTAGGGCAATGTAGCACACCCAGAGCAGAAGTTCTGCTTCATCCATATGAGGCCTGCAAAGAAACTGGGTTTCACAGGCCTTTGTAAGAGATGTACCCGGTAGGCTCTAAGAGCACTGTGCAGAGCGAGTTGTTTCTTAGCTTCCCAAAAGCTGGAAGCAAGATGCTCTGGGGCCCAACTCGCCCTTTGGAAAGAAGCCTGCACGTTGTGCCTTAGAGCTCTAGGGCAATGTAGCACACCCAGAGCAGAAGTTCTGATTCAGCCAGATGAGGCCTGCAAAGAAACTGCATTTCACAGGCCTTTGTAAGAGATGTTCCCGGTAGGCTGTAAGAGCACTGTGCAGAGCGAGTTGTTTCTTAGCTTCCCAAAGAGCTGGAAGCAAGATTCTCTGGGGACCAACTCGCCCTTTGGAAAGAAGCCTGCACATTGTGCCTTTCAGCTCTAGGGCAATGTAGCACACCCAGAGCAGAAGTTCTGCTTCACCCAGATCACGCCTGCAGAGAAACTGCGTTACACAGCCTCTGTAAGAGATGCTCCCGGTAGGCTGTAAGAGCACTGTGCAGAGCGAGTTGTTTCTTAGCTTCCCAAAGAGCTGGAAGCAAGATGCTCTGGGGCCCAACTCGCCCTTTGGAAAGAAGCCTGCACGTTGTGCCTTTCAGCTTTAGGGCAATGTAGCACACCCAGAGCAGTAGTTCTGATGCAGCCAGATGAGGCCTGCAAAGAAACTGCGTTTCACAGGCCTTTGTAAGAGATGTTCCCGGTAGGCTGTAAGAGCACTGTGCAGAGCGAGTTGTTTCTTAGCTTCCCAAAGAGCTGGAAGCAAGATGCTCTGGGGCCAAACTCGTCCTTTGGAAAGAAGCCTGCACATTGTGCCTTTCAGCTCTAGGGCAATGTAGCCCACCCAGAGCATAAGTTCTGCTTCAGCCAGATGAGGCCTGCAAAGTAACTGGGTTTCACAGGCCTTTGTAAGAGAAGTACCCGGTAGGCTCTAAGAGCACTGTGCAGAGCGAGTTGTTTCATAGCTTCCCAAAGAGCTGAAAGCAAGATGCTCTGGGGCCCAACTTGCCCTTTGGAAAGAAGCCTGCACGTTGTGCCTTTCAGCTCTAGGGCAAAGTAGCACACCCAGAGCAGAAGTCCTACTTCAGCCAGATCAGGCCTGCAAAGAAACTTCGTTTCTCAGGCCTTTGGAAGAGATGTTCCCATTAGGCTGTAAGAGCCCTGTGCAGAGCGAGTTGTTTCTTAGCTTCCCAAAGAGCTGGAAGCAAGATGCTGTGGGGCCCAACTCGCCCTTTGGAAAGAAGCCTGCACGTTGCGCCTTTCAGCTCTAGGGCAATGTAGCACAACCAGAGCAGAAGTCCTACTTCAGCCAGATCAGGCCTGCAAAGAAACGGCCTTTCACAGGCCTTTGCAAGAGATGTTCCCGGTAGGCTGTAAGAGCCCTGTGCAGAGCGAGTTGTTTCTTAGCTTCCCAAAGGGCTGGAAGCAAGATGCTTTGGGGCCCAACTCGCCATTTCGAAAGAAGCCTGCACGTTGTGCCCTTCAGCTCTAGGGCAATGTAGCACACCCAGAGCAGAAGTCCTACTTTACCCAGCTCAGGCCTGCAAAGAAACTGCGTTTCACAGGCCTTTGTAAGAGATGTTCCCGGTAGGCTGTAAGAGCACTGTGCAGAGCGAGTTGTTTCTTAGCTTCCCAAAGAGCTGGAAGCAAGATGCTGTGGGGCCCAACTCGCCTTTTGGAAAGAAGCCTGCACGTTGTGCCTTTCAGCTCTAGGGCAAAGGAGCACACCGAGAGCAGAAGTCCTACTTCAGCCAGATCAGGCCTGCAAAGAAACTGCGTTTCACAGGCCTTTGGAAGAGATGTTCCCGGTAGGCTGTAAGAGCACTGTGCAGAGCGAGTTGTTTCTTAGCTTCCCAAAGAGCTGGAAGCAACATGCTGTGGGACCCAACTCGCCCTTTGGAAAGAAGCCTGCACGTTGTGCCTTTCAGCTCTAGGGCAAAGTAGCACACCCAGAGCAGAAGTCCTACTTCAGCCAGATCAGGCCTGCAAAGAAACTGCGTTTCACAGGCCTTTGAAGAGATGTTCACGGTAGGCTGTAAGAGCACTGTGCAGAGCGAGTTGTTTCCTAGCTTCCCAAAGAGCTGGAAGCAAGATGCTGTGGGGCCCATCTCGCCCTTTGGAAAGAAGCCTGCACGTTGTGCCTTTCAGCTCTAGGGCAAAGTAGCACACCCAGAGCAGAACTCCTACTTCAGCCAGATCAGGCCTGCAAAGAAACTGCATTTCACAGGCCTTTGGAAGAGATGTTCCCACTAGGCTGTAAGAGGACTGTGCAGAGCGAGTTGTTTCTTAGCTTCCCAAAGAGCTGGAAGCAAGATGCTGTGGGGCCCAACTCGCCCTTTGGAAAGAAGCCTGTACGTTGTGCCTTTCAGCTCTAGGGCAAAGTAGCACACCCAGAGGAGAAGTCCTACTTCAGTCAGACCAGGCCTGCAAAGAAACTGCGTTTCACAGGCCTTGGAAGAGATGTTCCCACTAGGCTGTAAGAGCACAGTGCAGAGCGTGTTGTTTCTTAGCTTCCCAAAGAGCTGGAAGCAAGATGCTCTGGGGCCCAACTCGCCCTTTGGAAAGAAGCCTGCACGTTGTGCCTTAGAGCTCTAGGGCAATGTAGCACACCCAGAGCAGAAGTTCTGATTCAGCCAGATGAGGCCTGCAAAGAAACTGCATTTCACAGGCCTTTGTAAGAGATGTTCCCGGTAGGCTGTAAGAGCACTGTGCAGAGCGAGTTGTTTCTTAGCTTCCCAAAGAGCTGGAAGCAAGATTCTCTGGGGACCAACTCGCCCTTTGGAAAGAAGCCTGCACGTTGTGCCTTTCAGCTCTAGGGCAATGTAGCACACCCAGAGCAGAAGTTCTGCTTCAGCCAGATCAGGCCTGCAGAGAAACTGCGTTTCACAGGCCTCGGTAAGAGATGCTCCCGGTAGGCTGTAAGAGCACTGTGCAGAGCGAGTTGTTTCTTAGCTTCCCAAAGAGCTGGAAGCAAGATGCTCTGGGGCCCAACTCGCCCTTTGGAAAGAAGCCTGCACGTTGTGCCTTTCAGCTTTAGGGCAATGTAGCACACCCAGAGCAGTAGTTCTGATGCAGCCAGATGAGGCCTGCAAAGAAACTGCGTTTCACAGACCTTTGTAAGAGATGTTCCCGGTAGGCTGTGAGAGCACTGTGCAGAGCGAGTTGTTACTTAGCTTCCCAAAAAGCTGGAAGCAAGATGCTCTGGGGCCCAACTCGCCCTTTGGAAAGAAGCCTGCACGTTTTGCCTTTCAGCTCTAGGGCAATGTAGAACACCCAGAGCAGAAGTCCTACTTCAGCCAGATGAGGCCTGCAAAGTAACTGGGTTTCACAGGCCTTTGTAAGAGATGTACCCGGTAGGCTCTAAGAGCACTGTGCAGAGCGAGTTGTTTCTTAGCTTCCCAAAGAGCTGGAAGCAAGATGCTCTGGGGCCCAACTCGTGCTTTGGAAAGAAGCCTGCACGTTGTGCCTTTCAGCTCTAGGGCAAAGTAGCACACCCAGAGCAGAAGTCCTACTTCAGCCAGATCAGGCCTGCAAAGAAACTGCGTTTCTCAGGCCTTTGGAAGAGATGTTCCCATTAGGCTGTAAG
Organism: Equus przewalskii; assembly: GCF_037783145.1. NCBI lineage: Eukaryota > Metazoa > Chordata > Mammalia > Perissodactyla > Equidae > Equus > Equus przewalskii. Next base: position 186,449 of record NW_027227611.1, on the reverse strand, counting down.
AGCACTGTGCAGAGCGAGTTGTTTCTTAGCTTCCCAAAGAGCTGGAAGCAAGATGCTGTGGGGGCCAACTCGCCCTTTGGAAAGAAGCCTGCACGTTGTGCCTTTCTGCTCTAGGGAAATGTAGCACACCCAGAGCAGAAGTTCTGCTTCAGCCAGATGAGGCCTGCAAAGAAACTGCGTTTCACAGGCCTTTGTAAGAGATGTTCCCGGTAGGCTGTAAGAGCACTGTGCAGAGTGAGTTGTTTCTTAGCTTCCCAAAGAGCTGGAAGCAAGATGCTGTGGGGCCCAACTCGACCTTTGGAAAGAAGCCTGCACGTTGTGCCTTTCTGCTCTAGGGCTATGTAGCACACCCAGAGCAGAAGTTCTGCTTCAGCCAGATCAGGCCTGCGAAGAAACTGCATTTCACAGGCCTTTGTAAGAGATGTACCCGGTAGGCTGTAAGAGCACTGTGCAGAGCGAGTTGTTTCTTAGCTTTCCAAAGAGATGGAAGCAGATGCTCTGGGGCCCAACTCGCCTTTTGGAAAGAAGCCTGCACGTTGTGCCTTTCAGCTCTAGGGCAATGTAGCACACCCAGAGCAGAAGTTCTGATTCAGCCAGATCCGGCCTGTAAAGAAACTGCGTTTCATAGGCCTTTGTAAGAGATGTTCCCGGTAGGCTGTGAGAGCACTGTGCAGAGCGAGTTGTTTCTTAGCTTTCCAAAGAGCTGGAAGCAAGATGCTCTGGGGCCCAACTCGTCCTTTGGAAAGAAGCCTGCACGTTGTGCCTTTCAGCTCTAGGGCAAAGGAGCACACCGAGAGCAGAAGTCCTACTTCAGCCAGATCAGGCCTGCAAAGAAACTGCGTTTCACAGGCCTTTGGAAGAGATGTTCCCGGTAGGCTGTAAGAGCACTGTGCAGAGCGAGTTGTTTCTTAGCTTCCCAAAGAGCTGGAAGCAACATGCTGTGGGACCCAACTCGCCCTTTGGAAAGAAGCCTGCACGTTGTGCCTTTCAGCTCTAGGGCAAAGTAGCACACCCAGAGCAGAAGTCCTACTTCAGCCAGATCAGGCCTGCAAAGAAACTGCGTTTCACAGGCCTTTGAAGAGATGTTCACGGTAGGCTGTAAGAGCACTGTGCAGAGCGAGTTGTTTCCTAGCTTCCCAAAGAGCTGGAAGCAAGATGCTGTGGGGCCCATCTCGCCCTTTGGAAAGAAGCCTGCACGTTGTGCCTTTCAGCTCTAGGGCAAAGTAGCACACCCAGAGCAGAACTCCTACTTCAGCCAGATCAGGCCTGCAAAGAAACTGCATTTCACAGGCCTTTGGAAGAGATGTTCCCACTAGGCTGTAAGAGCACTGTGCAGAGCGAGTTGTTTCTTAGCTTCCCAAAGAGCTGGAAGCAAGATGCTGTGGGGCCCAACTCGCCCTTTGGAAAGAAGCCTGTACGTTGTGCCTTTCAGCTCTAGGGCAAAGTAGCACACCCAGAGGAGAAGTCCTACTTCAGTCAGACCAGGCCTGCAAAGAAACTGCGTTTCACAGGCCTTTGGAAGAGATGTTCCCACTAGGCTGTAAGAGCACAGTGCAGAGCGTGTTGTTTCTTAGCTTCCCAAAGAGCTGGAAGCAAGATGCTGAGGGGCCCAACTCGCCCTTTGGAAAGAAGCCTGCACGTTGTGCCTTTCAGCTCTAGGGCAAAGTAGCACACCCAGAGCAGAAGTCCTACTTCAGCCAGATCAGGCCTGCAAAGAAACTGCGTTTCACATGCCTTTGGAAGAGATGTTCCCGGTAGGCTGTAAGAGCACTGTGCAGAGCGAGTTGTTTCTTAGCTTCCCAAAGAGCTGGTAGCAAGATTCTGTGGGGCCCAAGTCGCCCTTTGGAAAGAAGCCTGCACGTTGTGCCTTTCAGCTCTAGGGCAAAGTAGCACACACAGAGCAGAAGTCCTACTTCAGCCAGATCAGGCCAGCAAAGAAACTGCGTTTCACAGGCCTTTGAAGAGATGTTCCCGGTAGGCTGTAAGAGCACTGTGCAGAGCGAGTTGTTTCTTAGATTCCCAAAGAGCTGGAAGCAAGATGCTGTGGGGCCCAACTCGCCCTTTGGAAAGAAGCCTGCACGTTGTGCCTTTCAGTTCTAGGGCAAAGTAGCACACCCAGAGCAGAAGTCCTACTTCAGCCAGATCAGGCCAGCAAAGAAACTGCGTTTCACAGGCCTTTGGAAGAGATGTTCCCGGTAGGCTGTAAGAGCACTGTGCAGAGCCAGTGGTTTCTTAGGTTCCCAAAGAGCTGGAAGCAAGATGCTGTGGGGCCCAACTCGCCCTTTGGAAAGAAGCCTGCACGTTGTGCCTTTCAGCTCTAGGGCAAAGTAGCACACCCAGAGCAGAAGTCCTACTTCAGCCAGATCAGGCCTGCAAAGAAACTGCGTTTCTCAGGCCTTTGGAAGAGATGTTCCCGGTAGGCTGTAAGAGCACTGTGCAGAGCGAGTTGTTTCTTAGCTTCCCAAAGAGCTGGAAGCAAGATGCTGTGGGGCCCAACTCGCCCTTTGGAAAGAAGCCAGCACGTTGTGCCTTTCAGCTCTAGGGCAAAGTAGCACACCAAGAGCAGAAGTCCTACTTCAGCCAGATCAGGCCTGCAAAGAAACTGCGTTTCACAGGCCTTTGGAAGAGATGTTCCCGGTAGGCTGTAAGAGCACTGTGCAGAGCGAGTTGTTTCTTAGCTTCCCAAAGAGCTGGAAGCAAGATGCTCAGGGGCCCAACTCGCCCTTTGGAAAGAAGCCTGCACGTTGTGCCTTTCAGCTCTAGGGCAATGTAGCACACCCAGAGCAGAAGTTCTGCTTCATCCATATGAGGCCTGCAAAGAAACTGGGTTTCACAGGCCTTTGTAAGAGATGTACCCGGTAGGCTCTAAGAGCACTGTGCAGAGCGAGTTGTTTCTTAGCTTCCCAAAAGCTGGAAGCAAGATGCTCTGGGGACCAACTCGCCCTTTGGAAAGAAGCCTGCACGTTGTGCCTTTCAGCTCTAGGGCAATGTAGCACACCCAGAGCAGAAGTTCTGACTCACCCAGATCAGGCCTGCAGAGAAACTGCGTTTCACAGGCCTGTGTAAGTGATGTTCCCGGTAGGCTGTAAGAGCACTGTGCAGAGCGAGTTGTTTCTTAGCTTCCCAAAGAGCTGGAAGCAAGATGCTCTGGGGCCAAACTCGTCCTTTGGAAAGAAGCCTGCACATTGTGCCTTTCAGCTCTAGGGCAATGTAGCCCACCCAGAGCATAAGTTCTGCTTCAGCCAGATGAGGCCTGCAAAGTAACTGGGTTTCACAGGCCTTTGTAAGAGAAGTACCCGGTAGGCTCTAAGAGCACTGTGCAGAGCGAGTTGTTTCATAGCTTCCCAAAGAGCTGAAAGCAAGATGCTCTGGGGCCCAACTTGCCCTTTGGAAAGAAGCCTGCACGTTGTGCCTTTCAGCTCTAGGGCAAAGTAGCACACCCAGAGCAGAAGTCCTACTTCAGCCAGATCAGGCCTGCAAAGAAACTTCGTTTCTCAGGCCTTTGGAAGAGATGTTCCCATTAGGCTGTAAGAGCCCTGTGCAGAGCGAGTTGTTTCTTAGCTTCCCAAAGAGCTGGAAGCAAGATGCTGTGGGGCCCAACTCGCCCTTTGGAAAGAAGCCTGCACGTTGCGCCTTTCAGCTCTAGGGCAATGTAGCACAACCAGAGCAGAAGTCCTACTTCAGCCAGATCAGGCCTGCAAAGAAACGGCCTTTCACAGGACTTTGCAAGAGATGTTCCCGGTAGGCTGTAAGAGCCCTGTGCAGAGCGAGTTGTTTCTTAGCTTCCCAAAGGGCTGGAAGCAAGATGCTTTGGGGCCCAACTCGCCATTTCGAAAGAAGCCTGCACGTTGTGCCCTTCAGCTCTAGGGCAATGTAGGACACCCAGAGCAGAAGTCCTACTTTACCCAGCTCAGGCCTGCAAAGAAACTGCGTTTCACAGGCCTTTGTAAGAGATGTTCCCGGTAGGCTGTAAGAGCACTGTGCAGAGCGAGTTGTTTCTTAGCTTCCCAAAGAGCTGGAAGCAAGATGCTGTGGGGCCCAACTCGCCTTTTGGAAAGAAGCCTGCACGTTGTGCCTTTCAGCTCTAGGGCAAAGGAGCACACGGAGAGCAGAAGTCCTACTTCAGCCAGATCAGGCCTGCAAAGAAACTGCGTTTCACAGGCCTTTGGAAGAGATGTTCCCGGTAGGCTGTAAGAGCACTGTGCAGAGCGAGTTGTTTCTTAGCTTCCCAAAGAGCTGGAAGCAACATGCTGTGGGACCCAACTCGCCCTTTGGAAAGAAGCCTGCACGTTGTGCCTTTCAGCTCTAGGGCAAAGTAGCACACCCAGAGCAGAACTCCTACTTCAGCCAGATCAGGCCTGCAAAGAAACTGCATTTCACAGGCCTTTGGAAGAGATGTTCCCACTAGGCTGTAAGAGGACTGTGCAGAGCGAGTTGTTTCTTAGCTTCCCAAAGAGCTGGAAGCAAGATGCTGTGGGGCCCAACTCGCCCTTTGGAAAGAAGCCTGTACGTTGTGCCTTTCAGCTCTAGGGCAAAGTAGCACACCCAGAGGAGAAGTCCTACTTCAGTCAGACCAGGCCTGCAAAGAAACTGCGTTTCACAGGCCTTGGAAGAGATGTTCCCACTAGGCTGTAAGAGCACAGTGCAGAGCGTGTTGTTTCTTAGCTTCCCAAAGAGCTGGAAGCAAGATGCTGAGGGGCCCAACTCGCCCTTTGGAAAGAAGCCAGCACGTTGTGCCTTTCAGCTCTAGGGCAAAGTAGCACACCCAGAGCAGAAGTCCTACTTCAGCCAGATCAGGCCTGCAAAGAAACTGCGTTTCACATGCCTTTGGAAGAGATGTTCCCGGTAGGCTGTAAGAGCACTGTGCAGAGCGAGTTGTTTCTTAGCTTCCCAAAGAGCTGGTAGCAAGATTCTGTGGGGCCCAAGTCGCCCTTTGGAAAGAAGCCTGCACGTTGTGCCTTTCAGCTCTAGGGCAAAGTAGCACACACAGAGCAGAAGTCCTACTTCAGCCAGATCAGGCCAGCAAAGAAACTGCGTTTCACAGGCCTTTGAATAGATGTTCCCGGTAGGCTGTAAGAGCACTGTGCAGAGCGAGTTGTTTCTTAGATTCCCAAAGAGCTGGAAGCAAGATGCTGTGGGGCCCAACTCGCCCTTTGGAAAGAAGCCTGCACGTTGTGCCTTTCAGTTCTAGGGCAAAGTAGCACACCCAGAGCAGAAGTCCTACTTCAGCCAGATCAGGCCAGCAAAGAAACTGCGTTTCACAGGCCTTTGGAAGAGATGTTCCCGGTAGGCTGTAAGAGCACTGTGCAGAGCCAGTGGTTTCTTAGGTTCCCAAAGAGCTGGAAGCAAGATGCTGTGGGGCCCAACTCGCCCTTTGGAAAGAAGCCTGCACGTTGTGCCTTTCAGCTCTAGGGCAAAGTAGCACACCCAGAGCAGAAGTCCTACTTCAGCCAGATCAGGCCTGCAAAGAAACTGCGTTTCGCAGGCCTTTGTAAGAGATGTTCCCGGTAGGCTGTAAGAGCACTGTGCAGAGCGAGTTGTTTCTTAGCTTCCCAAAGAGCTGGAAGCAAGATGCTGTGGGGCCCAACTCGCCCTTTGGAAAGAAGCCAGCACGTTGTGCCTTTCAGCTCTAGGGCAAAGTAGCACACCAAGAGCAGAAGTCCTACTTCAGCCAGATCAGGCCTGCAAAGAAACTGCGTTTCACATGCCTTTGGAAGAGATGTTCCCGGTAGGCTGTAAGAGCACTGTGCAGAGCGAGTTGTTTCTTAGCTTCCCAAAGAGCTGGAAGCAAGATGCTCAGGGGCCCAACTCGCCCTTTGGAAAGAAGCCTGCACGTTGTGCCTTTCAGCTCTAGGGCAATGTAGCACACCCAGAGCAGAAGTTCTGCTTCATCCATATGAGGCCTGCAAAGAAACTGGGTTTCACAGGCCTTTGTAAGAGATGTACCCGGTAGGCTCTAAGAGCACTGTGCAGAGCGAGTTGTTTCTTAGCTTCCCAAAAGCTGGAAGCAAGATGCTCTGGGGCCCAACTCGCCCTTTGGAAAGAAGCCTGCACGTTGTGCCTTAGAGCTCTAGGGCAATGTAGCACACCCAGAGCAGAAGTTCTGATTCAGCCAGATGAGGCCTGCAAAGAAACTGCATTTCACAGGCCTTTGTAAGAGATGTTCCCGGTAGGCTGTAAGAGCACTGTGCAGAGCGAGTTGTTTCTTAGCTTCCCAAAGAGCTGGAAGCAAGATTCTCTGGGGACCAACTCGCCCTTTGGAAAGAAGCCTGCACGTTGTGCCTTTCAGCTCTAGGGCAATGTAGCACACCCAGAGCAGAAGTTCTGCTTCACCCAGATCAGGCCTGCAGAGAAACTGCGTTACACAGCCTCGGTAAGAGATGCTCCCGGTAGGCTGTAAGAGCACTGTGCAGAGCGAGTTGTTTCTTAGCTTCCCAAAGAGCTGGAAGCAAGATGCTCTGGGGCCCAACTCGCCCTTTGGAAAGAAGCCTGCACGTTGTGCCTTTCAGCTTTAGGGCAATGTAGCACACCCAGAGCAGTAGTTCTGATGCAGCCAGATGAGGCCTGCAAAGAAACTGCGTTTCACAGGCCTTTGTAAGAGATGTTCCCGGTAGGCTGTGAGAGCACTGTGCAGAGCGAGTTGTTACTTAGCTTCCCAAAAAGCTGGAAGCAAGATGCTCTGGGGCCCAACTCGCCCTTTGGAAAGAAGCCTGCACGTTTTGCCTTTCAGCTCTAGGGCAATGTAGAACACCCAGAGCAGAAGTCCTACTTCAGCCAGATGAGGCCTGCAAAGTAACTGGGTTTCACAGGCCTTTGTAAGAGATGTACCCGGTAGGCTCTAAGAGCACTGTGCAGAGCGAGTTGTTTCTTAGCTTCCCAAAGAGCTGGAAGCAAGATGCTCTGGGGCCCAACTCGCCCTTTGGAAAGAAGCCTGCACGTTGTGCCTTTCAGCTCTAGGGCAAAGTAGCACACCCAGAGCAGAAGTCCTACTTCAGCCAGATCAGGCCTGCAAAGAAACTGCGTTTCTCAGGCCTTTGGAAGAGATGTTGCCATTAGGCTGTAAGAGCACTGTGCAGAGCGAGTTGTTTCTTAGCTTCCCAAAGAGCTGGAAGCAAGATGCTGTGGGGCCCAACTCGCCCTTTGGAAAGAAGCCTGCACGTTGTGCCTTTCTGCTCTAGGGAAATGTAGCACACCCAGAGCAGAAGTTCTGCTTCAGCCAGATGAGGCCTGCAAAGAAACTGCGTTTCACAGGCCTTTGTAAGAGATGTTCCCGGTAGGCTGTAAGAGCACTGTGCAGAGTGAGTTGTTTCTTAGCTTCCCAAAGAGCTGGAAGCAAGATGCTGTGGGGCCCAACTCGACCTTTGGAAAGAAGCCTGCACGTTGTGCCTTTCTGCTCTAGGGCTATGTAGCACACCCAGAGCAGAAGTTCTGCTTCAGCCAGATCAGGCCTGCGAAGAAACTGCATTTCACAGGCCTTTGTAAGAGATGTACCCGGTAGGCTGTAAGAGCACTGTGCAGAGCGAGTTGTTTTTTAGCTTTCCAAAGAGATGGAAGCAGATGCTCTGGGGCCCAACTCGCCTTTTGGAAAGAAGCCTGCACGTTGTGCCTTTCAGCTCTAGGGCAATGTAGCACACCCAGAGCAGAAGTTCTGATTCAGCCAGATCCGGCCTGTAAAGAAACTGCGTTTCATAGGCCTTTGTAAGAGATGTTCCCGGTAGGCTGTGAGAGCACTGTGCAGAGCGAGTTGTTTCTTAGCTTTCCAAAGAGCTGGAAGCAAGATGCTCTGGGGCCCAACTCGTCCTTTGGAAAGAAGCCTGCACGTTGTGCCTTTCAGCTCTAGGGCAAAGGAGCACACGGAGAGCAGAAGTCCTACTTCAGCCAGATCAGGCCTGCAAAGAAACTGCGTTTCACAGGCCTTTGGAAGAGATGTTCCCGGTAGGCTGTAAGAGCACTGTGCAGAGCGAGTTGTTTCTTAGCTTCCCAAAGAGCTGGAAGCAACATGCTGTGGGACCCAACTCGCCCTTTGGAAAGAAGCCTGCACGTTGTGCCTTTCAGCTCTAGGGCAAAGTAGCACACCCAGAGCAGAAGTCCTACTTCAGCCAGATCAGGCCTGCAAAGAAACTGCGTTTCACAGGCCTTTGAAGAGATGTTCACGGTAGGCTGTAAGAGCACTGTGCAGAGCGAGTTGTTTCCTAGCTTCCCAAAGAGCTGGAAGCAAGATGCTGTGGGGCCCATCTCGCCCTTTGGAAAGAAGCCTGCACGTTGTGCCTTTCAGCTCTAGGGCAAAGTAGCACACCCAGAGCAGAACTCCTACTTCAGCCAGATCAGGCCTGCAAAGAAACTGCATTTCACAGGCCTTTGGAAGAGATGTTCCCACTAGGCTGTAAGAGGACTGTGCAGAGCGAGTTGTTTCTTAGCTTCCCAAAGAGCTGGAAGCAAGATGCTGTGGGGCCCAACTCGCCCTTTGGAAAGAAGCCTGTACGTTGTGCCTTTCAGCTCTAGGGCAAAGTAGCACACCCAGAGGAGAAGTCCTACTTCAGTCAGACCAGGCCTGCAAAGAAACTGCGTTTCACAGGCCTTTGGAAGAGATGTTCCCACTAGGCTGTAAGAGCACAGTGCAGAGCGTGTTGTTTCTTAGCTTCCCAAAGAGCTGGAAGCAAGATGCTGAGGGGCCCAACTCGCCCTTTGGAAAGAAGCCAGCACGTTGTGCCTTTCAGCTCTAGGGCAAAGTAGCACACCCAGAGCAGAAGTCCTACTTCAGCCAGATCAGGCCTGCAAAGAAACTGCGTTTCACATGCCTTTGGAAGAGATGTTCCCGGTAGGCTGTAAGAGCACTGTGCAGAGCGAGTTGTTTCTTAGCTTCCCAAAGAGCTGGTAGCAAGATTCTGTGGGGCCCAAGTCGCCCTTTGGAAAGAAGCCTGCACGTTGTGCCTTTCAGCTCTAGGGCAAAGTAGCACACACAGAGCAGAAGTCCTACTTCAGCCAGATCAGGCCAGCAAAGAAACTGCGTTTCACAGGCCTTTGAAGAGATGTTCCCGGTAGGCTGTAAGAGCACTGTGCAGAGCGAGTTGTTTCTTAGATTCCCAAAGAGCTGGAAGCAAGATGCTGTGGGGCCCAACTCGCCCTTTGGAAAGAAGCCTGCACGTTGTGCCTTTCAGTTCTAGGGCAAAGTAGCACACCCAGAGCAGAAGTCCTACTTCAGCCAGATCAGGCCAGCAAAGAAACTGCGTTTCACAGGCCTTTGGAAGAGATGTTCCCGGTAGGCTGTAAGAGCACTGTGCAGAGCCAGTGGTTTCTTAGGTTCCCAAAGAGCTGGAAGCAAGATGCTGTGGGGCCCAACTCGCCCTTTGGAAAGAAGCCTGCACGTTGTGCCTTTCAGCTCTAGGGCAAAGTAGCACACCCAGAGCAGAAGTCCTACTTCAGCCAGATCAGGCCTGCAAAGAAACTGCGTTTCTCAGGCCTTTGGAAGAGATGTTCCCGGTAGGCTGTAAGAGCACTGTGCAGAGCGAGTTGTTTCTTAGCTTCCCAAAGAGCTGGAAGCAAGATGCTGTGGGGCCCAACTCGCCCTTTGGAAAGAAGCCTGCACGTTGTGCCTTAGAGCTCTAGGGCAATGTAGCACACCCAGAGCAGAAGTTCTGATTCAGCCAGATGAGGCCTGCAAAGAACTGCATTTCACAGGCCTTTGTAAGAGATGTTCCCGGTAGGCTGTAAGAGCACTGTGCAGAGCGAGTTGTTTCTTAGCTTCCCAAAGAGCTGGAAGCAAGATTCTCTGGGGACCAACTCGCCCTTTGGAAAGAAGCCTGCACGTTGTGCCTTTCAGCTCTAGGGCAATGTAGCACACCCAGAGCAGAAGTTCTGCTTCACCCAGATCAGGCCTGCAGAGAAACTGCGTTACACAGCCTCGGTAAGAGATGCTCCCGGTAGGCTGTAAGAGCACTGTGCAGAGCGAGTTGTTTCTTAGCTTCCCAAAGAGCTGGAAGCAAGATGCTCTGGGGCCCAACTCGCCCTTTGGAAAGAAGCCTGCACGTTGTGCCTTTCAGCTTTAGGGCAATGTAGCACACCCAGAGCAGTAGTTCTGATGCAGCCAGATGAGGCCTGCAAAGAAACTGCGTTTCACAGGCCTTTGTAAGAGATGTTCCCGGTAGGCTGTGAGAGCACTATGCAGAGCGAGTTGTTACTTAGCTTCCCAAAAAGCTGGAAGCAAGATGCTCTGGGGCCCAACTCGCCCTTTGGAAAGAAGCCTGCACGTTTTGCCTTTCAGCTCTAGGGCAATGTAGAACACCCAGAGCAGAAGTCCTACTTCAGCCAGATGAGGCCTGCAAAGTAACTGGGTTTCACAGGCCTTTGTAAGAGATGTACCCGGTAGGCTCTAAGAGCACTGTGCAGAGCGAGTTGTTTCTTAGCTTCCCAAAGAGCTGGAAGCAAGATGCTCTGGGGCCCAACTCGCCCTTTGGAAAGAAGCCTGCATGTTGTGCCTTTCAGCTCTAGGGCAAAGTAGCACACCCAGAGCAGAAGTCCTACTTCAGCCAGATCAGGCCTGCAAAGAAACTGCGTTTCTCAGGCCTTTGGAAGAGATGTTCCCATTAGGCTGTAAGAGCACTGTGCAGAGCGAGTTGTTTCTTAGCTTCCCAAAGAGCTGGAAGCAAGATTCTGTGGGGCCCAACTCGCCCTTTGGAAAGAAGCCTGCACGTTGTGCCTTTCTGCTCTAGGGAAATGTAGCACACCCAGAGCAGAAGTTCTGCTTCAGCCAGATGAGGCCTGCAAAGAAACAGCGTTTCACAGGCCTTTGTAAGAGATGTTCCCGGTAGGCTGTAAGAGCACTGTGCAGAGTGAGTTGTTTCTTAGCTTCCCAAAGAGCTGGAAGCAAGATGCTGTGGGGCCCAACTCGACCTTTGGAAAGAAGCCTGCACGTTGTGCCTTTCTGCTCTAGGGCTATGTAGCACACCCAGAGCAGAAGTTCTGCTTCAGCAAGATCAGGCCTGCGAAGAAACTGCATTTCACAGGCCTTTGTAAGAGATGTACCCGGTAGGCTGTAAGAGCACTGTGCAGAGCGAGTTGTTTTTTAGCTTTCCAAAGAGATGGAAGCAGATGCTCTGGGGCCCAACTCGCCTTTTGGAAAGAAGCCTGCACGTTGTGCCTTTCAGCTCTAGGGCAATGTAGCACACCCAGAGCAGAAGTTCTGATTCAGCCAGATCCGGCCTGTAAAGAAACTGCGTTTCATAGGCCTTTGTAAGAGATGTTCCCGGTAGGCTGTGAGAGCACTGTGCAGAGCGAGTTGTTTCTTAGCTTTCCAAAGAGCTGGAAGCAAGATGCTCTGGGGCCCAACTCGTCCTTTGGAAAGAAGCCTGCACGTTGTGCCTTTCAGCTCTAGGGCAATGTAGCACACCCAGAGCAGAAGTTCTGCTTCAGCCAGATCAGGCCTGCAGAGAAACTGCGTTTCAAAGGCCTTTGTAAGAGATGTTCCCGGTAGGCTGTAAGAGCACTGTGCAGAGCGAGTTGTTTCTTAGCTTCCCAAAGAGCTGGAAGCATGATGCTCTGGGGCCCAACTCGCCCTTTGGAAAGAAGCCTGCACGTTGTGCCTTTCTGCTCTAGGGCAATGTAGCACACCCAGAGCAGAAGTTCTGCTTCAGCCAGATCATGGCTGCAAAGAAACTGCGTTTCACAGGCCTTTGTAAGAGATGTACCCGGTAGGCTGTAAGAGCACTGTGCAGAGCGAGTTGTTTTTTAGCTTTCCAAAGAGCTGGAAGCAAGATGCTCTGGGGCCCAAATCGCCTTTTGGAAAGAAGCCTGCACGTTGTGCCTTTCAGCTCTAGGGCAATGTAGCACACCCAGAGCAGAAGTTCTGCTTCAGCCAGATCAGGCCTGCAGAGAAACTGCATTTCACAGGCCTTCGTAAGAGATGTTCCCGGTAGGCTGTAAGAGCACTGTGCAGAGCGAGTTGTTTCTTAGCTTCCCAAAGAGCTGGAAGCATGATGCTCTGGGTCCCAACTCGCCCTTTGGAAAGAAGCCTGCACGTTGTGCCTTTCTGCTCTAGGGAAATGTAGCACACCCAGAGCAGAAGTTCTGCTTCAGCCAGATGAGGCCTGCAAAGAAACTGCGTTTCACAGGCCTTTGTAAGAGATGTTCCCGGTAGGCTGTGAGAGCACTGTGCAGAGTGAGTTGTTTCTTAGCTTCCCAAAGAGCTGGAAGCAAGATGCTGTGGGGCCCAACTCGACCTTTGGAAAGAAGACTGCACGTTGTGCCTTTCTGCTCTAGGGCAATGTAGCACACCCAGAGCAGAAGTTCTGCTTCAGCCAGATCAGGCCTGCGAAGAAACTGCATTTCACAGGCCTTTGTAAGAGATGTACCCGGTAGGCTGTAAGAGCACTGTGCAGAGCGAGTTGTTTTTTAGCTTTCCAAAGAGCTGGAAGCAAGATGCTCTGGGGCCCAACTCGCCCTTTGGAAAGAAGCCTGCACCTTTTGCCTTTCAGCTCTAGGGCAATGTAGCACACCCAGAGCAGAAGTTCTGATTCAGCCAGATCAGGCCTTCAAAGAAACTGCGTTTCACAGGCCTTTGGAAGAGATGTACCCGGTAGGCTGTAAGAGCACTGTGCAGAGCGAGTTGTTTCTTAGCATCCCAAAGAGCTGGAAGAAAGATGCTCTGGCGACCAACTCGCCGTTTGGAAAGAAGCCTGCACGTTGTGACTTTCAGCTCTAGGGCATTGTAGAACAACAGAGTCGAAGTTCTGCGTCAGCCAGATCAGGCCTGCAAAGAAACTGCGTTCCACAGGCCTGTGTAAGAGATGTTCCCGGTAGGCTGTAAGAGCACTGTGCAGAGCGAGTTGTTTCTTAGCTTCCCAAAGAGCTGGAAGCAAGATGCTCTGGGGCCCAACTCGCCCTTTGGAAAGAAGCCTGCACGTTGTGCCTTTCTGCTCTAGGGAAATGTAGCACACCCAGAGCAGAGGTTCTGCTTCAGCCAGATGAGGCCTGCAAAGAAACTGCGTTTCACAGGCCTTTGTAAGAGATGGACCCGGTAGGCTATAAGAGCACTGTGCAGAGCGAGTTGTTTCTTAGCTTCCCAAAGAGCTGGAAGCACGATGCTCTGGGGCCCAACTCGACCTTTGGAAAGACGCCTGCACGTTGTGCCTTTCAGCTCTAGGGCAATGTAGCACACCCAGAGCAGAAGTTCTGCTTCAGCCAGATCAGGCCTGCAGAGAAACTGTATTTCACAGGCCTTCGTAAGAGATGTTCCCGGTAGGCTGTAAGAGCACTGTGCAGAGCGAGTTGTTTCTTAGCTTCCCAAAGAGCTGGAAGCATGATGCTCTGGGTCCCAACTCGCCCTTTGGAAAGAAGCCTGCACGTTGTGCCTTTCTGCTCTAGGGAAATGTAGCACACCCAGAGCAGAAGTTCTGCTTCAGCCAGATGAGGCCTGCAAAGAAACTGCGTTTCACAGGCCTTTGTAAGAGATGTTCCCGGTAGGCTGTAAGAGCACTGTGCAGAGTGAGTTGTTTCTTAGCTTCCCAAAGAGCTGGAAGCAAGATGCTGTGGGGCCCAACTCGACCTTTGGAAAGAAGACTGCACGTTGTGCCTTTCTGCTCTAGGGCAATGTAGCACACCCAGAGCAGAAGTTCTGCTTCAGCCAGATCAGGCCTGCGAAGAAACTGCATTTCACAGGCCTTTGTAAGAGATGTACCCGGTAGGCTGTAAGAGCACTGTGCAGAGCGAGTTGTTTTTTAGCTTTCCAAAGAGCTGGAAGCAAGATGCTCTGGGGCCCAACTCGCCTTTTGGAAATAAGCCTGCACGTTGTGCCTTTCAGCTCTAGGGCAATGTAGCACACCCAGAGCAGAAGTTCTGATTCAGCCAGATCAGGCCTGTAAAGAAACTGCGTTTCACAGGCCTTTGTAAGAGATGTTCCCGGTAGGCTGTAAGAGCACTGTGCAGAGCGAGTTGTTTCTTAGCTTCCCAAAGAGCTGGAAGCAAGATGCTCTGGGGCCCAACTCGCCCTTTGGAAAGAAGCCTGCACGTTGTGCCTTTCAGCTCTAGGGCAATGTAGCACACCCAGAGCAGAAGTTCTGCTTCACCCAGATCAGGCCTGCAGAGAAACTGCGTTACACAGGCCTCTGTAAGAGATGCTCCCGGTAGGCTGTAAGAGCACTGTGCAGAGCGAGTTGTTTCTTAGCTTCCCAAAGAGCTGGAAGCAAGATGCTCTGGGGCCCAACTCGCCCTTTGGAAAGAAGCCTGCACGTTGTGCCTTTCAGCTTTAGGGCAATGTAGCACACCCAGAGCAGAAGTTCTGCTTCAGCCATATCAGGCCTGCAAAGAAACTGGGTTTCACAGGCCTTTGTAAGAGATGTACCCGGTAGGCTGTAAGAGCACTGTGCAGAGCGAGTTGTTTCTTAGCTTCCCAAAGAGGTGGAAGCACGATGCTCTGGGGACCAACTCGCCCTTTGGAAAGAAGCCTGCACGTTGTGCCTTTCAGTTCTAGGGCAATGTAGCACACCTAGAGCAGAAGTTCTGCTTCACCCAGATCAGGCCTGCAGAGAAACTGCGTTTCACAGGCCTCTGTAAGAGATGTTCCCGGTAGGCTGTAAGAGCACTGTGCAGAGCGAGTTGTTTCTTAGCTTCCCAAAGAGCTGGAAGCAAGATGCTCTGGGGCCCAACTCGCCCTTTGGAAAGAAGCCTGCACGTTGTGCCTTTCTGCTCTAGGGCAATGTAGCACTCCCAGAGCAGTAGTCCTACTTCAGCCAGATCAGTCCTGCAAAGAAACTGCGTTTCACAGGCCTTTGTAAGTGATGTTCCCGGTAGGCTGTAAGAGCACTTTGCACAGCGAGTTTTTTCTTAGCTTCCCAAAGAGCTGGAAGCAAGATGCTCTGGGGCCCAACTCGCCCTTTGGAAAGAAGCCTGCACGTTGTGCCTTTCAGCTCTAGGGCAATGTAGCACACACAGAGCAGAAGTTCTGATTCAGCCAGATCAGGCCTGCAGAGAAACTGCGTTTCACAGGCCTTTGTAAGAGATGTTCCCGGTAGGCTGTGAGAGCACTGTGCAGAGCGAGTTGTTTCTTAGCTTCCCAAAGAGCTGGAAGCAAGATGCTCTGGGGCCCAACTCAACCTTTGGAAAGACGCCTGCACGTTGTGCCTTTCAGCTCTAGGGCAATGTAGCACACCCAGAGCAGAAGTTCTGATTCAGCCAGATCAGGCCTGCAAAGAAACTGCGTTTCACAGGCCTTTGTAAGAGATGTTCCCGGTAGGCTGTAAGAGCACTGTGCAGAGCGAGTTGTTTCTTAGCATCCCAAAGAGCTGGAAGCAAGATGCTCTGGTGACCAACTCGCCCTTTGGAAAGAAGCCTGCACGTTGTGACTTTCAGCTCTAGGGCATTGTAGAACAACAGAGCCGAAGTTCTGCGTCAGCCAGATCAGGCCTGCAAAGAAACTGCGTTCCACAGGCCTGTGTAAGAGATGTTCCCGGTAGGCTGTAAGAGCACTGTGCAGAGCGAGTTGTTTCTTAGCTTCCCAAAGAGCTGGAAGCAAGATGCTGTGGGGCCCAACTCGCCCTTTGGAAAGAAGCCTGCACGTTTTGCCTTTCAGCTCCAGGGCAATGTAGCACACCCAAGCAGAAGTCCTACTTCAGCCAGATCAGTCCTGCAAAGAAACTGCGTTTCACAGGCCTTTGTAAGTGATGTTCCCGGTAGGCTGTAAGAGCACTTTGCAGAGCGAGTTGTTTCTTAGCTTCCCAAAGAGCTGGAAGCAAGATGCTCTGGGGCCCAACTCGCCCTTTGGAAAGAAGCCTGTACGTTGTGCCTTTCAGCTCTAGGGCAATGTAGCACACCCAGAGCAGAAGTTCTGTTTCAGCCAGATCAGGAATGCGAAGAAACTGCATTTCACAGGCCTTTGTAAGAGATGTACCCGGTAGGCTCTAAGAGCACTGTGCAGAGCGAGTTGTTTCTTAGCTTTCCAAAGAGCTGGAAGCAAGATGCTCTGGGGCCCAACTCGCCCTTTGGAAAGAAGCCTGCACGTTGTGCCTTTCTGCTCTAGGGAAATGTAGCACACCCAGAGCAGAGGTTCTGCTTCAGCCAGATGAGGCCTGCAAAGAAACTGCGTTTCACAGGCCTTTGGAAGAGATGTTCCCGGTAGGCTGTGAGAGCACTGTGCAGAGCGAGTTGTTTCTTAGCTTCCCAAAAGCTGGAAGCAAGATGCTCTGGGGCCCAACTCGCCCTTTGGAAAGAAGCCTGCACGTTGTGCCTTAGAGCTCTAGGGCAATGTAGCACACCCAGAGCAGAAGTTCTGATTCAGCCAGATGAGGCCTGCAAAGAAACTGCGTTTCACAGGCCTTTGTAAGAGATGTTCCCGGTAGGCTGTAAGAGCACTGTGCAGAGCGAGTTGTTTCTTAGCTTCCCAAAGAGCTGGAAGCAAGATGCTCTGGGGCCCAACTCGCCCTTTGGAAAGAAGCCTGCACGTTGTGCCTTTCAGCTTTAGGGCAATGTAGCACACCCAGAGCAGTAGTTCTGATGCAGCCAGATGAGGCCTGCAAAGAAACTGCGTTTCACAGGCCTTTGTAAGAGATGTTCCCGGTAGGCTGTGAGAGCACTGTGCAGAGCGAGTTGTTTCTTAGCTTCCCAAAAAGCTGGAAGCAAGATGCTCTGGGGCCCAACTCGCCCTTTGGAAAGAAGCCTGCACGTTTTGCCTTTCAGCTCTAGGGCAATGTAGAACACCCAGAGCAGAAGTCCTACTTCAGCCAGATGAGTCCTGCAAAGAAACTGGGTTTCCCAGGCCTTTGTAAGTGATGTTCCCGGTAGGCTGTAAGAGCACTTTGCACAGCGAGTTGTTTCTTAGCTTCCCAAAGAGCTGGAAGCAAGATGCTCTGGGGCCCAACTCTCCCTTTGGAAAGAAGCCTGCACGTTGTACCTTTCTGCTCTAGGGCAATGTAGCACACCCAGAGCAGAAGTTCTGCTTCAGCCAGATCAGGCCTGCGAAGAAACTGCATTTCACAGGCCTTTGTAAGAGATGTACCCGGTAGGCTGTAAGAGCACTGTGCAGAGCGAGTTGTTTCTTAGCTTTCCAAAGAGCTGGAAGCAAGATGCTCTGGGGCCCAACTCGCCCTTTGGAAAGAAGCCTGCACGTTGTGCCTTTCAGCTCTAGGGCAATGTAGCACACCCAGAGCAGAAGTTCTGCTTCAGCCAGATCAGGCCTGCGAAGAAACTGCATTTCACAGGCCTTTGTAAGAGATGTACCCGGTAGGCTGTAAGAGCACTGTGCAGAGCGAGTTGTTTTTTAGCTTTCCAAACAGCTGGAAGCAAGATGCTCTGGGGCCCAACTCGCCTTTTGGAAAGAAGCCTGCACGTTGTGCCTTTCTGCTCTAGGGCAATGTAGCACACCCAGAGCAGAAGTTCTGATTCAGCCAGATCAGGCCTGCAGAGAAACTGCGTTTCACAGGCCTTTGTAAGAGATGTTCCCGGTAGGCTGTAAGAGCACTGTGCAGAGCGAGTTGTTTCTTAGCTTCCCAAAGAGCTGGAAGCAAGATGCTGTGGGGCCCAACTCGCCCTTTGGAAAGAAGCCTGCACGTTTTGCCTTTCAGCTCCAGGGCAATGTAGCACACCCAGAGCAGAAGTCCTACTTCAGCCAGATCAGTCCTGCAAAGAAACTGCGTTTCACAGGCCTTTGTAAGTGATGTTCCCGGTAGGCTGTAAGAGCACTTTGCACAGCGAGTTGTTTCTTAGCTTCCCAAAGAGCTGGAAGCAAGATGCTGTGGGGCCCAACTCGCCCTTTGGAAAGAAGCCTGCACGTTGTGCCTTTCAGCTCTAGGGCAATGTAGCACACCCAGAGCAGAAGTTCTGTTTCAGCCAGATCAGGCCTGCGAAGAAACTGCATTTCACAGGCCTTTGTAAGAGATGTACCCGGTAGGCTGTAAGAGCACTGTGCAGAGCGAGTTGTTTCTTAGCTTTCCAAAGAGCTGGAAGCAAGATGCTCTGGGGCCCAACTCGCCCCTTGGAAAGAAGCCCGCACATTGTGCCTTTCTGCTCTAGGGAAATGTAGCACACCCAGAGCAGAGGTTCTGCTTCAGCCAGATGAGGCCTGCAAAGAAACTGCGTTTCACAGGCCTTTGGAAGAGATGTTCCCGGTAGGCTGTGAGAGCACTGTGCAGAGCGAGTTGTTTCTTAGCTTCCCAAAAGCTGGAAGCAAGATGCTCTGGGGCCCAACTCGCCCTTTGGAAAGAAGCCTGCACGTTGTGCCTTAGAGCTCTAGGGCAATGTAGCACACCCAGAGCAGAAGTTCTGATTCAGCCAGATGAGGCCTGCAAAGAAACTGCGTTTCACAGGCCTTTGTAAGAGATGTTCCCGGTAGGCTGTAAGAGCACTGTGCAGAGCGAGTTGTTTCTTAGCTTCCCAAAGAGCTGGAAGCAAGATGCTCTGGGGACCAACTCGCCCTTTGGAGAGAAGCCTGCACGTTGTGACTTTCAGCTCTAGGGCATTGTAGAACAACAGAGCAGAAGATCTGCTTCAGCCAGATCAGGCCTGCAAAGAAACTGCGTTTCACAGGCCTTTGTAAGAGATGTTCCCGGTAGGCTGTAAGAGCACTGTGCAGAGCGAGTTGTTTCTTAGCTTCCCAAAGAGCTGGAAGCAAGATGCTCTGGGGCCCAACTCGCCCTTTGGAAAGAAGCCTGCACGTTGTGCCTTTCAGCTCTAGGGCAATGTAGCACACCCAGAGCAGAAGTTCTGCTTCACCCAGATCAGGCCTGCAGAGAAACTGCGTTACACAGGCCTCTGTAAGAGATGCTCCCGGTAGGCTGTAAGAGCACTGTGCAGAGCGAGTTGTTTCTTAGCTTCCCAAAGAGCTGGAAGCAAGATGCTCTGGGGCCCAACTCGCCCTTTGGAAAGAAGCCTGCACGTTGTGCCTTTCAGCTTTAGGGCAATGTAGCACACCCAGAGCAGTAGTTCTGATGCAGCCAGATGAGGCCTGCAAAGAAACTGCGTTTCACAGGCCTTTGTAAGAGATGTTCCCGGTAGGCTGTGAGAGCACTGTGCAGAGCGAGTTGTTTCTTAGCTTCCCAAAAAGCTGGAAGCAAGATGCTCTGGGGCCCAACTCGCCCTTTGGAAAGAAGCCTGCACGTTTTGCCTTTCAGCTCTAGGGCAATGTAGAACACCCAGAGCAGAAGTCCTACTTCAGCCAGATCAGTCCTGCAAAGAAACTGCGTTTCACAGGCCTTTGTAAGTGATGTTCCCGGTAGGCTGTAAGAGCACTTTGCACAGCGAGTTGTTTCTTAGCTTCCCAAAGAGCTGGAAGCAAGATGCTCTGGGGCCCAACTCGCCCTTTGGAAAGAAGCCTGCACGTTGTGCCTTTCTGCTCTAGGGCAATGTAGCACACCCAGAGCAGAAGTTCTGCTTCAGCCAGATCAGGCCTGCAAAGAAACTGCATTTCACAGGCCTTTGTAAGAGATGTACCCGGTAGGCTGTAAGAGCACTGTGCAGAGCGAGTTGTTTCTTAGCTTTCCAAAGAGCTGGAAGCAAGATGCTCTGGGGCCCAACTCGCCCTTTGGAAAGAAGCCTGCACGTTGTGCCTTTCAGCTCTAGGGCAAGGTAGCACACCCAGAGCAGAAGTTCTGATTCAGCCAGATCAGGCCTGCAAAGAAACTGCGTTTCACAGGCCTTTGGAAGAGATGTTCCCGGTAGGCTGTGAGAGCACTCAGCAGAGCGAGTTGTTTCTTTGCTTTCCAAAGTGCTGGAAGCAAGATGCTCTGGGGCCCAACTCGCCTTTCGGAAAGAAGCCTGCACGTTGTGCCTTTCAGCTCTAGGGCAATGTAGCACACCCAGAGCATAAGTTCTGGTTCAGCCAGATCAGGCCTGCAAAGAAACTGCGTTTCACAGGCCTTTGGAAGAGATGTTCCCGGTAGGCTGTAAGAGCACTGTGCAGAGCGAGTTGTTTCTTAGCTTCCCAAAGAGGTGGAAGCAAGATGCTCTGGGGCCCAACTCGCCCTTTGGAAAGAAGCCTGCACGTTGTGCCTTTCTGCTCTAGGGAAATGTAGCACACCCAGAGCAGAGGTTCTGCTTCAGCCAGATGAGGCCTGCAAAGAAACTGCGTTTCACAGGCCATTGTAAGAGATGGACCCGGTAGGCTGTAAGAGCACTGTGCAGAGCGAGTTGTTTCTTAGCTTCCCAAAGAGCTGGAAGCAAGATGCTCTGGGGCCCAACTCGCCCTTTGGAAAGACGCCTGCACGTTGTGCCTTTCAGCTCTAGGGCAATGTAGCACACCCAGAGCAGAAGTCCTACTTCAGCCAGATCAGTGCTGCAGAGAAAATGCGTTTCACAGGCCTTTGTAAGTGATGTTCCCGGTAGGCTGTAAGAGCACTTTGCAGAGCGAGTTGTTTCTTAGCTTCCCAAAGAGCTGGAAGCAAGATGCTCTGGGGCCCAACTCGCACTTTGGAAAGAAGCCTGCACGTTGTGCCTTTCTGATCTAGGGCAATGTAGCACACCCAGAGCAGAAGTTCTGAATCAGCCAGATCAGGCCTGAAAAGAAACTGCATTTCACAGGCCTTTGTAAGAGATGTTCCCGGTAGGCTGTAAGAGCACTGTGCAGAGCGAGTTGTTTCTTAGCTTCCCAAAGAGCTGGAAGCAAGATGCTCTGGGGCCCAACTCGCCCTTTGGAAAGAAGCCTGCACGTTGTGCCTCTCAGCTCTAGGGCAATTTGGCACACCCAGAGCAGAAGTTCTGCTTCATCCATATGAGGCCTGCAAAGAAACTGGGTTTCACAGGCCTTTGTAAGAGATGTACCCGGTAGGCTCTAAGAGCATTGTGCAGAGCGAGGTGTTTCTTAGCTTCCCAAAGAGCTGGAAGCAAGATGCTGTGGGGCCAAACTCGACCTTTGGAAAGAAGCCTGCACGTTGTGCCTTTCAGCTTTAGGGCAATGTAGCACACCCAGAGCAGTAGTTCTGATGCAGCCAGATGAGGCCTGCAAAGAAACTGCGTTTCACAGGCCTTTGTAAGAGATGTTCCCGGTAGGCTGTGAGAGCACTGTGCAGAGCGAGTTGTTTCTTTGCTTTCCAAAGAGCTGGAAGCAAGATGCTCTGTGGCCCAACTCGCCTTTTGGAAAGAAAACTGCACGTTGTGCCTTTCAGCTCTAGGGCAATGTAGCACACCCAGAGCAGAAGTTCTGCTTCAGCCAGATCAGGCCTGCAAAGCAACTGCGTTTCACAGGCCTTTGGAAGAGATGTTCCCGGTAGGCTGTAAGAGCACTGTGCAGAGCGAGTTGTTTCTTAGCTTCCCAAAGAGGTGGAAGCAAGATGCTCAGGGGCCCAACTCGCCCTTTGGAAAGAAGCCTGCACGTTGTGCCTTTCTGCTCTAGGGAAATGTAGCACACCCAGAGCAGAGGTTCTGCTTCAGCCAGATGAGGCCTGCAAAGAAACTGCGTTTCACAGGCCTTTGGAAGAGATGTACCCGGTAGGCTGTAAGAGCACTGTGCAGAGCGAGTTGTTTCTTAGCTTCCCAAAGAGCTGGAAGCAAGATGCTCTGGGGCCCAACTCGCCCTTTGGAAAGACGCCTGCACGTTGTGCCTTTCAGCTCTAGGGCAATGTAGCACACCCAGAGCAGAAGTTCTGATTCAGCCAGATGAGGCCTGCAAAGAAACTGCGTTTCACAGGCCTTTGTAAGAGATGTTCCCGGTAGGCTGTAAGAGCACTGTGCAGAGCGAGTTGTTTCTTAGATTCCCAAAAAGCTGGAAGCAAGATGCTCTGGGGCCCAACTCGCCCTTTGGAAAGAAGCCTGCACGTTTTGCCTTTCAGCTCTAGGGCAATGTAGAACACCCAGAGCAGAAGTCCTACTTCAGCCAGATCAGTCCTGCAAAGAAACTGCGTTTCACAGGGCTTTGTAAGTGATGTTCCCGGTAGGCTGTAAGAGCACTTTGCACAGCGAGTTGTTTCTTAGCTTCCCAAAGAGCTGGAAGCAAGATGCTCTGGGGCCCAACTCGCCCTTTGGAAAGAAGCCTGCACGTTGTGCCTTTCAGCTCTAGGGCAATGTAGCACACCCAGAGCAGAAGTTCTGCTTCAGCCAGATCAGGCCTGGGAAGAAACTGCATTTCGCAGGCCTTTGTAAGAGATGTACCCGGTAGGCTGTAAGAGCACTGTGCAGAGCGAGTTGTTTCTTAGCTTTCCAAAGAGCTGGAAGCAAGATGCTCTGGGGCCCAACTCGCCCTTTGGAAAGAAGCCTGCACGTTGTGCCTTTCAGCTCTAGGGCAATGTAGCACACCCAGAGCGGAAGTTCTGGTTCAGCCAGATCAGGCCTGCAAAGAAACTGCGTTTCACAGGCCTTTGGAAGAGATGTTCCCGGTAGGCTGTAAGAGCACTGTGCAGAGCGAGTTGTTTCTTAGCTTCCCAAAGAGGTGGAAGCAAGATGCTCTGGGGCCAAACTCGCCCTTTGGAAAGAAGCCTGCACGTTGTGCCTTTCTGCTCTAGGGAAATGTAGCACACCCAGAGCAGAGGTTCTGCTTCAGCCAGATGAGGCCTGCAAAGAAACTGCGTTTCACAGGCCTTTGGAAGAGATGTACCCGGTAGGCTGTAAGAGCACTGTGCAGAGCGAGTTGTTTCTTAGCTTCCCAAAGAGCTGGAAGCAAGATGCTCTGGGGCCCAACTCGCCCTTTGGAAAGAAGCCTGCACGTTGTGCCTTTCAGCTCTAGGGCAATGTAGCACACCCAGAGCAGAAGTTCTGCTTCACCCAGATCAGGCCTGCAGATAAACTGCGTTACACAGGCCTCTGTAAGAGATGCTCCCGGTAGGCTGTAAGAGCACTGTGCAGAGCGAGTTGTTTCTTAGCTTCCCAAAGAGCTGGAAGCAAGATGCTCTGGGGCCCAACTCGCCCTTTGGAAAGAAGCCTGCACGTTGTGCCTTTCAGCTCTAGGGCAATGTAGCACACCCAGAGCAGAAGTTCTGATTCAGCCAGATCAGGCCTGCAAAGAAACTGCGTTTCACAGGCCTTTGGAAGAGATGTTCCCGGTAGGCTGTGAGAGCACTGTGCAGAGCGAGTTGTTTCTTTGCTTTCCAAAGAGCTCGAAGCAAGATGCTCTGGGGCCCAACTCGCCTTTTGGAAAGAAGCCTGCACGTTGTGCCTTTCTGCTCTAGGGCAATGTAGCACACCCAGAGCATAAGTTCAGGTTCAGCCAGATCAGGCCTGCAAAGAAACTGCGTTTCACAGGCCTTTGGAAGAGATGTTCCCGGTAGGCTGTAAGAGCACTGTGCAGAGCGAGTTCTTTCTTAGCTTCCCAAAGAGGTGGAAGCAAGATGCTCTGGGGCCCAACTCGCCCTTTGGAAAGAAGCCTGCACGTTGTGCCTTTCTGCTCTAGGGAAATGTAGCACACCCAGAGCAGAGGTTCTGCTTCAGCCAGATGAGGCCTGCAAAGAAACTGCGTTTCACAGGCCTTTGTAAGTGATGTACCCGGTAGGCTGTAAGAGCACTGTGCAGAGCGAGTTGTTTCTTAGCTTCCCACAGAGCTGGAAGCAAGATGCTCTGGGGCCCAACTCGCCCTTTGGAAAGACGCCTGCACGTTGTGCCTTTCAGCTCTAGGGCAATGTAGCACACCCAGAGCAGAAGTTCTGCTTCAGCCAGATCAGGCCTGCAGAGAAACAGCGTTTCTCAGGCCTTTGTAAGAGATGTTCCCGGTAGGCTGTAAGAGCACTGTGCAGAGCGAGTTGTTTCTTAGCTTCCCAAAGAGCTGGAAGCATGATGCTCTGGGGCCCAACTCGCCCTTTGGAAAGAAGCCTGCACGTTGTGCCTTTCTGCTCTAGGGAAATGTAGCACACCCAGAGCAGAAGTTCTGCTTCAGCCAGATGAGGCCTGCAAAGAAACTGCGTTTCACAGGCCTTTGTAAGAGATGTTCCCGGTACGCTGTAAGAGCACTGTGCAGAGCGAGTTGTTTCTTAGCTTCCCAAAGTGCTGGAAGCATGATGCTCTGGGGCCCAACTCGACCTTTGGAAAGAAGACTGCACGTTGTGCCTTTCTGCTCTAGGGCAATGTAGCACACCCAGAGCAGAAGTTCTGCTTCAGCCAGATCAGGCCTTCGAAGAAACTGCATTTCACAGGCCTTTGTAAGAGATGTACCCGGTAGGCTGTAAGAGCACTGTGCAGAGCGAGTTGTTTCTTAGCTTTCCAAAGAGCTGGAAGCAAGATGCTCTGGGGCCCAACTCGCCTTTTGGAAAGAAGCCTGCACGTTGTGCCTTTCAGCTGTAGGGCAATGTAGCACACCCAGAGCAGAAGTTCTGATTCAGCCAGATCAGGCCTGTAAAGAAACTGCGTTTCACAGGCCTTTGTAAGAGATGTTCCCGGTAGGCTGTGAGAGCACTGTGCAGAGCGAGTTGTTTCTTAGCTTTCCAAAGAGCTGGAAGCAAGATGCTCTGGGGCCCAACTCGCCCTTTGGAAAGAAGCCTGCACGTTGTGCCTTTCAGCTCTAGGGCAATGTAGCACACCCAGAGCAGAAGTTCTGCTTCAGCCAGATCAGGCCTGCAGAGAAACTGCGTTTCACAGGCCTTTGTAAGAGATGTTCCCGGTAGGCTGTAAGAGCACTGTGCAGAGCGAGTTGTTTCTTAGCTTCCCAAAGAGCTGGAAGCAAGATGCTGTGGGGCCCAACTCGACCTTTGGAAAGAAGCCTGCACGTTGTGCCTTTCTGCTCTAGGGCAATGTAGCACACCCAGAGCAGTAGTCCTACTTCAGCCAGATGAGGCCTGCAAAGAAACTGCGTTTCACAGGCCTTTGTAAGTGATGTTCCCGGTAGGCTGTAAGAGCACTTTGCACAGCGAGTTTTTTCTTAGCTTCCCAAAGAGCTGGAAGCAAGATTCTCTGGGGCACAACTCGCCCTTTGGAAAGAAGCATGCACGTTGTGCCTTTCAGCTCTAGGGCAATGTAGCACACACAGAGCAGAAGTTCTGATTCAGCCAGATCAGGCCTGCAAAGGAACTGCGTTTCACAAGCCTTTGTAAGAGATGTTCCCGGTAGGCTGTGAGAGCACTGTGCAGAGCGAGTTGATTCTTTGCTTTCCAAAGAGCTGGAAGCAAGATGCTCTGGGGCCCAACTCGCCTTTTGGAAAGAAGCCTGCACGTTGTGCCTTTCAGCTCTAGGGCAATGTAGCACCCCCAGAGCAGAAGTTCTGCTTCAGCCAGATCAGGCCTGCAAAGAAACTGCGTTTCACAGGCCTTTGTAAGAGATGTTCCCGGTAGGCTGTAAGAGCACTGTGCAGAGCGAGTTGTTTCTTAGCTTCCCAAAGAGCTGGAAGCAAGATGCTCTGGGGACCAGCTCGCCCTTTGGAAAGAAGGCTGCACGTTGTGCCTTTCAGCTCTAGGGCAATGTAGCACACCCAGAGCAGAAGTTCTGACTCACCCAGATCAGGCCTGCAGAGAAACTGCGTTTCACAGGCCTGTGTAAGTGATGTTCCCGGTAGGCTGTAAGAGCACTGTGCAGAGCGAGTTGTTTCTTAGCTTCCCAAAGAGCTGGAAGCAAGATGCTCTGGGGCCCAACTCGCCCTTTGGAAAGAAGCCTGCACGTTGTGCCTTTCAGCTTTAGGGCAATATAGCACCCCCAGAGCAGTAGTTCTGATGCAGCCAGATGAGGCCTGCAAAGAAACTGCGTTTCACAGGCCTTTGTAAGAGATCTTCCCGGTAGGCTGGGAGAGCACTGTGCAGAGCGAGTTGTTTCTTAGCTTCCCAAAGAGCTGGAAGCAAGATGCTCTGGGGCCCAACTCTCCCTTTGGAAAGAAGCCTGCACGTTGTGCCTTTCTGCTCTAGGGCAATGTAGCACACCCAGAGCAGAAGTTCTGCTTCCGCCAGATCAGGCCTGCAGAGAAACTGCGTTTCACAGGCCTTTGCAAGTGATGTTCCCGGTAGGCTGTGAGAGCACTGTGCAGAGCGAGTTGTTTCTTAGCTTCCCAAAGAGCTGGAAGCAGGATGCTCTGGGGCCCAACTCGCCCTTTGGAAAGAAGCCTGCACGTTGTGCCTTTCAGCTCTAGGGCAATGTAGCACACCCAGAGCAGAAGTTCTGCTTCAGCCAGATCAGGCCTGCAGAGAAACTGCGTTTCACAGGCCTTTGTAAGAGATGTTCCCGGTAGGCTGTAAGAGCACTGTGCAGAGCGAGTTGTTTCTTAGCTTCCCAAAGAGCTGGAAGCAAGATGCTGTGGGGCCCAACTCGCCTTTTGGAAAGAAGCCTGCACGTTGTGCCTTTCAGCTCTACGGCAAAGTAGCACACGGATAGCAGAAGTCCTACTTCAGCCAGATCAGGCCTGCAAAGAAACTGCGTTTCACAGGCCTTTGGAAGAGATGTTCCCGGTAGGCTGTAAGAGCACTGTGCAGAGCGAGTTGTTTCTTAGCTTCCCAAAGAGCTGGAAGCAAGATGCTGTGGGGCCCAACTCGCCCTTTGGAAAGAAGCCTGCACGTTGTGCCTTTGAGCTCTAGGGCAAAGTAGCACACCCAGAGGAGAAGTCCTACTTCAGCCAGACCAGGCCTGCAAAGAAACTGCGTTTCACAGGCCTTTGGAAGTGATGTTCCCACTAGGCTGTAAGAGCACAGTGCAGAGCGTGTTGTTTCTTAGCTTCCCAAAGAGCTGGAAGCAAGATGCTGAGGGGCCCAACTCGCCCTTTGGAAAGAAGCCTGCACGTTGTGCCTTTCAGCTCTAGGGCAAAGTAGCACACCCAGAGCAGAAGTCCTACTTCAGCCAGATCAGGCCTGGAAAGAAACTGCGTTTCACATGCCTTTGGAAGAGATGTTCCCGGTAGGCTGTAAGAGCACTGTGCAGAGCGAGTTGTTTCTTAGCTTCCCAAAGAGCTGGAAGCAAGATGCTGTGGGGCCCAACTCGACCTTTGGAAAGAAGCCTGCACGTTGTGCCTTTCTGCTCTAGGGCAATGTAGCACACCCAGAGCAGTAGTCCTACTTCAGCCAGATGAGGCCTGCAAAGAAACTGCGTTTCACAGGCCTTTGTAAGTGATGTTCCCGGTAGGCTGTAAGAGCACTTTGCACAGCGAGTTTTTTCTTAGCTTCCCAAAGAGCTGGAAGCAAGATTCTCTGGGGCACAACTCGCCCTTTGGAAAGAAGCATGCACGTTGTGCCTTTCAGCTCTAGGGCAATGTAGCACACACAGAGCAGAAGTTCTGATTCAGCCAGATCAGGCCTGCAAAGGAACTGCGTTTCACAAGCCTTTGTAAGAGATGTTCCCGGTAGGCTGTGAGAGCACTGTGCAGAGCGAGTTGATTCTTTGCTTTCCAAAGAGCTGGAAGCAAGATGCTCTGGGGCCCAACTCGCCTTTTGGAAAGAAGCCTGCACGTTGTGCCTTTCAGCTCTAGGGCAATGTAGCACACCCAGAGCAGAAGTTCTGCTTCAGCCAGATCAGGCCTGCAAAGAAACTGCGTTTCACAGGCCTTTGTAAGAGATGTTCCCGGTAGGCTGTAAGAGCACTGTGCAGAGCGAGTTGTTTCTTAGCTTCCCAAAGAGCTGGAAGCAAGATGCTCTGGGGACCAGCTCGCCCTTTGGAAAGAAGGCTGCACGTTGTGCCTTTCAGCTCTAGGGCAATGTAGCACACCCAGAGCAGAAGTTCTGACTCACCCAGATCAGGCCTGCAGAGAAACTGCGTTTCACAGGCCTGTGTAAGTGATGTTCCCGGTAGGCTGTAAGAGCACTGTGCAGAGCGAGTTGTTTCTTAGCTTCCCAAAGAGCTGGAAGCAAGATGCTCTGGGGCCCAACTCGCCCTTTGGAAAGAAGCCTGCACGTTGTGCCTTTCAGCTTTAGGGCAATATAGCACCCCCAGAGCAGTAGTTCTGATGCAGCCAGATGAGGCCTGCAAAGAAACTGCGTTTCACAGGCCTTTGTAAGAGATCTTCCCGGTAGGCTGGGAGAGCACTGTGCAGAGCGAGTTGTTTCTTAGCTTCCCAAAGAGCTGGAAGCAAGATGCTCTGGGGCCCAACTCTCCCTTTGGAAAGAAGCCTGCACGTTGTGCCTTTCTGCTCTAGGGCAATGTAGCACACCCAGAGCAGAAGTTCTGCTTCCGCCAGATCAGGCCTGCAGAGAAACTGCGTTTCACAGGCCTTTGCAAGTGATGTTCCCGGTAGGCTGTGAGAGCACTGTGCAGAGCGAGTTGTTTCTTAGCTTCCCAAAGAGCTGGAAGCAGGATGCTCTGGGGCCCAACTCGCCCTTTGGAAAGAAGCCTGCACGTTGTGCCTTTCAGCTCTAGGGCAATGTAGCACACCCAGAGCAGAAGTTCTGCTTCAGCCAGATCAGGCCTGCAGAGAAACTGCGTTTCACAGGCCTTTGTTAGAGATGTTCCCGGTAGGCTGTAAGAGCACTGTGCAGAGCGAGTTGTTTCTTAGCTTCCCAAAGAGCTGGAAGCAAGATGCTGTGGGGCCCAACTCGCCTTTTGGAAAGAAGCCTGCACGTTGTGCCTTTCAGCTCTACGGCAAAGTAGCACACGGATAGCAGAAGTCCTACTTCAGCCAGATCAGGCCTGCAAAGAAACTGCGTTTCACAGGCCTTTGGAAGAGATGTTCCCGGTAGGCTGTAAGAGCACTGTGCAGAGCGAGTTGTTTCTTAGCTTCCCAAAGAGCTGGAAGCAAGATGCTGTGGGGCCCAACTCGCCCTTTGGAAAGAAGCCTGCACGTTGTGCCTTTGAGCTCTAGGGCAAAGTAGCACACCCAGAGGAGAAGTCCTACTTCAGCCAGACCAGGCCTGCAAAGAAACTGCGTTTCACAGGCCTTTGGAAGTGATGTTCCCACTAGGCTGTAAGAGCACAGTGCAGAGCGTGTTGTTTCTTAGCTTCCCAAAGAGCTGGAAGCAAGATGCTGAGGGGCCCAACTCGCCCTTTGGAAAGAAGCCTGCACGTTGTGCCTTTCAGCTCTAGGGCAAAGTAGCACACCCAGAGCAGAAGTCCTACTTCAGCCAGATCAGGCCTGGAAAGAAACTGCGTTTCACATGCCTTTGGAAGAGATGTTCCCGGTAGGCTGTAAGAGCACTGTGCAGAGCGAGTTGTTTCTTAGCTTCCCAAAGAGCTGGTAGCAAGATGCTGTGGGGCCCAAGTCGCCCTTTGGAAAGAAGCCTGCACGTTGTGCCTTTCAGCTCTAGGGCAAAGTAGCACACACAGAGCAGAAGTCCTACTTCAGCCAGATCAGGCCTGCAAAGAAACTGCGTTTCACAGGCCTTTGGAAGAGATGTTCCCACTAGGCTGTAAGAGCATTGTGCAGAGCGAGTTGTTTCTTAGCTTCCCAAATAGCTGGAAGCAAGATGCTGTGGGGCCCAACTCGCCCTTTGGAAAGAAGCCTGCACGTTGTGCCTTTCAGCTCTAGGGCAAAGTAGCACACCCGTAGCAGAAGTCCTACTTCAGCCAGATCAGGCCAGCAAAGGAACTGCGTTTCACAGGCCTTTGGAAGAGATGTTCCCACTAGGCTGTAAGAGCACTGTGCAGAGCTAGTTGTTTCTTAGCTTCCCAAAGAGCTGGGAGCAAGATGCTGTGGGGCCCAACTCGCCCTTTGGAAAGAAGCCTGCACGTTGTTCCTTTCAGCTCTAGGGCAAAGTAGCACACCCAGAGCAGAAGTCCTACTTCAGCCAGATCAGGCCTGCAAAGAAACTGTGTTTCACAGGCCTTTGGAAGAGATGTTCCCGGTAGGCTGTAAGAGCACTGTGCAGAGCCAGTGGTTTCTTAGGTTCCCAAAAAGCTGGAAGCAAGATGCTGTGGGGCCGAACTCGCCCTTTGGAAAGAAGCCTGCACGTTGTGCCTTTCAGCTCTAGGGCAAAGTAGCACACCCAGAGCAGAAGTCCTACTTCAGCCAGATCAGGCCTGCAAAGAAACTGCGTTTCACAGGCCTTTGGAAGAGATGCTCCCACTAGGCTGTAAGAGCACTGTGCAGAGCGAGTTGTTTCTTAGCTTCCCAAAGAGCTGGAAGCAAGATGCTGTGGGGCCCAACTCGCCCCTTGGAAAGAAGCCTGCACGTTTTGCCTTTCAGCTCTAGGGTAATGTAGAGCACCCAGAGCAGAAGTTCTACTTCAGCCAGATCAGTCCTGCAGAGAAACTGCGTTTCACAGGCCTTTGTAAGTGATGTTCCCGGTAGGCTGTAAGAGCACTGTGCAGAGCGAGTTGTTTCTTAGCTTCCCAAAGAGCTGGAAGCAAGATGCTCTGGGGACCAACTCGCCCTTTGGAAAGAAGCCTGCACCTTGTGCCTTTCAGTTCTAGGGCCGTGTAGCACACCCAGAGCAGAAGTTCTGCTTCACCCAGATCAGGCCAGCAGAGAAACTGCGTTTCACAGGCCTCTGTAAGAGATGTTCCCGGTAGGCTGTAAGAGCACTGTGAAGAGCGAGTTGTTTCTTAGCTTCCCAAAGAGCTGGAAGCAAGATGCTCTGGGGCCCAACTCGCCATTTGGAAAGAAGTCTGCACGTTGTGCCTTTCAGCTTTAGGGCAATGTAGCACACCCAGAGCAGAAGTTCTGCTTCAGCCAGATCAGGCCTGCGAAGAAACTGCATTTCACAGGCCTTTGTAAGAGATGTACCCGGTAGGCTGTAAGAGCACTGTGCAGAGCGAGTTGTTTTTTAGCTTTCCAAACAGCTGGAAGCAAGATGCTCTGGGGCCCAACTCGCCTTTTGGAAAGAAGCCTGCACATTGTGCCTTTCTGCTCTAGGGCAATGTAGCACACCCAGAGCAGAAGTTCTGATTCAGCCAGATCAGGCCTGCAGAGAAACTGCGTTTCACAGGCCTTTGTAAGAGATGTTCCCGGTAGGCTGTAAGAGCACTGTGCAGAGCGAGTTGTTTCTTAGCTTCCCAAAGAGCTGGAAGCAAGATGCTCTGGGGCCCAACTCGCCCTTTGGAAAGAAGCCTGCACGTTTTGCCTTTCAGCTCCAGGGCAATGTAGCACACCCAGAGCAGAAGTCCTACTTCAGCCAGATCAGTCCTGCAAAGAAACTGCGTTTCACAGGCCTTTGTAAGTGATGTTCCCGGTAGGCTGTAAGAGCACTTTGCACAGCGAGTTGTTTCTTAGCTTCCCAAAGAGCTGGAAGCAAGATGCTGTGGGGCCCAACTCGCCCTTTGGAAAGAAGCCTGCACGTTGTGCCTTTCAGCTCTAGGGCAATGTAGCACACCCAGAGCAGAAGTTCTGTTTCAGCCAGATCAGGCCTGCGAAGAAACTGCATTTCACAGGCCTTTGTAAGAGATGTACCCGGTAGGCTGTAAGAGCACTGTGCAGAGCGAGTTGTTTCTTAGCTTTCCAAAGAGCTGGAAGCAAGATGCTCTGGGGCCCAACTCGCCCCTTGGAAAGAAGCCCGCACATTGTGCCTTTCTGCTCTAGGGAAATGTAGCACACCCAGAGCAGAGGTTCTGCTTCAGCCAGATGAGGCCTGCAAAGAAACTGCGTTTCACAGGCCTTTGGAAGAGATGTTCCCGGTAGGCTGTGAGAGCACTGTGCAGAGCGAGTTGTTTCTTAGCTTCCCAAAAGCTGGAAGCAAGATGCTCTGGGGCCCAACTCGCCCTTTGGAAAGAAGCCTGCACGTTGTGCCTTAGAGCTCTAGGGCAATGTAGCACACCCAGAGCAGAAGTTCTGATTCAGCCAGATGAGGCCTGCAAAGAAACTGCGTTTCACAGGCCTTTGTAAGAGATGTTCCCGGTAGGCTGTAAGAGCACTGTGCAGAGCGAGTTGTTTCTTAGCTTCCCAAAGAGCTGGAAGCAAGATGCTCTGGGGACCAACTCGCCCTTTGGAGAGAAGCCTGCACGTTGTGACTTTCAGCTCTAGGGCATTGTAGAACAACAGAGCAGAAGATCTGCTTCAGCCAGATCAGGCCTGCAAAGAAACTGCGTTTCACAGGCCTTTGTAAGAGATGTTCCCGGTAGGCTGTAAGAGCACTGTGCAGAGCGAGTTGTTTCTTAGCTTCCCAAAGAGCTGGAAGCAAGATGCTCTGGGGCCCAACTCGCCCTTTGGAAAGAAGCCTGCACGTTGTGCCTTTCAGCTCTAGGGCAATGTAGCACACCCAGAGCAGAAGTTCTGCTTCACCCAGATCAGGCCTGCAGAGAAACTGCGTTACACAGGCCTCTGTAAGAGATGCTCCCGGTAGGCTGTAAGAGCACTGTGCAGAGCGAGTTGTTTCTTAGCTTCCCAAAGAGCTGGAAGCAAGATGCTCTGGGGCCCAACTCGCCCTTTGGAAAGAAGCCTGCACGTTGTGCCTTTCAGCTTTAGGGCAATGTAGCACACCCAGAGCAGTAGTTCTGATGCAGCCAGATGAGGCCTGCAAAGAAACTGCGTTTCACAGGCCTTTGTAAGAGATGTTCCCGGTAGGCTGTGAGAGCACTGTGCAGAGCGAGTTGTTTCTTAGCTTCCCAAAAAGCTGGAAGCAAGATGCTCTGGGGCCCAACTCGCCCTTTGGAAAGAAGCCTGCACGTTTTGCCTTTCAGCTCTAGGGCAATGTAGAACACCCAGAGCAGAAGTCCTACTTCAGCCAGATCAGTCCTGCAAAGAAACTGCGTTTCACAGGCCTTTGTAAGTGATGTTCCCGGTAGGCTGTAAGAGCACTTTGCACAGCGAGTTGTTTCTTAGCTTCCCAAAGAGCTGGAAGCAAGATGCTCTGGGGCCCAACTCGCCCTTTGGAAAGAAGCCTGCACGTTGTGCCTTTCTGCTCTAGGGCAATGTAGCACACCCAGAGCAGAAGTTCTGCTTCAGCCAGATCAGGCCTGCAAAGAAACTGCGTTTCACAGGCCTTTGGAAGAGATGTTCCCGGTAGGCTGTGAGAGCACTGTGCAGAGCGAGTTGTTTCTTTGCTTTCCAAAGAGCTGGAAGCAAGATGCTCTGGGGCCCAACTCGCCTTTTGGAAAGAAGCCTGCACGTTGTGCCTTTCAGCTCTAGGGCAATGTAGCACACCCAGAGCATAAGTTCTGGTTCAGCCAGATCAGGCCTGCAAAGAAACTGCGTTTCACAGGCCTTTGGAAGAGATGTTCCCGGTAGGCTGTAAGAGCACTGTGCAGAGCGAGTTGTTTCTTAGCTTCCCAAAGAGCTGGAAGCAAGATGCTGTGGGGCCCAACTCGCCCTTTGGAAAGAAGCCTGCACGTTGTGCCTTTGAGCTCTAGGGCAAAGTAGCACACCCAGAGGAGAAGTCCTACTTCAGCCAGACCAGGCCTGCAAAGAAACTGCGTTTCACAGGCCTTTGGAAGTGATGTTCCCACTAGGCTGTAAGAGCACAGTGCAGAGCGTGTTGTTTCTTAGCTTCCCAAAGAGCTGGAAGCAAGATGCTGAGGGGCCCAACTCGCCCTTTGGAAAGAAGCCTGCACGTTGTGCCTTTCAGCTCTAGGGCAAAGTAGCACACCCAGAGCAGAAGTCCTACTTCAGCCAGATCAGGCCTGGAAAGAAACTGCGTTTCACATGCCTTTGGAAGAGATGTTCCCGGTAGGCTGTAAGAGCACTGTGCAGAGCGAGTTGTTTCTTAGCTTCCCAAAGAGCTGGTAGCAAGATGCTGTGGGGCCCAAGTCGCCCTTTGGAAAGAAGCCTGCACGTTGTGCCTTTCAGCTCTAGGGCAAAGTAGCACACACAGAGCAGAAGTCCTACTTCAGCCAGATCAGGCCTGCAAAGAAACTGCGTTTCACAGGCCTTTGGAAGAGATGTTCCCACTAGGCTGTAAGAGCATTGTGCAGAGCGAGTTGTTTCTTAGCTTCCCAAATAGCTGGAAGCAAGATGCTGTGGGGCCCAACTCGCCCTTTGGAAAGAAGCCTGCACGTTGTGCCTTTCAGCTCTAGGGCAAAGTAGCACACCCAGAGCAGAAGTCCTACTTCAGCCAGATCAGGCCAGCAAAGGAACTGCGTTTCACAGGCCTTTGGAAGAGATGTTCCCACTAGGCTGTAAGAGCACTGTGCAGAGCTAGTTGTTTCTTAGCTTCCCAAAGAGCTGGGAGCAAGATGCTGTGGGGCCCAACTCGCCCTTTGGAAAGAAGCCTGCACGTTGTTCCTTTCAGCTCTAGGGCAAAGTAGCACACCCAGAGCAGAAGTCCTACTTCAGCCAGATCAGGCCTGCAAAGAAACTGTGTTTCACAGGCCTTTGGAAGAGATGTTCCCGGTAGGCTGTAAGAGCACTGTGCAGAGCCAGTGGTTTCTTAGGTTCCCAAAAAGCTGGAAGCAAGATGCTGTGGGGCCGAACTCGCCCTTTGGAAAGAAGCCTGCACGTTGTGCCTTTCAGCTCTAGGGCAAAGTAGCACACCCAGAGCAGAAGTCCTACTTCAGCCAGATCAGGCCTGCAAAGAAACTGCGTTTCACAGGCCTTTGGAAGAGATGCTCCCACTAGGCTGTAAGAGCACTGTGCAGAGCGAGTTGTTTCTTAGCTTCCCAAAGAGCTGGAAGCAAGATGCTGTGGGGCCCAACTCGCCCCTTGGTAAGAAGCCTGCACGTTTTGCCTTTCAGCTCTAGGGTAATGTAGAGCACCCAGAGCAGAAGTTCTACTTCAGCCAGATCAGTCCTGCAGAGAAACTGCGTTTCACAGGCCTTTGTAAGTGATGTTCCCGGTAGGCTGTAAGAGCACTGTGCAGAGCGAGTTGTTTCTTAGCTTCCCAAAGAGCTGGAAGCAAGATGCTCTGGGGACCAACTCGCCCTTTGGAAAGAAGCCTGCACCTTGTGCCTTTCAGTTCTAGGGCCGTGTAGCACACCCAGAGCAGAAGTTCTGCTTCACCCAGATCAGGCCAGCAGAGAAACTGCGTTTCACAGGCCTCTGTAAGAGATGTTCCCGGTAGGCTGTAAGAGCACTGTGAAGAGCGAGTTGTTTCTTAGCTTCCCAAAGAGCTGGAAGCAAGATGCTCTGGGGCCCAACTCGCCATTTGGAAAGAAGTCTGCACGTTGTGCCTTTCAGCTTTAGGGCAATGTAGCACACCCAGAGCAGAAGTTCTGCTTCAGCCAGATCAGGCCTGCGAAGAAACTGCATTTCACAGGCCTTTGTAAGAGATGTACCCGGTAGGCTGTAAGAGCACTGTGCAGAGCGAGTTGTTTTTTAGCTTTCCAAACAGCTGGAAGCAAGATGCTCTGGGGCCCAACTCGCCTTTTGGAAAGAAGCCTGCACGTTGTGCCTTTCTGCTCTAGGGCAATGTAGCACACCCAGAGCAGAAGTTCTGATTCAGCCAGATCAGGCCTGCAGAGAAACTGCGTTTCACAGGCCTTTGTAAGAGATGTTCCCGGTAGGCTGTAAGAGCACTGTGCAGAGCGAGTTGTTTCTTAGCTTCCCAAAGATCTGGAAGCAAGATGCTGTGGGGCCCAACTCGCCCTTTGGAAAGAAGCCTGCACGTTTTGCCTTTCAGCTCCAGGGCAATGTAGCACACCCAGAGCAGAAGTCCTACTTCAGCCAGATCAGTCCTGCAAAGAAACTGCGTTTCACAGGCCTTTGTAAGTGATGTTCCCGGTAGGCTGTAAGAGCACTTTGCACAGCGAGTTGTTTCTTAGCTTCCCAAAGAGCTGGAAGCAAGATGCTGTGGGGCCCAACTCGCCCTTTGGAAAGAAGCCTGCACGTTGTGCCTTTCAGCTCTAGGGCAATGTAGCACACCCAGAGCAGAAGTTCTGTTTCAGCCAGATCAGGCCTGCGAAGAAACTGCATTTCACAGGCCTTTGTAAGAGATGTACCCGGTAGGCTGTAAGAGCACTGTGCAGAGCGAGTTGTTTCTTAGCTTTCCAAAGAGCTGGAAGCAAGATGCTCTGGGGCCCAACTCGCCCCTTGGAAAGAAGCCCGCACATTGTGCCTTTCTGCTCTAGGGAAATGTAGCACACCCAGAGCAGAGGTTCTGCTTCAGCCAGATGAGGCCTGCAAAGAAACTGCGTTTCACAGGCCTTTGGAAGAGATGTTCCCGGTAGGCTGTGAGAGCACTGTGCAGAGCGAGTTGTTTCTTAGCTTCCCAAAAGCTGGAAGCAAGATGCTCTGGGGCCCAACTCGCCCTTTGGAAAGAAGCCTGCACGTTGTGCCTTAGAGCTCTAGGGCAATGTAGCACACCCAGAGCAGAAGTTCTGATTCAGCCAGATGAGGCCTGCAAAGAAACTGCGTTTCACAGGCCTTTGTAAGAGATGTTCCCGGTAGGCTGTAAGAGCACTGTGCAGAGCGAGTTGTTTCTTAGCTTCCCAAAGAGCTGGAAGCAAGATGCTCTGGGGACCAACTCGCCCTTTGGAGAGAAGCCTGCACGTTGTGACTTTCAGCTCTAGGGCATTGTAGAACAACAGAGCAGAAGATCTGCTTCAGCCAGATCAGGCCTGCAAAGAAACTGCGTTTCACAGGCCTTTGTAAGAGATGTTCCCGGTAGGCTGTAAGAGCACTGTGCAGAGCGAGTTGTTTCTTAGCTTCCCAAAGAGCTGGAAGCAAGATGCTCTGGGGCCCAACTCGCCCTTTGGAAAGAAGCCTGCACGTTGTGCCTTTCAGCTCTAGGGCAATGTAGCACACCCAGAGCAGAAGTTCTGCTTCACCCAGATCAGGCCTGCAGAGAAACTGCGTTACACAGGCCTCTGTAAGAGATGCTCCCGGTAGGCTGTAAGAGCACTGTGCAGAGCGAGTTGTTTCTTAGCTTCCCAAAGAGCTGGAAGCAAGATGCTCTGGGGCCCAACTCGCCCTTTGGAAAGAAGCCTGCACGTTGTGCCTTTCAGCTTTAGGGCAATGTAGCACACCCAGAGCAGTAGTTCTGATGCAGCCAGATGAGGCCTGCAAAGAAACTGCGTTTCACAGGCCTTTGTAAGAGATGTTCCCGGTAGGCTGTGAGAGCACTGTGCAGAGCGAGTTGTTTCTTAGCTTCCCAAAAAGCTGGAAGCAAGATGCTCTGGGGCCCAACTCGCCCTTTGGAAAGAAGCCTGCACGTTTTGCCTTTCAGCTCTAGGGCAATGTAGAACACCCAGAGCAGAAGTCCTACTTCAGCCAGATCAGTCCTGCAAAGAAACTGCGTTTCACAGGCCTTTGTAAGTGATGTTCCCGGTAGGCTGTAAGAGCACTTTGCACAGCGAGTTGTTTCTTAGCTTCCCAAAGAGCTGGAAGCAAGATGCTCTGGGGCCCAACTCGCCCTTTGGAAAGAAGCCTGCACGTTGTGCCTTTCTGCTCTAGGGCAATGTAGCACACCCAGAGCAGAAGTTCTGCTTCAGCCAGATCAGGCCTGCAAAGAAACTGCATTTCACAGGCCTTTGTAAGAGATGTACCCGGTAGGCTGTAAGAGCACTGTGCAGAGCTAGTTGTTTCTTAGCTTTCCAAAGAGCTGGAAGCAAGATGCTCTGGGGCCCAACTCGCCCTTTGGAAAGAAGCCTGCACGTTGTGCCTTTCAGCTCTAGGGCAAGGTAGCACACCCAGAGCAGAAGTTCTGATTCAGCCAGATCAGGCCTGCAAAGAAACTGCGTTTCACAGGCCTTTGGAAGAGATGTTCCCGGTAGGCTGTGAGAGCACTGTGCAGAGCGAGTTGTTTCTTTGCTTTCCAAAGAGCTGGAAGCAAGATGCTCTGGGGCCCAACTCGCCTTTTGGAAAGAAGCCTGCACGTTGTGCCTTTCAGCTCTAGGGCAATGTAGCACACCCAGAGCATAAGTTCTGGTTCAGCCAGATCAGGCCTGCAAAGAAACTGCGTTTCACAGGCCTTTGGAAGAGATGTTCCCGGTAGGCTGTAAGAGCACTGTGCAGAGCGAGTTGTTTCTTAGCTTCCCAAAGAGGTGGAAGCAAGATGCTCTGGGGCCCAACTCGCCCTTTGGAAAGAAGCCTGCACGTTGTGCCTTTCTGCTCTAGGGAAATGTAGCACACCCAGAGCAGAGGTTCTGCTTCAGCCAGATGAGGCCTGCAAAGAAACTGCGTTTCACAGGCCATTGTAAGAGATGGACCCGGTAGGCTGTAAGAGCACTGTGCAGAGCGAGTTGTTTCTTAGCTTCCCAAAGAGCTGGAAGCAAGATGCTCTGGGGCCCAACTCGCCCTTTGGAAAGACGCCTGCACGTTGTGCCTTTCAGCTCTAGGGCAATGTAGCACACCCAGAGCAGAAGTCCTACTTCAGCCAGATCAGTGCTGCAGAGAAAATGCGTTTCACAGGCCTTTGTAAGTGATGTTCCCGGTAGGCTGTAAGAGCACTTTGCAGAGCGAGTTGTTTCTTAGCTTCCCAAAGAGCTGGAAGCAAGATGCTCTGGGGCCCAACTCGCACTTTGGAAAGAAGCCTGCACGTTGTGCCTTTCTGATCTAGGGCAATGTAGCACACCCAGAGCAGAAGTTCTGAATCAGCCAGATCAGGCCTGAAAAGAAACTGCATTTCACAGGCCTTTGTAAGAGATGTTCCCGGTAGGCTGTAAGAGCACTGTGCAGAGCGAGTTGTTTCTTAGCTTCCCAAAGAGCTGGAAGCAAGATGCTCTGGGGCCCAACTCGCCCTTTGGAAAGAAGCCTGCACGTTGTGCCTCTCAGCTCTAGGGCAATTTGGCACACCCAGAGCAGAAGTTCTGCTTCATCCATATGAGGCCTGCAAAGAAACTGGGTTTCACAGGCCTTTGTAAGAGATGTACCCGGTAGGCTCTAAGAGCATTGTGCAGAGCGAGGTGTTTCTTAGCTTCCCAAAGAGCTGGAAGCAAGATGCTGTGGGGCCAAACTCGACCTTTGGAAAGAAGCCTGCACGTTGTGCCTTTCAGCTTTAGGGCAATGTAGCACACCCAGAGCAGTAGTTCTGATGCAGCCAGATGAGGCCTGCAAAGAAACTGCGTTTCACAGGCCTTTGTAAGAGATGTTCCCGGTAGGCTGTGAGAGCACTGTGCAGAGCGAGTTGTTTCTTTGCTTTCCAAAGAGCTGGAAGCAAGATGCTCTGTGGCCCAACTCGCCTTTTGGAAAGAAAACTGCACGTTGTGCCTTTCAGCTCTAGGGCAATGTAGCACACCCAGAGCAGAAGTTCTGCTTCAGCCAGATCAGGCCTGCAAAGCAACTGCGTTTCACAGGCCTTTGGAAGAGATGTTCCCGGTAGGCTGTAAGAGCACTGTGCAGAGCGAGTTGTTTCTTAGCTTCCCAAAGAGGTGGAAGCAAGATGCTCAGGGGCCCAACTCGCCCTTTGGAAAGAAGCCTGCACGTTGTGCCTTTCTGCTCTAGGGAAATGTAGCACACCCAGAGCAGAGGTTCTGCTTCAGCCAGATGAGGCCTGCAAAGAAACTGCGTTTCACAGGCCTTTGGAAGAGATGTACCCGGTAGGCTGTAAGAGCACTGTGCAGAGCGAGTTGTTTCTTAGCTTCCCAAAGAGCTGGAAGCAAGATGCTCTGGGGCCCAACTCGCCCTTTGGAAAGACGCCTGCACGTTGTGCCTTTCAGCTCTAGGGCAATGTAGCACACCCAGAGCAGAAGTTCTGATTCAGCCAGATGAGGCCTGCAAAGAAACTGCGTTTCACAGGCCTTTGTAAGAGATGTTCCCGGTAGGCTGTAAGAGCACTGTGCAGAGCGAGTTGTTTCTTAGATTCCCAAAAAGCTGGAAGCAAGATGCTCTGGGGCCCAACTCGCCCTTTGGAAAGAAGCCTGCACGTTTTGCCTTTCAGCTCTAGGGCAATGTAGAACACCCAGAGCAGAAGTCCTACTTCAGCCAGATCAGTCCTGCAAAGAAACTGCGTTTCACAGGGCTTTGTAAGTGATGTTCCCGGTAGGCTGTAAGAGCACTTTGCACAGCGAGTTGTTTCTTAGCTTCCCAAAGAGCTGGAAGCAAGATGCTCTGGGGCCCAACTCGCCCTTTGGAAAGAAGCCTGCACGTTGTGCCTTTCAGCTCTAGGGCAATGTAGCACACCCAGAGCAGAAGTTCTGATTCAGCCAGATCAGGCCTGCAAAGAAACTGCGTTTCACAGGCCTTTGGAAGAGATGTTCCCGGTAGGCTGTGAGAGCACTGTGCAGAGCGAGTTGTTTCTTTGCTTTCCAAAGAGCTGGAAGCAAGATGCTCTGGGGCCCAACTCGCCTTTTGGAAAGAAGCCTGCACGTTGTGCCTTTCTGCTCTAGGGCAATGTAGCACACCCAGAGCATAAGTTCAGGTTCAGCCAGATCAGGCCTGCAAAGAAACTGCGTTTCACAGGCCTTTGGAAGAGATGTTCCCGGTAGGCTGTAAGAGCACTGTGCAGAGCGAGTTCTTTCTTAGCTTCCCAAAGAGGTGGAAGCAAGATGCTCTGGGGCCCAACTCGCCCTTTGGAAAGAAGCCTGCACGTTGTGCCTTTCTGCTCTAGGGAAATGTAGCACACACAGAGCAGAGGTTCTGCTTCAGCCAGATGAGGCCTGCAAAGAAACTGCGTTTCACAGGCCTTTGTAAGTGATGTACCCGGTAGGCTGTAAGAGCACTGTGCAGAGCGAGTTGTTTCTTAGCTTCCCACAGAGCTGGAAGCAAGATGCTCTGGGGCCCAACTCGCCCTTTGGAAAGACGCCTGCACGTTGTGCCTTTCAGCTCTAGGGCAATGTAGCACACCCAGAGCAGAAGTTCTGCTTCAGCCAGATCAGGCCTGCAGAGAAACAGCGTTTCTCAGGCCTTTGTAAGAGATGTTCCCGGTAGGCTGTAAGAGCACTGTGCAGAGCGAGTTGTTTCTTAGCTTCCCAAAGAGCTGGAAGCAAGATGCTGTGGGGCCCAACTCGCCCTTTGGAAAGAAGCCTGCACGTTGTGCCTTTCTGCTCTAGGGAAATGTAGCACACCCAGAGCAGAAGTTCTGCTTCAGCCAGATGAGGCCTGCAAAGAAACTGCGTTTCACAGGCCTTTGTAAGAGATGTTCCCGGTACGCTGTAAGAGCACTGTGCAGAGCGAGTTGTTTCTTAGCTTCCCAAAGTGCTGGAAGCATGATGCTCTGGGGCCCAACTCGACCTTTGGAAAGAAGACTGCACGTTGTGCCTTTCTGCTCTAGGGCAATGTAGCACACCCAGAGCAGAAGTTCTGCTTCAGCCAGATCAGGCCTTCGAAGAAACTGCATTTCACAGGCCTTTGTAAGAGATGTACCCCGTAGGCTGTAAGAGCACTGTGCAGAGCGAGTTGTTTCTTAGCTTTCCAAAGAGCTGGAAGCAAGATGCTCTGGGGCCCAACTCGCCTTTTGGAAAGAAGCCTGCACGTTGTGCCTTTCAGCTGTAGGGCAATGTAGCACACCCAGAGCAGAAGTTCTGATTCAGCCAGATCAGGCCTGTAAAGAAACTGCGTTTCACAGGCCTTTGTAAGAGATGTTCCCGGTAGGCTGTGAGAGCACTGTGCAGAGCGAGTTGTTTCTTAGCTTTCCAAAGAGCTGGAAGCAAGATGCTCTGGGGCCCAACTCGCCCTTTGGAAAGAAGCCTGCACGTTGTGCCTTTCAGCTCTAGGGCAATGTAGCACACCCAGAGCAGAAGTTCTGCTTCAGCCAGATCAGGCCTGCAGAGAAACTGCGTTTCACAGGCCTTTGTAAGAGATGTTCCCGGTAGGCTGTAAGAGCACTGTGCAGAGCGAGTTGTTTCTTAGCTTCCCAAAGAGCTGGAAGCAAGATGCTGTGGGGCCCAACTCGACCTTTGGAAAGAAGCCTGCACGTTGTGCCTTTCTGCTCTAGGGCAATGTAGCACACCCAGAGCAGTAGTCCTACTTCAGCCAGATGAGGCCTGCAAAGAAACTGCGTTTCACAGGCCTTTGTAAGAGATGTTCCCGGTAGGCTGTAAGAGCACTTTGCACAGCGAGTTTTTTCTTAGCTTCCCAAAGAGCTGGAAGCAAGATTCTCTGGGGCACAACTCGCCCTTTGGAAAGAAGCAT
The DNA here is from genome assembly GCF_037783145.1 of Equus przewalskii. Classification (NCBI taxonomy): domain Eukaryota; kingdom Metazoa; phylum Chordata; class Mammalia; order Perissodactyla; family Equidae; genus Equus; species Equus przewalskii. The sequence goes on along the minus strand of NW_027227611.1, from coordinate 144,835 downwards.
GCACGTTGTGCCTTTCAGCTCTAGGGCAATGTAGCACACACAGAGCAGAAGTTCTGATTCAGCCAGATCAGGCCTGCAAAGGAACTGCGTTTCACAAGCCTTTGTAAGAGATGTTCCCGGTAGGCTGTGAGAGCACTGTACAGAGCGAGTTGATTCTTTGCTTTCCAAAGAGCTGGAAGCAAGATGCTTGGGGCCCAACTCGCCTTTTGGAAAGAAGCCTGCACGTTGTGCCTTTCAGCTCTAGGGCAATGTAGCACACCCAGAGCAGAAGTTCTGCTTCAGCCAGATCAGGCCTGCAAAGAAACTGCGTTTCACAGGCCTTTGTAAGAGATGTTCCCGGTAGGCTGTAAGAGCACTGTGCAGAGCGAGTTGTTTCTTAGCTTCCCAAAGAGCTGGAAGCAAGATGCTCTGGGGACCAGCTCGCCCTTTGGAAAGAAGGCTGCACGTTGTGCCTTTCAGCTCTAGGGCAATGTAGCACACCCAGAGCAGAAGTTCTGACTCACCCAGATCAGGCCTGCAGAGAAACTGCGTTTCACAGGCCTGTGTAAGTGATGTTCCCGGTAGGCTGTAAGAGCACTGTGCAGAGCGAGTTGTTTCTTAGCTTCCCAAAGAGCTGGAAGCAAGATGCTCTGGGGCCCAACTCGCCCTTTGGAAAGAAGCCTGCACGTTGTGCCTTTCAGCTTTAGGGCAATATAGCACCCCCAGAGCAGTAGTTCTGATGCAGCCAGATGAGGCCTGCAAAGAAACTGCGTTTCACAGGCCTTTGTAAGAGATCTTCCCGGTAGGCTGGGAGAGCACTGTGCAGAGCGAGTTGTTTCTTAGCTTCCCAAAGAGCTGGAAGCAAGATGCTCTGGGGCCCAACTCTCCCTTTGGAAAGAAGCCTGCACGTTGTGCCTTTCTGCTCTAGGGCAATGTAGCACACCCAGAGCAGAAGTTCTGCTTCCGCCAGATCAGGCCTGCAGAGAAACTGCGTTTCACAGGCCTTTGCAAGTGATGTTCCCGGTAGGCTGTGAGAGCACTGTGCAGAGCGAGTTGTTTCTTAGCTTCCCAAAGAGCTGGAAGCAGGATGCTCTGGGGCCCAACTCGCCCTTTGGAAAGAAGCCTGCACGTTGTGCCTTTCAGCTCTAGGGCAATGTAGCACACCCAGAGCAGAAGTTCTGCTTCAGCCAGATCAGGCCTGCAGAGAAACTGCGTTTCACAGGCCTTTGTAAGAGATGTTCCCGGTAGGCTGTAAGAGCACTGTGCAGAGCGAGTTGTTTCTTAGCTTCCCAAAGAGCTGGAAGCAAGATGCTGTGGGGCCCAACTCGCCTTTTGGAAAGAAGCCTGCACGTTGTGCCTTTCAGCTCTACGGCAAAGTAGCACACGGATAGCAGAAGTCCTACTTCAGCCAGATCAGGCCTGCAAAGAAACTGCGTTTCACAGGCCTTTGGAAGAGATGTTCCCGGTAGGCTGTAAGAGCACTGTGCAGAGCGAGTTGTTTCTTAGCTTCCCAAAGAGCTGGAAGCAAGATGCTGTGGGGCCCAACTCGCCCTTTGGAAAGAAGCCTGCACGTTGTGCCTTTGAGCTCTAGGGCAAAGTAGCACACCCAGAGGAGAAGTCCTACTACAGCCAGACCAGGCCTGCAAAGAAACTGCGTTTCACAGGCCTTTGGAAGTGATGTTCCCACTAGGCTGTAAGAGCACAGTGCAGAGCGTGTTGTTTCTTAGCTTCCCAAAGAGCTGGAAGCAAGATGCTGAGGGGCCCAACTCGCCCTTTGGAAAGAAGCCTGCACGTTGTGCCTTTCAGCTCTAGGGCAAAGTAGCACACCCAGAGCAGAAGTCCTACTTCAGCCAGATCAGGCCTGGAAAGAAACTGCGTTTCACATGCCTTTGGAAGAGATGTTCCCGGTAGGCTGTAAGAGCACTGTGCAGAGCGAGTTGTTTCTTAGCTTCCCAAAGAGCTGGTAGCAAGATGCTGTGGGGCCCAAGTCGCCCTTTGGAAAGAAGCCTGCACGTTGTGCCTTTCAGCTCTAGGGCAAAGTAGCACACACAGAGCAGAAGTCCTACTTCAGCCAGATCAGGCCTGCAAAGAAACTGCGTTTCACAGGCCTTTGGAAGAGATGTTCCCACTAGGCTGTAAGAGCATTGTGCAGAGCGAGTTGTTTCTTAGCTTCCCAAATAGCTGGAAGCAAGATGCTGTGGGGCCCAACTCGCCCTTTGGAAAGAAGCCTGCACGTTGTGCCTTTCAGCTCTAGGGCAAAGTAGCACACCCAGAGCAGAAGTCCTACTTCAGCCAGATCAGGCCAGCAAAGGAACTGCGTTTCACAGGCCTTTGGAAGAGATGTTCCCACTAGGCTGTAAGAGCACTGTGCAGAGCTAGTTGTTTCTTAGCTTCCCAAAGAGCTGGGAGCAAGATGCTGTGGGGCCCAACTCGCCCTTTGGAAAGAAGCCTGCACGTTGTTCCTTTCAGCTCTAGGGCAAAGTAGCACACCCAGAGCAGAAGTCCTACTTCAGCCAGATCAGGCCTGCAAAGAAACTGTGTTTCACAGGCCTTTGGAAGAGATGTTCCCGGTAGGCTGTAAGAGCACTGTGCAGAGCCAGTGGTTTCTTAGGTTCCCAAAAAGCTGGAAGCAAGATGCTGTGGGGCCGAACTCGCCCTTTGGAAAGAAGCCTGCACGTTGTGCCTTTCAGCTCTAGGGCAAAGTAGCACACCCAGAGCAGAAGTCCTACTTCAGCCAGATCAGGCCTGCAAAGAAACTGCGTTTCACAGGCCTTTGGAAGAGATGCTCCCACTAGGCTGTAAGAGCACTGTGCAGAGCGAGTTGTTTCTTAGCTTCCCAAAGAGCTGGAAGCAAGATGCTGTGGGGCCCAACTCGCCCCTTGGAAAGAAGCCTGCACGTTTTGCCTTTCAGCTCTAGGGTAATGTAGAGCACCCAGAGCAGAAGTTCTACTTCAGCCAGATCAGTCCTGCAGAGAAACTGCGTTTCACAGGCCTTTGTAAGTGATGTTCCCGGTAGGCTGTAAGAGCACTGTGCAGAGCGAGTTGTTTCTTAGCTTCCCAAAGAGCTGGAAGCAAGATGCTCTGGGGACCAACTCGCCCTTTGGAAAGAAGCCTGCACCTTGTGCCTTTCAGTTCTAGGGCCGTGTAGCACACCCAGAGCAGAAGTTCTGCTTCACCCAGATCAGGCCAGCAGAGAAACTGCGTTTCACAGGCCTCTGTAAGAGATGTTCCCGGTAGGCTGTAAGAGCACTGTGAAGAGCGAGTTGTTTCTTAGCTTCCCAAAGAGCTGGAAGCAAGATGCTCTGGGGCCCAACTCGCCATTTGGAAAGAAGTCTGCACGTTGTGCCTTTCAGCTTTAGGGCAATGTAGCACACCCAGAGCAGTAGTTCTGATGCAGCCAGATGAGGCCTGCAAAGAAACTGCATTTCACATGCCTTTGTAAGAGATGTTCCCGGTAGGCTGTGAGAGCACTGTGCAGAGCGAGTTGTTTCTTAGCTTCCCAAAAAGCTGGAAGCAAGATGCTCTGGGGCCCAACTCGCCCTTTGGAAAGAAGCCTGCACGTTTTGCCTTTCAGCTCTAGGGCAATGTAGCACACCCAGAGCAGTAGTCCTACTTCAGCCAGATCAGTCCTGCAAAGAAACTGCGTTTCACAGGCCTTTGTAAGTGATGTTCCCGGTAGGCTGTAAGAGCATTTTGCACAGTGAGTTTTTTCTTAGCTTCCCAAAGAGCTGGAAGCAAGATGCTCTGGGGCCCAACTCGCCCTTTGGAAAGAAGCCTGCACGTTGTGCCTTTCTGCTCTAGGGCAATGTAGCACACCCAGAGCAGAAGTTCTGCTTCAGCCAGATCAGGCCTGCGAAGAAACTGCATTTCACAGGCCTTTGTAAGAGATGTACCCGGTAGGCTGTAAGAGCACTGTGCAGAGCGAGTTGTTTCTTAGCTTTCCAAAGAGCTGGGAGCAAGATGCTGTGGGGCCCAACTCGCCTTTTGGAAAGATGCCTGTACGTTGTGCATTTCAGCTCTAGGGCAAAGTAGCACACCCAGAGCAGAAGTCCTACTTCAGCCAGATCAGGCCTGCAAAGAAACTGCGTTTCACAGGCCTTTGAAGAGATGTTCCCGGTAGGCTGTAAGAGCACTGTGCAGAGCGAGTTGTTTCTTAGCTTCCCAAAGAGCTGGAAGCAAGATGCTGTGGGGCCCAACTCGCCCTTTGGAAAGAAGCCTGCACGTTGTTCCTTTCAGCTCTAGGGCAAAGTAGCACACCCAGAGCAGAAGTCCTACTTCAGCCAGATCAGGCCTGCAAAAAAACTGTGTTTCACAGGCCTTTGGAAGAGATGTTCCCGGTAGGCTGTAAGAGCACTGTGCAGAGCCAGTGGTTTCTTAGGTTCCCAAAAAGCTGGAAGCAAGATGCTGTGGGGCCGAACTCGCCCTTTGGAAAGAAGCCTGCACGTTGTGCCTTTCAGCTCTAGGGCAAAGTAGCACACGGAGAGCAGAAGTCCTACTTCAGCCAGATCAGGCCTGCAAAGAAACTGCGTTTCACAGGCCTTTGGAAGAGATGCTCCCACTAGGCTGTAAGAGCACTGTGCAGAGCGAGTTGTTTCTTAGCTTCCCAAAGAGCTGGAAGCAAGATGCTGTGGGGCCCAACACGCCCCTTGGAAAGAAGCCTGCACGTTTTGCCTTTCAGCTCTAGGGTAATGTAGAGCACCCAGAGCAGAAGTTCTACTTCAGCCAGATCAGTCCTGCAGAGAAACTGCGTTTCACAGGCCTTTGTAAGTGATGTTCCCGGTAGGCTGTAAGAGCACTGTGCAGAGCGAGTTGTTTCTTAGCTTCCCAAAGAGCTGGAAGCAAGATGCTCTGGGGACCAACTCGCCCTTTGGAAAGAAGCCTGCACCTTGTGCCTTTCAGTTCTAGGGCCGTGTAGCACACCCAGAGCAGAAGTTCTGCTTCACCCAGATCAGGCCAGCAGAGAAACTGCGTTTCACAGGCCTCTGTAAGAGATGTTCCCGGTAGGCTGTAAGAGCACTGTGCAGAGCGAGTTGTTTCTTAGCTTCCCAAAGAGCTGGAAGCAAGATGCTCTGGTGACCAACTCGCCGTTTGGAAAGAAGCCTGCACGTTGTGACTTTCAGCTCTAGGGCATTGTAGAACAACAGAGTCGAAGTTCTGCGTCAGCCAGATCAGGCCTGCAAAGAAACTGCGTTCCACAGGCCTGTGTAAGAGATGTTCCCGGTAGGCTGTAAGAGCACTGTGCAGAGCGAGTTGTTTCTTAGCTTCCCAAAGAGCTGGAAGCAAGATGCTCTGGGGCCCAACTCGCCCTTTGGAAAGAAGCCTGCACGTTTTGCCTTTCAGCTCCAGGGCAATGTAGCACACCCAGAGCAGAAGTCCTACTTCAGCCAGATCAGTCCTGCAAAGAAACTGCGTTTCACAGGCCTTTGTAAGTGATGTACCCGGTAGGCTGTAAGAGCACTGTGCAGAGCGAGTTGTTTCTTAGCTTTCCAAAGAGCTGGAAGCAAGATGCTCTGGGGCCCAACTCGCCCTTTGGAAAGAAGCCTGCACGTTGTGCCTTTCTGCTCTAGGGAAATGTAGCACACCCAGAGCAGAGGTTCTGCTTCAGCCAGATGAGGCCTGCAAAGAAACTGCGTTTCACAGGCGTTTGTAAGTGATGTACCCGGTAGGCTGTAAGAGCACTGTGCAGAGCGAGTTGTTTCTTAGCTTCCCAAAAGCTGGAAGCAAGATGCTCTGGGGCCCAACTCGCCCTTTGGAGAGAAGCCTGCACGTTGTGACTTTCAGCTCTAGGGCATTGTAGAACAACAGAGCAGAAGATCTGCTTCAGCCAGATCAGGCCTGCAAAGAAACTGCGTTTCACAGGCCTTTGTAAGTGATGTTCCCGGTAGGCTGTAAGAGCACTTTGCAGAGCGAGTTGTTTCTTAGCTTCCCAAAGAGCTGGAAGCAAGATGCTCTGGGGCCCAACTCGCCCTTTGGAAAGAAGCCTGCACGTTGTGCCTTTCTGCTCTAGGGCAATGTAGCACACCCAGAGCAGAAGATCTGCTTCAGCCAGATCAGGCCTGCGAAGAAACTGCATTTCACAGGCCTTTGTAAGAGATGTACCCGGTAGGCTGTAAGAGCACTGTGCAGAGCGAGTTGTTTCTTAGCTTTCCAAAGAGCTGGAAGCAAGATGCTCTGGGGCCCAACTCGCCCTTTGGAAAGAAGCCTGCACGTTGTGCCTTTCAGCTCTAGGGCAATGTAGCACACCCAGAGCAGAAGTTCTGATTCAGCCAGATCAGGCCTGCAAAGAAACTGCGTTTCACAGGCCTTTGGAAGAGATGTTCCCGGTAGGCTGTGAGAGCACTGTGCAGAGCGACTTGTTTCTTTGCTTTCCAAAGAGCTGGAAGCAAGATGCTCTGGGGCCCAACTCGCCTTTTGGAAAGAAGCCTGCACGTTGTGCCTTTCAGCTCTAGGGCAATGTAGCACACCCAGAGCATAAGTTCTGGTTCAGCCAGATCAGGCCTGCAAAGAAACTGCGTTTCACAGGCCTTTGGAAGAGATGTTCCCAGTAGGCTGTAAGAGCACTGTGCAGAGCGAGTTGTTTCTTAGCTTCCCAAAGAGGTGGAAGCAAGATGCTCTGGGGCCCAACTCGCCCTTTGGAAAGAAGCCTGCACGTTGTGCCTTTCTGCTCTAGGGAAATGTAGCACACCCAGAGCAGAGGTTCTGCTTCAGCCAGATGAGGCCTGCAAAGAAACTGCGTTTCACAGGCCTTTGTAAGAGATGGACCCGGTAGGCTATAAGAGCACTGTGCAGAGCGAGTTGTTTCTTAGCTTCCCAAAGAGCTGGAAGCACGATGCTCTGGGGCCCAACTCGCCCTTTGGAAAGACGCCTGCACGTTGTGCCTTTCAGCTCTAGGGCAATGTAGCACACCCAGAGCAGAAGTTCTACTTCAGCCAGATCAGTCCTGCAGAGAAAATGCGTTTCACAGGCCTTTGTAAGTGATGTTCCCGGTAGGCTGTAAGAGCACTTTGCAGAGCGAGTTGTTTCTTAGCTTCCCAAAGAGCTGGAAGCAAGATGCTCTGGGGCCCAACTCGCACTTTGGAAAGAAGCCTGCACGTTGTGCCTTTCTGATCTAGGGCAATGTAGCACACCCAGAGCAGAAGTTCTGAATCAGCCAGATCAGGCCTGAAAAGAAACTGCATTTCACAGGCCTTTGTAAGAGATGTTCCCGGTAGGCTGTAAGAGCACTGTGCAGAGCGAGTTGTTTCTTAGCTTCCCAAAGAGCTGGAAGCAAGATGCTCTGGGGCCCAACTCGCCCTTTGGAAAGAAGCCTGCACGTTGTGCCTCTCAGCTCTAGGGCAATGTAGCACACCCAGAGCAGAAGTTCTGCTCCATCCATTTGAGGCCTGCAAAGAAACTGGGTTTCACAGGCCTTTGTAAGAGATGTACCCGGTAGGCTCTAAGAGCACTGTGCAGAGGGAGGTGTTTCTTAGCTTCCCAAAGAGCTGGAAGCAAGATGCTGTGGGGCCAAACTCGACCTTTGGAAAGAAGCCTGCACGTTGTGCCTTTCTGCTCTAGGGCAATGTAGCACACCCAGAGCAGAAGTTCTGCTTCAGCCAGATCAGGCCTGCAAAGAAACTGCGTTTCACAGGCCTTTGGAAGAGATGTACCCGGTAGGCTGTAAGAGCACTGTGCAGAGCGAGTTGTTGTTTAGCTTTCCAAAGAGCTGGAAGCAAGATGCTCTGGGGCCCAAATCGCCTTTTGGAAAGAAGCCTGCACGTTGTGCCTTTCAGCTCTAGGGCAATGTAGCACACCCAGAGCAGAAGTTCTGCTTCAGCCAGATCAGGCCTGCAGAGAAACTGCGTTTCACAGGCCTTCGTAAGAGATGTTCCCGGTAGGCTGTAAGAGCACTGTGCAGACCGAGTTGTTTCTTAGCTTCCCAAAGAGCTGGAAGCATGATGCTCTGGGTCCCAACTCGCCCTTTGGAAAGAAGCCTGCACGTTGTGCCTTTCTGCTCTAGGGAAATGTAGCACACCCAGAGCAGAAGTTCTGCTTCAGCCAGATGAGGCCTGCAAAGAAACTGCGTTTCACAGGCCTTTGTAAGAGATGTTCCCGGTAGGCTGTAAGAGCACTGTGCAGAGTGAGTTGTTTCTTAGCTTCCCAAAGAGCTGGAAGCAAGATGCTGTGGGGCCCAACTCGACCTTTGGAAAGAAGACTGCACGTTGTGCCTTTCTGCTCTAGGGCAATGTAGCACACCCAGAGCAGAAGTTCTGCTTCAGCCAGATCAGGCCTGCGAAGAAACTGCATTTCACAGGCCTTTGTAAGAGATGTACCCGGTAGGCTGTAAGAGCACTGTGCAGAGCGAGTTGTTTTTTAGCTTTCCAAAGAGCTGGAAGCAAGATGCTCTGGGGCCCAACTCGCCTTTTGGTAAGAAGCCTGCACGTTGTGCCTTTCAGCTCTAGGGCAATGTAGCACACCCAGAGCAGAAGTTCTGATTCAGCCAGATCAGGCCTGTAAAGAAACTGCATTTCACAGGCCTTTGTAAGAGATGTTCCCGGTAGGCTGTGAGAGCACTGTGCAGAGCGAGTTGTTTCTTAGCTTTCCAAAGAGCTGGAAGCAAGATGCTCTGGGGCCCAACTCGCCCTTTGGAAAGAAGCCTGCACGTTGTGCCTTTCAGCTCTAGGGCAATGTAGCACACCCAGAGCAGAAGTTCTGCTTCAGCCAGATCAGGCCTGCAGAGAAACTGCGTTTCACAGGCCTTTGTAAGAGATGTTCCCGGTAGGCTGTAAGAGCACTGTGCAGAGCGAGTTGTTTCTTAGCTTCCCAAAGAGCTGGAAGCATGATGTTCTGGGGCCCAACTCGCCCTTTGGAAAGAAGCCTGCACGTTGTGCCTTTCTGCTCTAGGGAAATGTAGCACACCCAGAGCAGAAGTTCTGAATCAGCCAGATCAGGCCTGAAAAGAAACTGCGTTTCACAGGCCTTTGTAAGAGATGTTCCCGGTAGGCTGTAAGGGCACTGTGCAGAGCGAGTTGTTTCTTAGCTTCCCAAAGAGCTGGAAGCAAGATGCTCAGGGGCCCAACTCGCCCTTTGCAAAGAAGCCTGCACGTTGTGCCTTTCAGCTCTAGGGCAATGTAGCACACCCAGAGCAGAAGTTCTGCTTCATCCATATGAGGCCTGCAAAGAAACTGGGTTTCACAGGCCTTTGTAAGAGATGTACTCGGTAGGCTCTAAGAGCACTGTGCAGAGCGAGGTGTTTCTTAGCTTCCCAAAGAGCTGGAAGCAAGATGCTGTGGGGCCCAACTCGACCTTTGGAAAGAAGCCTGCACGTTGTGCCTTTCTGCTCTAGGGCAATGTAGCACACCCAGAGCAGAAGTTCTGCTTCATCCATAGGAGGCCTGCAAAGAAACTGGGTTTCACAGGCCTTTGTAAGAGATGTACCCGGTAGGCTGTAAGAGCACTGTGCAGAGCGAGTTGTTTCTTAGCTTCCCAAAGAGGTGGAAGCAAGATGCTCTGGGGACCAACTCGCCCTTTGGAAAGAAGCCTGCACGTTGTGCCTTTCAGTTCTAGGGCAATGTAGCACACCCAGAGCAGAAGTTCTGCTTCACCCAGATCAGGCCTGCAGAGAAACTGCGTTTCACAGGCCTCTGTAAGAGATGTTCCCGGTAGGCTGTAAGAGCACTGTGCAGAGCGAGTTGTTTCTTAGCTTCCCAAAGAGCTGGAAGCAAGATGCTCTGGGGCCCAACTCGCCCTTTGGAAAGAAGCCTGCACGTTGTGCCTTTCAGCTTTAGGGCAATGTAGCACACCCAGAGCAGTAGTTCTGATGCAGCCAGATGAGGCCTGCAAAGAAACTGCGTTTCACAGGCCTTTGTAAGAGATGTTCCCAGTAGGCTGTGAGAGCACTGTGCAGAGCGAGTTGTTTCTTAGCTTCCCAAAGAGCTGGAAGCAAGATGCTCTGGGGCCCAACTCGCCCTTTGGAAAGAAGCCTGCACGTTGTGCCTTTCTGCTCTAGGGCAATGTAGCACTCCCAGAGCAGTAGTCCTACTTCAGCCAGATCAGTCCTGCAAAGAAACTGCGTTTCACAGGCCTTTGTAAGTGATGTTCCCGGTAGGCTGTAAGAGCACTTTGCACAGCGAGTTTTTTCTTAGCTTCCCAAAGAGCTGGAAGCAAGATGCTCTGGGGCCCAACTCGCCTTTGGAAAGAAGCCTGCACGTTGTGCCTTTCTGCTCTAGGGCAATGTAGCACAACCAGAGCAGAAGTTCTGCTTCAGCCAGATCAGGCCTGCGAAGAAACTGCATTTCATAGGCCTTTGTAAGAGATGTACCCGGTAGGCTGTAAGAGCACTGTGCAGAGCGAGTTGTTTCTTAGCTTTCCAAAGAGCTGGAAGCAAGATGCTCTGGGGCCCAACTCGCCCTTTGATAAGAAGCCTGCACGTTGTGCCTTTCAACTCTAGGGCAATGTAGCACACACAGAGCAGAAGTTCTGATTCAGCCAGATCAGGGCTGCAAAGGAACTGCGTTTCACAGGCCTTTGTAAGAGATGTTCCCGGTAGGCTGTGAGAGCACTGTGCAGAGCGAGTTGTTTCTTAGCTTCCCAAAGAGCTGGAAGCAAGATGCTCTGGGGCCCAACTCGCCCTTTGGAAAGACGCCTGCACGTTGTGCCTTTCAGCTCTAGGGCAATGTAGCACACCCAGAGCAGAAGTTCTGCTTCAGCCAGATCAGGCCTGCAAAGAAACTGCGTTTCACAGGCCTTTGTAAGAGATGTTCCCGGTAGGCTGTAAGAGCACTGTGCAGAGCGAGTTGTTTCTTAGCATCCCAAAGAGCTGGAAGCAAGATGCTCTGGTGACCAACTCGCCCTTTGGAAAGAAGCCTGCACGTTGTGACTTTCAGCTCTAGGGCATTGTAGAACAACAGAGCCGAAGTTCTGCGTCAGCCAGATCACGCCTGCAAAGAAACTGCGTTTCACAGGCCTTTGTAAGAGATGTTCCCGGTAGGCTGTAAGAGCACTGTGCAGAGCGAGTTGTTTCTTAGCTTCCCAAAGAGCTGGAAGCAAGATGCTCTGGGGCCCAACTCGCCCTTTGGAAAGAAGCCTGCACGTTGTGCCTTTCAGCTTTAGGGCAATGTAGCACACCCAGAGCAGTAGTTCTGATGCAGCCAGATGAGGCCTGCAAAGAAACTGCGTTTCACAGGCCTTTGTAAGAGATGTTCCCGGTAGGCTGTGAGAGCACTGTGCAGAGCGAGTTGTTTCTTTTCTTCCCAAAAAGCTGGAAGCAAGATGCTCTGGGGCCCAACTCGCCCTTTGGAAAGAAGCCTGCACGTTTTGCCTTTCAGCTCTAGGGCAATGTAGAACACCCAGAGCAGAAGTCCTACTTCAGCCAGATCAGTCCTGCAAAGAAACTGCGTTTCACAGGCCTTTGTAAGTGATGTTCCCGGTAGGCTGTAAGAGCACTTTGCACAGCGAGTTGTTTCTTAGCTTCCCAAAGAGCTGGAAGCAAGATGCTCTGGGGCCCAACTCGCCCTTTGGAAAGAAGCCTGCACGTTGTACCTTTCTGCTCTAGGGCAATGTAGCACACCCAGAGCAGAAGTTCTGCTTCAGCCAGATCAGGCCTGCGAAGAAACTGCATTTCACAGGCCTTTGTAAGAGATGTACCCGGTAGGCTGTAAGAGCACTGTGCAGAGCGAGTTGTTTTTTAGCTTTCCAAACAGCTGGAAGCAAGATGCTCTGGGGCCCAACTCGCCTTTTGGAAAGAAGCCTGCACGTTGTGCCTTTCTGCTCTAGGGCAATGTAGCACACCCAGAGCAGAAGTTCTGATTCAGCCAGATGAGGCCTGTAAAGAAACTGCGTTTCACAGGCCTTTGTAAGAGATGTTCCCGGTAGGCTGTGAGAGCACTGTGCAGAGCGAGTTGTTTCTTAGCTTTCCAAAGAGCTGGAAGCAAGATGCTCTGGGGCCCAACTCGCCCTTTGGAAAGAAGCCTGCACGTTGTGCCTTTCAGCTCTAGGGCAATGTAGCACACCCAGAGCAGAAGTTCTGATTCAGCCAGATCAGGCCTGTAAAGAAACTGCATTTCACAGGCCTTTGTAAGAGATGTTCCCGGTAGGCTGTGAGAGCACTGTGCAGAGCGAGTTGTTTCTTAGCTTTCCAAAGAGCTGGAAGCAAGATGCTCTGGGGCCCAACTCGCCCTTTGGAAAGAAGCCTGCACGTTGTGCCTTTCAGCTCTAGGGCAATGTAGCACACCCAGAGCAGAAGTTCTGCTTCAGCCAGATCAGGCCTGCAGAGAAACTGCGTTTCACAGGCCTTTGTAAGAGATGTTCCCGGTAGGCTGTAAGAGCACTGTGCAGAGCGAGTTGTTTCTTAGCTTCCCAAAGAGCTGGAAGCATGATGTTCTGGGGCCCAACTCGCCCTTTGGAAAGAAGCCTGCACGTTGTGCCTTTCTGCTCTAGGGAAATGTAGCACACCCAGAGCAGAAGTTCTGAATCAGCCAGATCAGGCCTGAAAAGAAACTGCGTTTCACAGGCCTTTGTAAGAGATGTTCCCGGTAGGCTGTAAGGGCACTGTGCAGAGCGAGTTGTTTCTTAGCTTCACAAAGAGCTGGAAGCAAGATGCTCAGGGGCCCAACTCGCCCTTTGCAAAGAAGCCTGCACGTTGTGCCTTTCAGCTCTAGGGCAATGTAGCACACCCAGAGCAGAAGTTCTGCTTCATCCATATGAGGCCTGCAAAGAAACTGGGTTTCACAGGCCTTTGTAAGAGATGTACCCGGTAGGCTCTAAGAGCACTGTGCAGAGCGAGGTGTTTCTTAGCTTCCCAAAGAGCTGGAAGCAAGATGCTGTGGGGCCCAACTCGACCTTTGGAAAGAAGCCTGCACGTTGTGCCTTTCTGCTCTAGGGCAATGTAGCACACCCAGAGCAGAAGTTCTGCTTCATCCATAGGAGGCCTGCAAAGAAACTGGGTTTCACAGGCCTTTGTAAGAGATGTACCCGGTAGGCTGTAAGAGCACTGTGCAGAGCGAGTTGTTTCTTAGCTTCCCAAAGAGGTGGAAGCAAGATGCTCTGGGGACCAACTCGCCCTTTGGAAAGAAGCCTGCACGTTGTGCCTTTCAGTTCTAGGGCAATGTAGCACACCCAGAGCAGAAGTTCTGCTTCACCCAGATCAGGCCTGCAGAGAAACTGCGTTTCACAGGCCTCTGTAAGAGATGTTCCCGGTAGGCTGTAAGAGCACTGTGCAGAGCGAGTTGTTTCTTAGCTTCCCAAAGAGCTGGAAGCAAGATGCTCTGGGGCCCAACTCGCCCTTTGGAAAGAAGCCTGCACGTTGTGCCTTTCAGCTTTAGGGCAATGTAGCACACCCAGAGCAGTAGTTCTGATGCAGCCAGATGAGGCCTGCAAAGAAACTGCGTTTCACAGGCCTTTGTAAGAGATGTTCCCAGTAGGCTGTGAGAGCACTGTGCAGAGCGAGTTGTTTCTTAGCTTCCCAAAGAGCTGGAAGCAAGATGCTCTGGGGCCCAACTCGCCCTTTGGAAAGAAGCCTGCACGTTGTGCCTTTCTGCTCTAGGGCAATGTAGCACTCCCAGAGCAGTAGTCCTACTTCAGCCAGATCAGTCCTGCAAAGAAACTGCGTTTCACAGGCCTTTGTAAGTGATGTTCCCGGTAGGCTGTAAGAGCACTTTGCACAGCGAGTTTTTTCTTAGCTTCCCAAAGAGCTGGAAGCAAGATGCTCTGGGGCCCAACTCGCCTTTGGAAAGAAGCCTGCACGTTGTGCCTTTCTGCTCTAGGGCAATGTAGCACAACCAGAGCAGAAGTTCTACTTCAGCCAGATCAGGCCTGCGAAGAAACTGCATTTCATAGGCCTTTGTAAGAGATGTACCCGGTAGGCTGTAAGAGCACTGTGCAGAGCGAGTTGTTTCTTAGCTTTCCAAAGAGCTGGAAGCAAGATGCTCTGGGGCCCAACTCGCCCTTTGATAAGAAGCCTGCACGTTGTGCCTTTCAACTCTAGGGCAATGTAGCACACACAGAGCAGAAGTTCTGATTCAGCCAGATCAGGGCTGCAAAGGAACTGCGTTTCACAGGCCTTTGTAAGAGATGTTCCCGGTAGGCTGTGAGAGCACTGTGCAGAGCGAGTTGTTTCTTAGCTTCCCAAAGAGCTGGAAGCAAGATGCTCTGGGGCCCAACTCGCCCTTTGGAAAGACGCCTGCACGTTGTGCCTTTCAGCTCTAGGGCAATGTAGCACACCCAGAGCAGAAGTTCTGCTTCAGCCAGATCAGGCCTGCAAAGAAACTGCGTTTCACAGGCCTTTGTAAGAGATGTTCCCGGTAGGCTGTAAGAGCACTGTGCAGAGCGAGTTGTTTCTTAGCATCCCAAAGAGCTGGAAGCAAGATGCTCTGGTGACCAACTCGCCCTTTGGAAAGAAGCCTGCACGTTGTGACTTTCAGCTCTAGGGCATTGTAGAACAACAGAGCCGAAGTTCTGCGTCAGCCAGATCACGCCTGCAAAGAAACTGCGTTTCACAGGCCTTTGTAAGAGATGTTCCCGGTAGGCTGTAAGAGCACTGTGCAGAGCGAGTTGTTTCTTAGCTTCCCAAAGAGCTGGAAGCAAGATGCTCTGGGGCCCAACTCGCCCTTTGGAAAGAAGCCTGCACGTTGTGCCTTTCAGCTTTAGGGCAATGTAGCACACCCAGAGCAGTAGTTCTGATGCAGCCAGATGAGGCCTGCAAAGAAACTGCGTTTCACAGGCCTTTGTAAGAGATGTTCCCGGTAGGCTGTGAGAGCACTGTGCAGAGCGAGTTGTTTCTATTCTTCCCAAAAAGCTGGAAGCAAGATGCTCTGGGGCCCAACTCGCCCTTTGGAAAGAAGCCTGCACGTTTTGCCTTTCAGCTCTAGGGCAATGTAGAACACCCAGAGCAGAAGTCCTACTTCAGCCAGATCAGTCCTGCAAAGAAACTGCGTTTCACAGGCCTTTGTAAGTGATGTTCCCGGTAGGCTGTAAGAGCACTTTGCACAGCGAGTTGTTTCTTAGCTTCCCAAAGAGCTGGAAGCAAGATGCTCTGGGGCCCAACTCGCCCTTTGGAAAGAAGCCTGCACGTTGTACCTTTCTGCTCTAGGGCAATGTAGCACACCCAGAGCAGAAGTTCTGCTTCAGCCAGATCAGGCCTGCGAAGAAACTGCATTTCACAGGCCTTTGTAAGAGATGTACCCGGTAGGCTGTAAGAGCACTGTGCAGAGCGAGTTGTTTTTTAGCTTTCCAAACAGCTGGAAGCAAGATGCTCTGGGGCCCAACTCGCCTTTTGGAAAGAAGCCTGCACGTTGTGCCTTTCTGCTCTAGGGCAATGTAGCACACCCAGAGCAGAAGTTCTGATTCAGCCAGATGAGGCCTGTAAAGAAACTGCGTTTCACAGGCCTTTGAAAGAGATGTTCCCGGTAGGCTGTGAGAGCACTGTGCAGAGCGAGTTGTTTCTTAGCTTTCCAAAGAGCTGGAAGCAAGATGCTCTGGGGCCCAACTCGCCCTTTGGAAAGAAGCCTGCACGTTGTGCCTTTCAGCTCTAGGGCAATGTAGCACACCCAGAGCAGAAGTTCTGCTTCAGCCAGATCAGGCCTGCAGAGAAACTGCGTTTCACAGGCCTTTGTAAGAGATGTTCCCGGTAGGCTGTAAGAGCACTGTGCAGAGCGAGTTGTTTCTTAGCTTCCCAAAGAGCTGGAAGCATGATGCTCTGGGGCCCAACTCGCCCTTTGGAAAGAAGCCTGCACGTTGTGCCTTTCTGCTCTAGGGAAATGTAGCACACCCAGAGCAGAAGTTCTGAATCAGCCAGATGAGGCCTGCAAAGAAACTGCGTTTCACAGGCCTTTGTAAGAGATGTTCCCGGTAGGCTGTAAGAGCACTGTGCAGAGCGAGTTGTTTCTTAGCTTCACAAAGAGCTGGAAGCAAGATGCTCAGGGGCCCAACTCGCCCTTTGGAAAGAAGCCTGCACGTTGTGCCTTTCAGCTCTAGGGCAATGTAGCACACCCAGAGCAGAAGTTCTGCTTCATCCATATGAGGCCTGCAAAGAAACTGGGTTTCACAGGCCTTTGTAAGAGATGTACCCGGTAGGCTCTAAGAGCACTGTGCAGAGCGAGGTGTTTCTTAGCTTCCCAAAGAGCTGGAAGCAAGATGCTGTGGGGCCCAACTCGACCTTTGGAAAGAAGCCTGCACGTTGTGCCTTTCTGCTCTAGGGCAATGTAGCACACCCAGAGCAGAAGTTCTGCTTCATCCATATGAGGCCTGCAAAGAAACTGGGTTTCACATGCCTTTGCAAGAGATGTACCCGGTAGGCTGTAAGAGCACTGTGCAGAGCGAGTTGTTTCTTAGCTTCCCAAAGAGGTGGAAGCAAGATGCTCTGGGGACCAACTCGCCCTTTGGAAAGAAGCCTGCACGTTGTGCCTTTCAGTTCTAGGGCAATGTAGCACACCCAGAGCAGAAGTTCTGCTTCACCCAGATCAGGCCTGCAGAGAAACTGCGTTTCACAGGCCTCTGTAAGAGATGTTCCCGGTAGGCTGTAAGAGCACTGTGCAGAGCGAGTTGTTTCTTAGCTTCCCAAAGAGCTGGAAGCAAGATGCTCTGGGGCCCAACTCGCCCTTTGGAAAGAAGCCTGCACGTTGTGCCTTTCAGCTTTAGGGCAATGTAGCACACCCAGAGCAGTAGTTCTGATGCAGCCAGATGAGGCCTGCAAAGAAACTGCGTTTCACAGGCCTTTGTAAGAGAGATTCCCGGTAGGCTGTGAGAGCACTGTGCAGAGCGAGTTGTTTCTTAGCTTCCCAAAAAGCTGGAAGCAAGATGCTCTTGGGCCCAACTCGCCCTTTGGAAAGAAGCCTGCACGTTGTGCCTTTCTGCTCTAGGGCAATGTAGCACTCCCAGAGCAGTAGTCCTACTTCAGCCAGATCAGTCCTGCAAAGAAACTGCGTTTCACAGGCCTTTGTAAGTGATGTTCCCGGTAGGCTGTAAGAGCACTTTGCACAGCGAGTTTTTTCTTAGCTTCCCAAAGAGCTGGAAGCAAGATGCTCTGGGGCCCAACTCGCCTTTGGAAAGAAGCCTGCACGTTGTGCCTTTCTGCTCTAGGGCAATGTAGCACACCCAGAGCAGAAGTTCTGCTTCAGCCAGATCAGGCCTGCGAAGAAACTGCATTTCATAGGACTTTGTAAGAGATGTACCCGGTAGGCTGTAAGAGCACTGTGCAGAGCGAGTTGTTTCTTAGCTTTCCAAGAGCTGGAGGCAAGATGCTCTGGGGCCCAACTCGCCGTTTGGGTAGAAGCCTGCACGTTGTGCCTTTCAGCTCTAGGGCAATGTAGCACACACAGAGCATAAGTTCTGATTCAGCCAGATCAGGCCTGCAAAGGAACTGCGTTTGACAGGCCTTTGTAAGAGATGTTCCCGGTAGGCTGTGAGAGCACTGTGCAGAGCGAGTTGTTTCTTAGCTTCCCAAAGAGCTGGAAGCAAGATGCTCTGGGGACCAACTCGCCCTTTGGAAAGAAGCCTGCACGTTGTGACTTTCAGCTCTAGGGCATTGTAGAAGAACAGAGCCGAAGTTCTGCGTCAGCCAGATCAGGCCTGCAAAGAAACTGCGTTCCACAGGCCTGTGTAAGAGATGTTCCCGGTAGGCTGTAAGAGCACTTTGCACAGCGAGTTGTTTCTTACCTTCCCAAAGAGCTGGAAGCAAGATGCTGTGGGGCCCAACTCGCCCTTTGGAAAGAAGCCTGCACGTTGTGCCTTTCAGCTCTAGGGCAATGTAGCACACCCAGAGCAGAAGTTCTGTTTCAGCCAGATCAGGCCTGCGAAGAAACTGCATTTCACAGGCCTTTGTAAGAGATGTACCCGGTAGGCTGTAAGAGCACTGTGCAGAGCGAGTTGTTTCTTAGCTTTCCAAAGAGCTGGAAGCAAGATGCTCTGGGGCCCAACTCGCCCTTTTGAAAGAAGCCTGCACATTGTGCCTTTCTGCTCTAGGGAAATGTAGCACACCCAGAGCAGAGGTTCTGCTTCAGCAGGATGAGGCCTGCAAAGAAACTGCGTTTCACAGGCCTTTGGAAGAGATGTTCCCGGTAGGCTGTGAGAGCACTGTGCAGAGCGAGTTGTTTCTTAGCTTCCCAAAAGCTGGAAGCAAGATGCTCTGGGGCCCAACTCGCCCTTTGGAAAGAAGCCTGCACGTTGTGCCTTAGAGCTCTAGGGCAATGTAGCACACCCAGAGCAGAAGTTCTGATTCAGCCAGATGAGGCCTGCAAAGAAACTGCGTTTCACAGGCCTTTGTAAGAGATGTTCCCGGTAGGCTGTGAGAGCACTGTGCAGAGCGAGTTGTTTCTTAGCTTCCCAAAGAGCTGGAAGCAAGATGCTCTGGGGACCAACTCGCCCTTTGGAGAGAAGCCTGCACGTTGTGACTTTTAGCTCTAGGGCATTGTAGAACAACAGAGCAGAAGATCTGCTTCAGCCAGATCAGGCCTGCAAAGAAACTGCGTTTCACAGGCCTTTGTAAGAGATGTTCCCGGTAGGCTGTAAGAGCACTGTGCAGAGCGAGTTGTTTCTTAGCTTCCCAAAGAGCTGGAAGCAAGATGCTCTGGGGCCCAACTCGCCCTTTGGAAAGAAGCCTGCACGTTGTGCCTTTCAGCTCTAGGGCAATGTAGCACACCCAGAGCAGAAGTTCTGCTTCACCCAGATCAGGCCTGCAGAGAAACTGCGTTACACAGGCCTCTGTAAGAGATGCTCCCGGTAGGCTGTAAGAGCACTGTGCAGAGCGAGTTGTTTCTTAGCTTCCCAAAGAGCTGGAAGCAAGATGCTCTGGGGCCCAACTCGCCCTTTGGAAAGAAGCCTGCACGTTGTGCCTTTCAGCTTTAGGGCAATGTAGCACACCCAGAGCAGTAGTTCTGATGCAGCCAGATGAGGCCTGCAAAGAAACTGCGTTTCACAGGCCTTTGTAAGAGATGTTCCCGGTAGGCTGTGAGAGCACTGTGCAGAGCGAGTTGTTTCTTAGCTTCCCAAAAAGCTGGAAGCAAGATGCTCTGGGGCCCAACTCGCCCTTTGGAAAGAAGCCTGCACGTTGTGCCTTTCAGCTCTAGGGCAATGTAGCACACCCAGAGCAGAAGTTCTGATTCAGCCAGATCAGGCCTGCAAAGAAACTGCGTTTCACAGGCCTTTGGAAGAGATGTTCCCGGTAGGCTGTGAGAGCACTGTGCAGAGCGAGTTGTTTCTTTGCTTTCCAAAGAGCTGGAAGCAAGATGCTGTGGGGCCCAACTCGCCTTTTGGAAAGGAGCCTGCACGTTGTGCCTTTCAGCTCTAGGGCAATGTAGCACACCCAGAGCATAAGTTCTGCTTCAGCCAGATCAGGCCTGCAAAGAAACTGCGTTTCACAGGCCTTTGGAAGAGATGTTCCCGGTAGGCTGTAAGAGCACTGTGCAGAGCGAGTTGTTTCTTAGCTTCCCAAAGAGGTGGAAGCAAGATGCTCTGGGGCCCAACTCGCCCTTTGGAAAGAAGCCTGCACCTTGTGCCTTTCTGCTCTAGGGAAATGTAGCACACCCAGAGCAGAGGTTCTGCTTCAGCCAGATGAGGCCTGCAAAGAAACTGCGTTTCACAGGCCTTTGTAAGAGATGGACCCGGTAGGCTGTAAGAGCACTGTGCAGAGCGAGTTGTTTCTTAGCTTCCCAAAGAGCTGGAAGCAAGATGCTCTGGGTCCCAACTCGCCCTTTGGAAAGACGCCTGCACGTTGTGCCTTTCAGCTCTAGGGCAATGTAGCACACCCAGAGCAGAAGTCCTACTTCAGCCAGATCAGTGCTGCAGAGAAAATGCGTTTCACAGGCCTTTGTAAGTGATGTTCCCGGGAGGCTGTAAGAGCACTTTGCAGAGCGAGTTGTTTCTTAGCTTCCCAAAGAGCTGGAAGCAAGATGCTCTGGGGCCCAACTCGCCCCTTGGAAAGAAGCCTGCACGTTGTGCCTTTCTGATCTAGGGCAATGTAGCACACCCAGAGCAGAAGTTCTGAATCAGCCAGATCAGGCCTGAAAAGAAACTGCATTTCACAGGCCTTTGTAAGAGATGTTCCCGGTAGGCTGTAAGAGCACTGTGCAGAGCGAGTTCTTTCTTAGCTTCCCAAAGAGCTGGAAGCAAGATGCTCTGGGGCCCAAATCGCCCTTTGGAAAGAAGCCTGCACGTTGTGCCTCTCAGCTCTAGGGCAATGTAGCACACCCAGAGCAGAAGTTCTGCTTCATCCATATGAGGCCTGCAAAGAAACTGGGTTTCACAGGCCTTTGTAAGAGATGTACCCGGTAGGCTCTAAGAGCATTGTGCAGAGCGAGGTGTTTCTTAGATTCCCAAAGAGCTGGAAGCAAGATGCTGTGGGGCCAAACTCGACCTTTGGAAAGAAGCCTGCACGTTGTGCCTTTCACCTCTAGGGCAATGTAGCACACCCAGAGCAGAAGTTCTGCGTCAGCCAGATCAGGCCTGCAAAGAAACTGCGTTTCACTGGCCTTTGTAAGAGATGTACCCGGTAGGCTGTAAGAGCACTGTGCAGAGCGAGTTGTTTTTTAGCTTTCCAAAGAGCTGGAAGCAAGATGCTCTGGGGCCCAACTCGCCTTTTGGAAAGAAGCCTGCACGTTGTGCCTTTCAGCTCTAGGGCAATGTAGCACACCCAGAGCAGAAGTTCTGCTTCACCCAGATCAGGCCTGCAGAGAAACTGCGTTACACAGGCCTCTGTAAGAGATGCTCCCGGTAGGCTGTAAGAGCACTGTGCAGAGCGAGTTGTTTCTTAGCTTCCCAAAGAGCTGGAAGCAAGATGCTCTGGGGCCCAACTCGCCCTTTGGAAAGAAGCCTGCACGTTGTGCCTTTCAGCTTTAGGGCAATGTAGCACACCCAGAGCAGTAGTTCTGATGCAGCCAGATGAGGCCTGCAAAGAAACTGCGTTTCACAGGCCTTTGTAAGAGATGTTCCCGGTAGGCTGTGAGAGCACTGTGCAGAGCGAGTTGTTTCTTAGCTTCCCAAAAAGCTGGAAGCAAGATGCTCTGGGGCCCAACTCGCCCTTTGGAAAGTAGCCTGCACGTTTTGCCTTTCAGCTCTAGGGCAATGTAGAACACCCAGAGCAGAAGTCCTACTTCAGGCAGATCAGTCCTGCAAAGAAACTGCGTTTCACAGGGCTTTGTAAGTGATGTTCCCGGTAGGCTGTAAGAGCACTTTGCAGAGCGAGTTGTTTCTTAGCTTCCCAAAGAGCTGGAAGCAAGATGCTCTGGGGCCCAACTCGCCCTTTGGAAAGAAGCCTGCACGTTGTGCCTTTCTGCTCTAGGGCAATGTAGCACACCCAGAGCAGAAGTTCTGCTTCAGCCAGATCAGGCCTGCGAAGAAACTGCATTTCACAGGCCTTTGTAAGAGATGTACCCGGTAGGCTGTAAGAGCACTGTGCAGAGCGAGTTGTTTCTTAGCTTTCCAAAGAGCTGGAAGCAAGATGCTCTGGGGCCCAACTCGCCCTTTGGAAAGAAGCCTGCACGTTGTGCCTTTCAGCTCTAGGGCAATGTAGCACACCCAGAGCAGAAGTTCTGATTCAGCCAGTTCAGGCCTGCAAAGAAACTGCGTTTCACAGGCCTTTGGAAGAGATGTTCCCGGTAGGCTGTGAGAGCACTGTGCAGAGCGAGTTGTTTCTTTGCTTTCCAAAGAGCTGGAAGCAAGATGCTCTGGGGCCCAACTCGCCTTTTGGAAAGAAGCCTGCACGTTGTGCCTTTCAGCTCTAGGGCAATGTAGCACACCCAGAGCATAAGTTCTGGTTCAGCCAGATCAGGCCTGCAAAGAGACTGCGTTTCACAGGCCTTTGGAAGAGATGTTCCCGGTAGGCTGTAAGAGCACTGTGCAGAGCGAGTTGTTTCTTAGCTTCCCAAAGAGGTGGAAGCAAGATGCTCTGGGGCCCAACTCGCCCTTTGGAAAGAAGCCTGCACGTTGTGCCTTTCTGCTCTAGGGAAATGTAGCACACCCAGAGCAGAGGTTCTGCTTCAGCCAGATGAGGCCTGCAAAGAAACTGCGTTTCACAGGCCTTTGTAAGAGATGTACCCGGTAGGCTGTAAGAGCACTGTGCAGAGCGAGTTGTTTCTTAGCTTCCCAAAGAGCTGGAAGCAAGATGCTCTGGGGCCCAACTCGCCCTTTGGAAAGAAGCCTGCACGTTGTGCCTTTCAGCTCTAGGGCAATGTAGCACACCCAGAGCAGAAGTTCTGCTTCACCCAGATCAGGCCTGCAGATAAACTGCGTTACACAGGCCTCTGTAAGAGATGCTCCCGGTAGGCTGTAAGAGCACTGTGCAGAGCGAGTTGTTTCTTAGCTTCCCAAAGAGCTGGAAGCAAGATGCTCTGGGGCCCAACTCGCCCTTTGGAAAGAAGCCTGCACGTTGTGCCTTTCAGCTTTAGGGCAATGTAGCACACCCAGAGCAGTAGTTCTGATGCAGCCAGATGAGGCCTGCAAAGAAACTGCGTTTCACAGGCCTTTGTAAGAGATGTTCCCGGTAGGCTGTGAGAGCACTGTGCAGAGCGAGTTGTTTCTTTGCTTTCCAAAGAGCTGGAAGCAAGATGCTCTGTGGCCCAACTCGCCTTTTGGAAAGAAGACTGCACGTTGTGCCTTTCACCTCTAGGGCAATGTAGCACACCCAGAGCATAAGTTCTGCTTCAGCCAGATCAGGCCTGCAAAGCAACTGCGTTTCACAGGCCTTTGGAAGAGATGTTCCCGGTAGGCTGTAAGAGCACTGTGCAGAGCGAGTTGTTTCTTAGCTTCCCAAAGAGGTGGAAGCAAGATGCTCTGGGGCCCAACTCGCCCTTTGGAAAGAAGCCTGCACGTTGTGCCTTTCTGCTCTAGGGAAATGTAGCACACCCAGAGCAGAGGTTCTGCTTCAGCCAGATGAGGCCTGCAAAGAAACTGCGTTTCACAGGCCTTTGGAAGAGATGTACCCGGTAGGCTGTAAGAGCACTGTGCAGAGCGAGTTGTTTCTTAGCTTCCCAAAGAGCTGGAAGCAAGATGCTCTGGGGCCCAACTCGCCCTTTGGAAAGACGCCTGCACGTTGTGCCTTTCAGCTATAGGGCAATGTAGCACACCCAGAGCAGAAGTTCTGATTCAGCCAGATGAGGCCTGCAAAGAAACTGCGTTTCACAGGCCTTTGTAAGAGATGTTCCCGGTAGGCTGTAAGAGCACTGTGCAGAGCGAGTTGTTTCTTAGCATCCCAAAGAGCTGGAAGCAAGATGCTCTGGTGACCAAATCGCCCTTTGGAAAGAAGCCTGCACGTTGTGACTTTCAGCTCTAGGGCATTGTAGAACAACAGAGCCGAAGTTCTGCTTCAGCCAGATGAGGCCTGCAAAAAAACTGCGTTTCACAGGCCTCTGTAAGAGATGCTCCCGGTAGGCTGTAAGAGCACTGTGCAGAGCGAGTTGTTTCTTAGCTTCCCAAAGAGCTGGAAGCAAGATGCTCTGGGGCCCAACTCGCCCTTTGGAAAGAAGCCTGCACGTTGTGCCTTTCAGCTTTAGGGCAATGTAGCACACCCAGAGCAGTAGTTCTGATGCAGCCACATGAGGCTTGCAAAGAAACTGCGTTTCACAGGCCTTTGTAAGAGATGTACCCGGTAGGCTGTAAGAGCACTGTGCAGAGCGAGTTGTTTCTTAGCTTCCCAAAGAGCTGGAAGCAAGATGCTCTGGGGCCCAACTCGCCCTTTGGAAAGAAGCCTGCACGTTGTGCCTTTCAGCTCTAGGGCAATGTAGCACACCCAGAGCAGAAGTTCTGCTTCACCCAGATCAGGCCTGCAGATAAACTGCGTTACACAGGCCTCTGTAAGAGATGCTCCCGGTAGGCTGTAAGAGCACTGTGCAGAGCGAGTTGTTTCTTAGCTTCCCAAAGAGCTGGAAGCAAGATGCTCTGGGGCCCAACTCGCCCTTCGGAAAGAAGCCTGCACGTTGTGCCTTTCAGCTGTAGGGCAATGTAGCACACCCAGAGCAGTAGTTCTGATGCAGCCAGATGAGGCCTGCAAAGAAACTGCGTTTCACAGGCCTTTGTAAGAGATGTTCCCGGTAGGCTGTGAGAGCACTGTGCAGAGCGAGTTGTTTCTTAGCTTCCCAAAAAGCTGGAAGCAAGATGCTCTGGGGCCCAACTCGCCCTTTGGAAAGAAGCCTGCACGTTTTGCCTTTCAGCTCTAGGGCAATGTAGAACACCCAGAGCAGAAGTCCTACTTCAGCCAGATCAGTCCTGCAAAGAAACTGCGTTTCACAGGGCTTTGTAAGTGATGTTCCCGGTAGGCTGTAAGAGCACTTTGCACAGCGAGTTGTTTCTTAGCTTCCCAAAGAGCTGGAAGCAAGATGCTCTGGGGCCCAACTCGCCCTTTGGAAAGAAGCCTGCACGTTGTGCCTTTCTGCTCTAGGGCAATGTAGCACACCCAGAGCAGAAGTTCTGCTTCAGCCAGATCAGGCCTGCGAAGAAACTGCATTTCACAGGCCTTTGTAAGAGATGTACCCGGTAGGCTGTAAGAGCACTGTGCAGAGCGAGTTGTTTCTTAGCTTTCCAAAGAGCTGGAAGCAAGATGCTCTGGGGCCAAACTCGCCTTTTGGAAAGAAGCCTGCACGTTGTGCCTTTCAGCTCTAGGGCAATGTAGCACACCCAGAGCATAAGTTCTGGTTCAGCCAGATCAGGCCTGCAAAGAAACTGCGTTTCACAGGCCTTTGGAAGAGATGTTCCCGGTAGGCTGTAAGAGCACTGTGCAGAGCGAGTTGTTTCTTAGCTTCCCAAAGAGGTGGAAGCAAGATGCTCTGGGGCCCAACTCGCCCTTTGGAAAGAAGCCTGCACGTTGTGACTTTCAGCTCTAGGGCAATGTAGCACACCCAGAGCAGAAGTTCTGCTTCAGCCAGATCAGGCCTGCAGAGAAACTGCGTTTCACAGGCCTTTGTAAGAGATGTTCCCGGTAGGCTGTAAGAGCACTGTGCAGAGCGAGTTGTTTCTTAGCTTCCCAAAGAGCTGGAAGCATGATGCTCTGGGGCCCAACTCGCCCTTTGGAAAGAAGCCTGCACGTTGTGCCTTTCTGCTCTAGGGCAATGTAGCACACCCAGAGCAGTAGTCCTACTTCAGCCAGATCAGTCCTGCAAAGAAACTGCGTTTCACAGGCCTTTGTAAGTGATGTTCCCGGTAGGCTGTAAGAGCACTTTGCACAGCGAGTTTTTTCTTAGCTTCCCAAAGAGCTGGAAGCAAGATGCTCTGGGGCCCAACTCGCCCTTTGGAAAGAAGCCTGCACGTTGTGCCTTTCTGCTCTAGGGCAATGTAGCACACCCAGAGCAGAAGTTCTGCTTCCGCCAGATCTGGCCTGCAGAGAAACTGCGTTTCACAGGCCTTTGCAAGTGATGTTCCCGGTAGGCTGTGAGAGCACTGTGCAGAGCGAGTTGTTTCTTAGCTTCCCAAAGAGCTGGAAGCAGGATGCTCTGGGGCCCAACTCGCCCTTTGGAAAGAAGCCTGCACGTTGTGCCTTTCAGCTCTAGGGCAATGTAGCACACCCAGAGCAGAAGTTCTGCTTCAGCCAGATCAGGCCTGCAGAGAAACTGCGTTTCACACGCCTTTGTAAGAGATGTTCCCGGTAGGCTGTAAGAGCACTGTGCAGAGCGAGTTGTTTCTTAGCTTCCCAAAGAGCTGGAAGCATGATGCTCTGGGGCCCAACTCGCCCTTTGGAAAGAAGCCTGCACGTTGTGCCTTTCTGCTCTAGGGAAATGTAGCACACCCAGAGCAGAAGTTCTGAATCAGCCAGATCAGGCCTGAAAAGAAACTGCGTTTCACAGGCCTTTGTAAGAGATGTTCCCGGTAGGCTGTAAGAGCACTGTGCAGAGCGAGTTGTTTCTTAGCTTCCCAAAGAGCTGGAAGCAAGATGCTCAGGGGCCCAACTCGCCCTTTGGAAAGAAGCCTGCACGTTGTGCCTTTCAGCTCTAGGGCAATGTAGCACACCCAGAGCAGAAGTTCTGCTTCATCCATATGAGGCCTGCAAAGAAACTGGGTTTCACAGGCCTTTGTAAGAGATGTACCCGGTAGGCTCTAAGAGCACTGTGCAGAGCGAGGTGTTTCTTAGCTTCCCAAAGAGCTGGAAGCAAGATGCTCTGGGTCCCAACTCTCCCTTTCGAAAGAAGCCTGCACGTTGTGCCTTTCTGCTCTAGGGCAATGTAGCACACCCAGAGCAGAAGTTCTGCTTCTGCCAGATCAGGCCTGCAGAGAAACTGCGTTTCACAGGCCTTTGCAAGTGATGTTCCCGGTAGGCTGTGAGAGCACTGTGCAGAGCGAGTTGTTTCTTAGCTTCCCAAAGAGCTGGAAGCAGGATGCTGTGGGGCCCAACTCGCCCTTTGGAAAGAAGCCTGCACGTTGTGCCTTTCAGCTCTAGGGCAATGTAGCACACCCAGAGCAGAAGTTCTGCTTGAGCCAGATCAGGCCTGCAGAGAGACTGCGTTTCACAGGCCTTTGTAAGAGATGTTCCCGGTAGGCTGTAAGAGCACTGTGCAGAGCGAGTTGTTTCTTAGCTTACCAAAGAGCTGGAAGCATGATGCTCTGGGGCCCAACTCGCCCTTTGGAAAGAAGCCTGCACGTTGTGCCTTTCTGCTCTAGGGAAATGTAGCACACCCAGAGCAGAAGTTCTGAATCAGCCAGATCAGGCCTGAAAAGAAACTGCGTTTCACAGGCCTTTGTAAGAGATGTTCCCGGTAGGCTGTAAGAGCACTGTGCAGAGCGAGTTGTTTCTTAGCTTCCCAAAGAGCTGGAAGCAAGATGCTCAGGGGCCCAACTCGCCCTTTGGAAAGAAGCCTGCACGTTGTGCCTTTCAGCTTTAGGGCAATGTAGCACACCCAGAGCAGTAGTTCTGATGCAGCCAGATGAGGCCTGCAAAGAAACTGCGTTTCACAGGCCTTTGTAAGAGATGTTCCCGGTAGGCTGTGAGAGCACTGTGCAGAGCGAGTTGTTTCTTAGCTTCCCAAAAAGCTGGAAGCAAGATGCTCTGGGGCCCAACTCGCCCTTTGGAAAGAAGCCTGCACGTTTTGCCTTTAAGCTCTAGGGCAAAGTAGCACACCCAGAGCAGAAGTCCTACTTCAGCCAGATCAGTCCTGCAAAGAAACTGCGTTTCACAGGCCTTTGTAAGTGATATTCCCGGTAGGCTGTAAAAGCACTTTGCACAGCGAGTTGTTTCTTAGCTTCCCAAAGAGCTGGAAGCAAGATGCTCTGGGGCCCAACTCGCCCTTTGGAAAGAAGCCTGCACGTTGTGCCTTTCTGCTCTAGGGCAATGTAGCACACCCAGAGCAGAAGTTCTGCTTCAGCCAGATCAGGCCTGCGAAGAAACTGCATTTCACAGGCCTTTGTAAGAGATGTACCCGGTAGGCTATAAGAGCACTGTGCAGAGCGAGTTGTTTCTTAGCTTTCCAAAGAGCTGGAAGCAAGATGCTCTTGGGCCCAACTCGCCCTTTGGAAAGAAGCCTGCACGTTGTGCCTTTCAGCTCTAGGGCAATGTAGCACACCCAGAGCAGAAGTTCTGATTCAGCCAGATGAGGCCTGCAAAGAAACTGCGTTTCACAGGCCTTTGTAAGAGATGTTCCCGGTAGGCTGTGAGAGCACTGTGCAGAGCGAGTTGTTTCTTTGCTTTCCAAAGAGCTGGAAGCAAGATGCTCTGGGGCCCAACTCGCCTTTTGGAAAGAAGACTGCACGTTGTGCCTTTCAGCTCTAGGGCAATGTAGCACACCCAGAGCATAAGTTCTGCTTCAGCCAGATCAGGCCTGCAAAGCAACTGCGTTTCACAGGCCTTTGGAAGAGATGTTCCCGGTAGGCTGTAAGAGCACTGTGCAGAGCGAGTTGTTTCTTAGCTTCCCAAAGAGCTGGAAGCAAGATGCTCTGGGGCCCAACTCGCCCTTTGGAAAGACGAATGCACGTTGTGCCTTTCAGCTCTAGGGCAATGTAGCACACCCAGAGCAGAAGTTCTGATTCAGCCAGATGAGGCCTGCAAAGAAACTGCGTTTCACAGGCCTTTGTAAGAGATGTTCCCGGTAGGCTGTAAGAGCACTGTGCAGAGCGAGTTGTTTCTTAGCATCCCAAAGAGCTGGAAGCAAGATGCTCTGGTGACCAACTCGCCCTTTGGAAAGAAGCCTGCACGTTGTGACTTTCAGCTCTAGGGCATTGTAGAACAACAGAGCCGAAGTTCTGCTTCAGCCAGATCAGGCCTGCAAAGAAACTGCGTTTCACAGGCCTTTGTAAGAGATGTTCCCGGTAGGCTGTAAGAGCACTGTGCAGAGCGAGTTGTTTCTTAGCTTCCCAAAGAGCTGGAAGCAAGATGTTCTGGGGCCCAACTCGCCCTTTGGAAAGAAGCCTGCACGTATTGCCTTTCAGCTCTAGGGTAATGTAGAGCACCCAGAGCAGAAGTTCTACTTCAGCCAGATCAGTCCTGCAGAGAAACTGCGTTTCACAGGCCTTTGTAAGTGATGTTCCCGGTAGGCTGTAAGAGCACTGTGCAGAGCGAGTTGTTTCTTAGCTTCCCAAAGAGCTGGAAGCAAGATGCTCTGGGGACCAACTCGCCCTTTGGAAAGAAGCCTGCACGTTGTGCCTTTCAGTTCTAGGGCCATGTAGCACACCCAGAGCAGAAGTTCTGCTTCACCCAGATCAGGCCTGCAGAGAAACTGCGTTTCACAGGCCTCTGTAAGAGATGTTCCCGGTAGGCTGTAAGAGCACTGTGCAGAGCGAGTTGTTTCTTAGCTTCCCAAAGAGCTGGAAGCAAGATGCTCTGGGGCCCAACTCGCCCTTTGGAAAGAAGTCTGCACGTTGTGCCTTTCAGCTTTAGGGCAATGTAGCACACCCAGAGCAGTAGTTCTGATGCAGCCAGATGAGGCCTGCAAAGAAACTGCGTTTCACAGGCCTTTGTAAGAGATTTTCCCGGTAGGCTGTGAGAGCACTGTGCAGAGCGAGTTGTTTCTTAGCTTCCCAAAAAGCTGGAAGCAAGATGCTCTGGGGCCCAACTCGCCCTTTGGAAAGAAGCCTGCACGTTTTGCCTTTCAGCTCTAGGGCAATGTAGCACACCCAGAGCAGTAGTCCTACTTCAGCCAGATCAGTCCTGCAAAGAAACTGCGTTTCACAGGCCTTTGTAAGTGATGTTCCCGGTAGGCTGTAAGAGCATTTTGCACAGCGAGTTTTTTCTTAGCTTTCCAAAGAGCTGGAAGCAAGATGCTTGGGGCCCAACTCGCCTTTTGGAAAGAAGCCTGCACGTTGTGCCTTTCAGCTCTAGGGCAATGTAGCACACCCAGAGCAGAAGTTCTGACTCACCCAGATCAGGCCTGCAGAGAAACTGCGTTTCACAGGCCTGTGTAAGTGATGTTCCCGGTAGGCTGTAAGAGCACTGTGCAGAGCGAGATGTTTCTTAGCTTCCCAAAGAGCTGGAAGCAAGATGCTCTGGGGCCCAACTCGCCCTTTGGAAAGAAGCCTGCACGTTGTGCCTTTCAGCTTTAGGGCAATGTAGCACCCCCAGAGCAGTAGTTCTGCTGCAGCCAGATGAGGCCTGCAAAGAAACTGCGTTTCACATGCCTTTGTAAGAGATGTTCCCGGTAGGCTGGGAGAGCACTGTGCAGAGCGAGTTGTTTCTTAGCTTCCCAAAGAGCTGGAAGCAAGATGCTCTGGGACCCAACTCGCCCTTTGGAAAGAAGCCTGCACGTTGTGCCTTTCTGCTCTAGGGCAATGTAGCACACCCAGAGCAGAAGTTCTGCTTCCGCCAGATCAGGCCTGGAGAGAAACTGCGTTTCACAGGCCTTTGTAAGTGATGTTCCCGGTAGGCTGTGAGAGCACTGTGCAGAGCGAGTTGTTTCTTAGCTTCCCAAAGATCTGGAAGCAAGATGCTGTGGGGCCCAACTCGCCCTTTGGAAAGAAGCCTGCACGTTGCGCCTTTCAGCTCTAGGTCAATGTAGCACAACCAGAGCAGAAGTCCTACTTCAGCCAGATCAGGCCTGCAAAGAAACTGCGTTTCACAGGCCTTTGGAAGAGATGTTCCCGGTAGGCTAGAAGAGCACTGTGCAGAGCGAGTTGTTTCTTAGCTTCCCAAAGAGCTGGAAGCAAGATGCTGTGGGGCCCAACTCGCCCTTTGGAAAGAAGCGTGCACGTTGTGCCTTTCAGCTCTAGGGCAAAGTAGCACACGGATAGCAGAAGTCCTACTTCAGCCAGATCAGGCCTGCAAAGAAACTGCGTTTCACAGGCCTTTGGAAGAGATGTTCCCGGTAGGCTGTAAGAGCACTGTGCAGAGCGAGTTGTTTCTTAGCTTCCCAAAGAGCTGGAAGCAAGATGCTGTGGGGCCCAACTCACCCCTTGGAAAGAAGCCTGCACGATATGCCTTTCAGCTCTAGGGCAAAGTAGCACACGCAGAGCAGAAGTCCTACTTCAGCCAGATCAGGCCAGCAAAGAAACTACGTTTCACAGGCCTTTGGAAGAGATGTTCCCGGTAGGCTGTAAGAGCACTGTGCAGAGCGAGTTTTTTCTTAGCTTCCCAAAGACGTGGAAGCAAGATGCTCTTGGGCCCAACTCGCCTTTTGGAAATAAGCCTGCACGTTTTGCCTTTCAGCTCTAGGGCAAAGTAGCACAGGGAGAGCAGAAGTCCTACTTCAGCCAGATCAGACCTGCAAAGAAACTGCGTTTCACAGGCCTTTGGAAGAGATGTTCCCGGTAGGCTGTAAGAGCTCTGTGCAGAGCGAGTTGATTCTTAGCTTCCCAAAGAGCTGGAAGCAAGATGCTGTATGGCCAACTCGCCTTTTGGAAAGAAGCCTGCACGTTGTGCCTTTCAGCTCTACGGCAAAGTATCACACGGATAGCAGAAGTCCTACTTCAGCCAGATCAGGCCTGCAAAGAAACTGCGTTTCACAGGCCTTTGGAAGAGATGTTCCCGGTAGGCTGTAAGAGCACTGTGCAGAGCGAGTTGTTTCTTAGCTTCCCAAAGAGCTGGAAGCTACATGCTGTGGGGCCCAACTCGCCCTTTGGAAAGAAGCCTGCACGTTGTGCCTTTCAGCTCTAGGGCAAAGTACCACACCCAGAGCAGAAGTCCTACTTCAGCCAGATCATGCCTGCAAAGAAACTGCGTTTCACAGGCCTTTGAAGAGATGTTCACGGTAGGCTGTAAGAGCACTGTGCAAAGCGAGTTGTTTCTTAGCTTCCCAAAGAGCTGGAAGAAAGATGCTGTGGGGCCCAACTCGCCCTTTGGAAAGAAGCCTGCACTTTGTGCCTTTAAGCTCTAGGGCAAAGTAGCACACGGAGAGCAGAAGTCCTACTTCAGCCAGATCAGGCCTGCAAAGAAACTGCGTGTCACAGGCCTTTGGAAGAGATGTTCCCGGTAGGCTGTAAGAGCACTGTGCAGAGCGAGTTGTTTCTTAGCTTCCCAAAGAGCTGGAAGCAAGATGCTGTGGGGCCCAACTCGCCCCTTGGAAAGAAGCCTGCACGTTTTGCCTTTCAGCTCTAGGGCAAAGTAGCACAGGGAGAGCAGAAGTCCTACTTCAGCCAGATCAGGCCTGCAAAGAAACTGCGTTTCACAGGCCTTTGGAAGAGATGTTCCCGGTAGGCTAGAAGAGCACTGTGCAGAGCGAGTTGTTTCTTAGCTTCCCAAAGAGCTCGAAGCAAGATGCTGTGGGGCCCAACTCGCCCTTTGGAAAGAAGCGTGCACGTTGTGCCTTTCAGCTCTAGGGCAAAGTAGCACACCAAGAGCAGAAGTCCTACTTCAGCCAGATCAGGCCTGCAAAGAAACTGCGTTTCACAGGCCTTTGGAAGAGATGTTCCCGGTAGGCTGTAAGAGCACTGTGCAGAGCGAGTTGTTTCTTAGCTTCCCAAAGAGCTGGAAGCAAGATGCTGTGGGGCCCAACTCGCCCCTTGGAAAGAAGCCTGCACGATATGCCTTTCAGCTCTAGGGCAAAGTAGCAAACGCAGAGCAGAAGTCCTACTTCAGCCAGATCAGGCCAGCAAAGAAACTGCGTTTCACAGGCCTTTGGAAGAGATGTTCCCGGTAGGCTGTAAGAGCACTGTGCAGAGCGAGTTTTTTCTTAGCTTCCCAAAGACGTGGAAGCAAGATGCTCTTGGGCCCAACTCGCCTTTTGGAAATAAGCCTGCACGTTTTGCCTTTCAGCTCTAGGGCAAAGT
Source organism: Equus przewalskii (assembly GCF_037783145.1). Taxonomy (NCBI): domain Eukaryota; kingdom Metazoa; phylum Chordata; class Mammalia; order Perissodactyla; family Equidae; genus Equus; species Equus przewalskii. Next base: position 112,777 of record NW_027227611.1, on the reverse strand, counting down.
AGCACACGGAGAGCAGAAGTCCTACTTCAGCCAGATCAGGCCTGCAAAGAAACTGCGTTTCACAGGCCTTTGGAAGAGATGTTCCCGGTAGGCTGTAAGAGCTCTGTGCAGAGCGAGTTGTTTCTTAGCTTCCCAAAGAGCTGGAAGCAAGATGCTGTGGGGCCCAACTCGCCTTTTGGAAAGAAGCCTGCACGTTGTGCCTTTCAGCTCTACGGCAAAGTATCACACGGATAGCAGAAGTCCTACTTCAGCCAGATCAGGCCTGCAAAGAAACTGCATTTCACAGGCCTTTGAAGAGATGTTCACGGTAGGCTGTAAGAGCACTGTGCAAAGCGAGTTGTTTCTTAGCTTCCCAAAGAGCTGGAAGCAAGATGCTGTGGGGCCCAACTCGCCCTTTGGAAAGAAGCCTGCACTTTGTGCCTTTAAGCTCTAGGGCAAAGTAGCACACGGAGAGCAGAAGTCCTACTTCAGCCAGATCAGGCCTGCAAAGAAACTGCGTTTCACAGGCCTTTGGAAGAGATGTTCCCGGTAGGCTGTAAGAGCACTGTGCACAGCGAGTTGTTTCTTAGCTTCCCAAAGAGCTGGAAGCAAGATGCTGTGGGGCCCAACTCGCCCTTTGGAAAGAAGCGTGCACGTTGTGCCTTTCAGCTCTAGGGCAAAGTAGCACACGGATAGCAGAAGTCCTACTTCAGCCAGATCAGGCCTGCAAAGAAACTGCGTTTCACAGGCCTTTGGAAGAGATGTTCCCGGTAGGCTGTAAGAGCACTGTGCAGAGCGAGTTGTTTCTTAGCTTCCCAAAGAGCTGGAAGCAAGATGCTGTGGGGCCCAACTCACCCCTTGGAAAGAAGCCTGCACGATATGCCTTTCAGCTCTAGGGCAAAGTAGCACACGCAGAGCAGAAGTCCTACTTCAGCCAGATCAGCCCAGCAAAGAAACTACGTTTCACAGGCCTTTGGAAGAGATGTTCCCGGTAGGCTGTAAGAGCACTGTGCAGAGCGAGTTTTTTCTTAGCTTCCCAAAGACGTGGAAGCAAGATGCTCTTGGGCCCAACTCGCCTTTTGGAAATAAGCCTGCACGTTTTGCCTTTCAGCTCTAGGGCAAAGTAGCACAGGGAGAGCAGAAGTCCTACTTCAGCCAGATCAGACCTGCAAAGAAACTGCGTTTCACAGGCCTTTGGAAGAGATGTTCCCGGTAGGCTGTAAGAGCTCTGTGCAGAGCGAGTTGATTCTTAGCTTCCCAAAGAGCTGGAAGCAAGATGCTGTGGGGCCAACTCGCCTTTTGGAAAGAAGCCTGCACGTTGTGCCTTTCAGCTCTACGGCAAAGTATCACACGGATAGCAGAAGTCCTACTTCAGCCAGATCAGGCCTGCAAAGAAACTGCGTTTCACAGGCCTTTGGAAGAGATGTTCCCGGTAGGCTGTAAGAGCACTGTGCAGAGCGAGTTGTTTCTTAGCTTCCCAAAGAGCTGGAAGCTACATGCTGTGGGGCCCAACTCGCCCTTTGGAAAGAAGCCTGCACGTTGTGCCTTTCAGCTCTAGGGCAAAGTACCACACCCAGAGCAGAAGTCCTACTTCAGCCAGATCATGCCTGCAAAGAAACTGCGTTTCACAGGCCTTTGAAGAGATGTTCACGGTAGGCTGTAAGAGCACTGTGCAAAGCGAGTTGTTTCTTAGCTTCCCAAAGAGCTGGAAGAAAGATGCTGTGGGGCCCAACTCGCCCTTTGGAAAGAAGCCTGCACTTTGTGCCTTTAAGCTCTAGGGCAAAGTAGCACACGGAGAGCAGAAGTCCTACTTCAGCCAGATCAGGCCTGCAAAGAAACTGCGTGTCACAGGCCTTTGGAAGAGATGTTCCCGGTAGGCTGTAAGAGCACTGTGCAGAGCGAGTTGTTTCTTAGCTTCCCAAAGAGCTGGAAGCAAGATGCTGTGGGGCCCAACTCGCCCTTTGGAAAGAAGCCTGCACGTTGTGCCTTTCAGCTCTAGGGCAAAGTAGCACACCCAGAGCAGAAGTCCTACTTCAGCCAGATCAGGCCTGCAAAGAAACTGCGTTTCACAGGCCTTTGGAAGAGATGTTCCCGGTAGGCTGTAAGAGCACTGTGCAGAGCGAGTTGTTTCTTAGCTTCCCAAAGAGCTGGAAGCAAGATGCTGTGGGGCCCAACTCGCCCTTTGGAAAGAAGCCTGCACGTTGTGCCTTTCAGCTCTAGGGCAAAGTAGCACACCCAGAGCAGAAGTCCTACTTCAGCCAGATCAGGCCTGCAAAGAAACTGCGTTTCACAGGCCTTTGGAAGAGATGTTCCCGGTAGGCTGTAAGAGCACTGTGCAGAGCGAGTTGTTTCTTAGCTTCCCAAAGAGCTGGAAGCAAGATGCTGTGGGGCCCAACTCGCCCTTTGGAAAGAAGCCTGCACGTTGTGCCTTTCAGCTCTAGGGCAAAGTAGCACACCCAGAGCAGAAGTCCTACTTCAGCCAGATCAGGCCTGCAAAGAAACTGCGTTTCACAGGCCTTTGGAAGAGATGTTCCCGGTAGGCTGTAAGAGCACTGTGCAGAGCGAGTTGTTTCTTAGCTTCCCAAAGAGCTGGAAGCAAGATGCTCTGGGGCCCAACTCGCCCTTTGGAAAGAAGCCTGCACGTTGTGCCTTTCAGCTCTAGGGCAAAGTAGCACACCCAGAGCAGAAGTCCTACTTCAGCCAGATCAGGCCTGCAAAGAAACTGCGTTTCACAGGCCTTTGGAAGAGATGTTCCCGGTAGGCTGTAAGAGCACTGTGCAGAGCGAGTTGTTTCTTAGCTTCCCAAAGAGCTGGAAGCAAGATGCTGTGGGGCCCAACTCGCCTTTTGGAAAGAAGCCTGCACGTTGTGCCTTTCAGCTCTAGGGCAAAGTAGCACACCCAGAGCAGAAGTCCTACTTCAGCCAGATCAGGCCTGCAAAGAAACTGCGTTTCACAGGCCTTTGGAAGAGATGTTCCCGGTAGGCTGTAAGAGCACTGTGCAGAGCGAGTTGTTTCTTAGCTTCCCAAAGAGCTGGAAGCAAGATGCTGTGGGGCCCAACTCGCCCTTTGGAAAGAAGCCTGCACGTTGTGCCTTTCAGCTCTAGGGCAAAGTAGCACACCCAGAGCAGAAGTCCTACTTCAGCCAGATCAGGCCTGCAAAGAAACTGCGTTTCACAGGCCTTTGGAAGAGATGTTCCCGGTAGGCTGTAAGAGCACTGTGCAGAGCGAGTTGTTTCTTAGCTTCCCAAAGAGCTGGAAGCAAGATGCTGTGGGGCCCAACTCGCCCTTTGGAAAGAAGCCTGCACGTTGTGCCTTTCAGCTCTAGGGCAAAGTAGCACACCCAGAGCAGAAGTCCTACTTCAGCCAGATCAGGCCTGCAAAGAAACTGCGTTTCACAGGCCTTTGGAAGAGATGTTCCCGGTAGGCTGTAAGAGCACTGTGCAGAGCGAGTTGTTTCTTAGCTTCCCAAAGAGCTGGAAGCAAGATGCTGTGGGGCCCAACTCGCCCTTTGGAAAGAAGCCTGCACGTTTTGCCTTTCAGCTCTAGGGCAAAGTAGCACACCCAGAGCAGAAGTCCTACTTCAGCCAGATCAGGCCTGCAAAGAAACTGCGTTTCACAGGCCTTTGGAAGAGATGTTCCCGGTAGGCTGTAAGAGCACTGTGCAGAGCGAGTTGTTTCTTAGCTTCCCAAAGAGCTGGAAGCAAGATGCTGTGGGGCCCAACTCGCCCTTTGGAAAGAAGCCTGCACGTTGTGCCTTTCAGCTCTAGGGCAAAGTAGCACACCCAGAGCAGAAGTCCTACTTCAGCCAGATCAGGCCTGCAAAGAAACTGCGTTTCACAGGCCTTTGGAAGAGATGTTCCCGGTAGGCTGTAAGAGCACTGTGCAGAGCGAGTTGTTTCTTAGCTTCCCAAAGAGCTGGAAGCAAGATGCTGTGGGGCCCAACTCGCCCTTTGGAAAGAAGCCTGCACGTTGTGCCTTTCAGCTCTAGGGCAAAGTAGCACACCCAGAGCAGAAGTCCTACTTCAGCCAGATCAGGCCTGCAAAGAAACTGCGTTTCACAGGCCTTTGGAAGAGATGTTCCCGGTAGGCTGTAAGAGCACTGTGCAGAGCGAGTTGTTTCTTAGCTTCCCAAAGAGCTGGAAGCAAGATGCTGTGGGGCCCAACTCGCCCTTTGGAAAGAAGCCTGCACGTTGTGCCTTTCAGCTCTAGGGCAAAGTAGCACACCCAGAGCAGAAGTCCTACTTCAGCCAGATCAGGCCTGCAAAGAAACTGCGTTTCACAGGCCTTTGGAAGAGATGTTCCCGGTAGGCTGTAAGAGCACTGTGCAGAGCGAGTTGTTTCTTAGCTTCCCAAAGAGCTGGAAGCAAGATGCTGTGGGGCCCAACTCGCCCTTTGGAAAGAAGCCTGCACGTTGTGCCTTTCAGCTCTAGGGCAAAGTAGCACACCCAGAGCAGAAGTCCTACTTCAGCCAGATCAGGCCTGCAAAGAAACTGCGTTTCACAGGCCTTTGGAAGAGATGTTCCCGGTAGGCTGTAAGAGCACTGTGCAGAGCGAGTTGTTTCTTAGCTTCCCAAAGAGCTGGAAGCAAGATGCTGTGGGGCCCAACTCGCCCTTTGGAAAGAAGCCTGCACGTTGTGCCTTTAAGCTCTAGGGCAAAGTAGCACACCCAGAGCAGAAGTCCTACTTCAGCCAGATCAGGCCTGCAAAGAAACTGCGTTTCACAGGCCTTTGGAAGAGATGTTCCCGGTAGGCTGTAAGAGCACTGTGCAGAGCGAGTTGTTTCTTAGCTTCCCAAAGAGCTGGAAGCAAGATGCTGTGGGGCCCAACTCGCCCTTTGGAAAGAAGCCTGCACGTTGTGCCTTTCAGCTCTAGGGCAAAGTAGCACACCCAGAGCAGAAGTCCTACTTCAGCCAGATCAGGCCTGCAAAGAAACTGCGTTTCACAGGCCTTTGGAAGAGATGTTCCCACTAGGCTGTAAGAGCACTGTGCAGAGCGAGTTGTTTCTTAGCTTCCCAAAGAGCTGGAAGCAAGATGCTGTGGGGCCCAACTCGCCCTTTGGAAAGAAGCCTGCACGTTGTGCCTTTCAGCTCTAGGGCAAAGTAGCACACCCAGAGCAGAAGTCCTACTTCAGCCAGATCAGGCCTGCAAAGAAACTGCGTTTCACAGGCCTTTGGAAGAGATGTTCCCACTAGGCTGTAAGAGCACTGTGCAGAGCGAGTTGTTTCTTAGCTTCCCAAAGAGCTGGAAGCAAGATGCTGTGGGGCCCAACTCGCCCTTTGGAAAGAAGCCTGCACGTTGTGCCTTTCAGCTCTAGGGCAAAGTAGCACACCCAGAGCAGAAGTCCTACTTCAGCCAGATCAGGCCTGCAAAGAAACTGCGTTTCACAGGCCTTTGGAAGAGATGTTCCCACTAGGCTGTAAGAGCACTGTGCAGAGCGAGTTGTTTCTTAGCTTCCCAAAGAGCTGGAAGCAAGATGCTGTGGGGCCCAACTCGCCCTTTGGAAAGAAGCCTGCACGTTGTGCCTTTCAGCTCTAGGGCAAAGTAGCACACCCAGAGCAGAAGTCCTACTTCAGCCAGATCAGGCCTGCAAAGAAACTGCGTTTCACAGGCCTTTGGAAGAGATGTTCCCGGTAGGCTGTAAGAGCACTGTGCAGAGCGAGTTGTTTCTTAGCTTCCCAAAGAGCTGGAAGCAAGATGCTGTGGGGCCCAACTCGCCCTTTGGAAAGAAGCCTGCACGTTGTGCCTTTCAGCTCTAGGGCAAAGTAGCACACCCAGAGCAGAAGTCCTACTTCAGCCAGATCAGGCCTGCAAAGAAACTGCGTTTCACAGGCCTTTGGAAGAGATGTTCCCGGTAGGCTGTAAGAGCACTGTGCAGAGCGAGTTGTTTCTTAGCTTCCCAAAGAGCTGGAAGCAAGATGCTGTGGGGCCCAACTCGCCCTTTGGAAAGAAGCCTGCACGTTGTGCCTTTCAGCTCTAGGGCAAAGTAGCACACCCAGAGCAGAAGTCCTACTTCAGCCAGATCAGGCCTGCAAAGAAACTGCGTTTCACAGGCCTTTGGAAGAGATGTTCCCGGTAGGCTGTAAGAGCACTGTGCAGAGCGAGTTGTTTCTTAGCTTCCCAAAGAGCTGGAAGCAAGATGCTGTGGGGCCCAACTCGCCCTTTGGAAAGAAGCCTGCACGTTGTGCCTTTCAGCTCTAGGGCAAAGTAGCACACCCAGAGCAGAAGTCCTACTTCAGCCAGATCAGGCCTGCAAAGAAACTGCGTTTCACAGGCCTTTGGAAGAGATGTTCCCGGTAGGCTGTAAGAGCACTGTGCAGAGCGAGTTGTTTCTTAGCTTCCCAAAGAGCTGGAAGCAAGATGCTGTGGGGCCCAACTCGCCCTTTGGAAAGAAGCCTGCACGTTGTGCCTTTCAGCTCTAGGGCAAAGTAGCACACCCAGAGCAGAAGTCCTACTTCAGCCAGATCAGGCCTGCAAAGAAACTGCGTTTCACAGGCCTTTGGAAGAGATGTTCCCGGTAGGCTGTAAGAGCACTGTGCAGAGCGAGTTGTTTCTTAGCTTCCCAAAGAGCTGGAAGCAAGATGCTGTGGGGCCCAACTCGCCCTTTGGAAAGAAGCCTGCACGTTGTGCCTTTCAGCTCTAGGGCAAAGTAGCACACCCAGAGCAGAAGTCCTACTTCAGCCAGATCAGGCCTGCAAAGAAACTGCGTTTCACAGGCCTTTGGAAGAGATGTTCCCGGTAGGCTGTAAGAGCACTGTGCAGAGCGAGTTGTTTCTTAGCTTCCCAAAGAGCTGGAAGCAAGATGCTGTGGGGCCCAACTCGCCCTTTGGAAAGAAGCCTGCACGTTGTGCCTTTCAGCTCTAGGGCAAAGTAGCACACCCAGAGCAGAAGTCCTACTTCAGCCAGATCAGGCCTGCAAAGAAACTGCGTTTCACAGGCCTTTGGAAGAGATGTTCCCGGTAGGCTGTAAGAGCACTGTGCAGAGCGAGTTGTTTCTTAGCTTCCCAAAGAGCTGGAAGCAAGATGCTGTGGGGCCCAACTCGCCCTTTGGAAAGAAGCCTGCACGTTGTGCCTTTCAGCTCTAGGGCAAAGTAGCACACCCAGAGCAGAAGTCCTACTTCAGCCAGATCAGGCCTGCAAAGAAACTGCGTTTCACAGGCCTTTGGAAGAGATGTTCCCGGTAGGCTGTAAGAGCACTGTGCAGAGCGAGTTGTTTCTTAGCTTCCCAAAGAGCTGGAAGCAAGATGCTGTGGGGCCCAACTCGCCCTTTGGAAAGAAGCCTGCACGTTGTGCCTTTCAGCTCTAGGGCAAAGTAGCACACCCAGAGCAGAAGTCCTACTTCAGCCAGATCAGGCCTGCAAAGAAACTGCGTTTCACAGGCCTTTGGAAGAGATGTTCCCGGTAGGCTGTAAGAGCACTGTGCAGAGCGAGTTGTTTCTTAGCTTCCCAAAGAGCTGGAAGCAAGATGCTGTGGGGCCCAACTCGCCCTTTGGAAAGAAGCCTGCACGTTGTGCCTTTCAGCTCTAGGGCAAAGTAGCACACCCAGAGCAGAAGTCCTACTTCAGCCAGATCAGGCCTGCAAAGAAACTGCGTTTCACAGGCCTTTGGAAGAGATGTTCCCACTAGGCTGTAAGAGCACTGTGCAGAGCGAGTTGTTTCTTAGCTTCCCAAAGAGCTGGAAGCAAGATGCTGTGGGGCCCAACTCGCCCTTTGGAAAGAAGCCTGCACGTTGTGCCTTTCAGCTCTAGGGCAAAGTAGCACACCCAGAGCAGAAGTCCTACTTCAGCCAGATCAGGCCTGCAAAGAAACTGCGTTTCACAGGCCTTTGGAAGAGATGTTCCCGGTAGGCTGTAAGAGCACTGTGCAGAGCGAGTTGTTTCTTAGCTTCCCAAAGAGCTGGAAGCAAGATGCTGTGGGGCCCAACTCGCCCTTTGGAAAGAAGCCTGCACGTTGTGCCTTTCAGCTCTAGGGCAAAGTAGCACACCCAGAGCAGAAGTCCTACTTCAGCCAGATCAGGCCTGCAAAGAAACTGCGTTTCACAGGCCTTTGGAAGAGATGTTCCCACTAGGCTGTAAGAGCACTGTGCAGAGCGAGTTGTTTCTTAGCTTCCCAAAGAGCTGGAAGCAAGATGCTGTGGGGCCCAACTCGCCCTTTGGAAAGAAGCCTGCACGTTGTGCCTTTCAGCTCTAGGGCAAAGTAGCACACCCAGAGCAGAAGTCCTACTTCAGCCAGATCAGGCCTGCAAAGAAACTGCGTTTCACAGGCCTTTGGAAGAGATGTTCCCACTAGGCTGTAAGAGCACTGTGCAGAGCGAGTTGTTTCTTAGCTTCCCAAAGAGCTGGAAGCAAGATGCTGTGGGGCCCAACTCGCCCTTTGGAAAGAAGCCTGCACGTTGTGCCTTTCAGCTCTAGGGCAAAGTAGCACACCCAGAGCAGAAGTCCTACTTCAGCCAGATCAGGCCTGCAAAGAAACTGCGTTTCACAGGCCTTTGGAAGAGATGTTCCCACTAGGCTGTAAGAGCACTGTGCAGAGCGAGTTGTTTCTTAGCTTCCCAAAGAGCTGGAAGCAAGATGCTGTGGGGCCCAACTCGCCCTTTGGAAAGAAGCCTGCACGTTGTGCCTTTCAGCTCTAGGGCAAAGTAGCACACCCAGAGCAGAAGTCCTACTTCAGCCAGATCAGGCCTGCAAAGAAACTGCGTTTCACAGGCCTTTGGAAGAGATGTTCCCGGTAGGCTGTAAGAGCACTGTGCAGAGCGAGTTGTTTCTTAGCTTCCCAAAGAGCTGGAAGCAAGATGCTGTGGGGCCCAACTCGCCCTTTGGAAAGAAGCCTGCACGTTGTGCCTTTCAGCTCTAGGGCAAAGTAGCACACCCAGAGCAGAAGTCCTACTTCAGCCAGATCAGGCCTGCAAAGAAACTGCGTTTCACAGGCCTTTGGAAGAGATGTTCCCGGTAGGCTGTAAGAGCACTGTGCAGAGCGAGTTGTTTCTTAGCTTCCCAAAGAGCTGGAAGCAAGATGCTGTGGGGCCCAACTCGCCCTTTGGAAAGAAGCCTGCACGTTGTGCCTTTCAGCTCTAGGGCAAAGTAGCACACCCAGAGCAGAAGTCCTACTTCAGCCAGATCAGGCCTGCAAAGAAACTGCGTTTCACAGGCCTTTGGAAGAGATGTTCCCGGTAGGCTGTAAGAGCACTGTGCAGAGCGAGTTGTTTCTTAGCTTCCCAAAGAGCTGGAAGCAAGATGCTGTGGGGCCCAACTCGCCCTTTGGAAAGAAGCCTGCACGTTGTGCCTTTCAGCTCTAGGGCAAAGTAGCACACCCAGAGCAGAAGTCCTACTTCAGCCAGATCAGGCCTGCAAAGAAACTGCGTTTCACAGGCCTTTGGAAGAGATGTTCCCGGTAGGCTGTAAGAGCACTGTGCAGAGCGAGTTGTTTCTTAGCTTCCCAAAGAGCTGGAAGCAAGATGCTGTGGGGCCCAACTCGCCCTTTGGAAAGAAGCCTGCACGTTGTGCCTTTCAGCTCTAGGGCAAAGTAGCACACCCAGAGCAGAAGTCCTACTTCAGCCAGATCAGGCCTGCAAAGAAACTGCGTTTCACAGGCCTTTGGAAGAGATGTTCCCGGTAGGCTGTAAGAGCACTGTGCAGAGCGAGTTGTTTCTTAGCTTCCCAAAGAGCTGGAAGCAAGATGCTGTGGGGCCCAACTCGCCCTTTGGAAAGAAGCCTGCACGTTGTGCCTTTCAGCTCTAGGGCAAAGTAGCACACCCAGAGCAGAAGTCCTACTTCAGCCAGATCAGGCCTGCAAAGAAACTGCGTTTCACAGGCCTTTGGAAGAGATGTTCCCGGTAGGCTGTAAGAGCACTGTGCAGAGCGAGTTGTTTCTTAGCTTCCCAAAGAGCTGGAAGCAAGATGCTGTGGGGCCCAACTCGCCCTTTGGAAAGAAGCCTGCACGTTGTGCCTTTCAGCTCTAGGGCAAAGTAGCACACCCAGAGCAGAAGTCCTACTTCAGCCAGATCAGGCCTGCAAAGAAACTGCGTTTCACAGGCCTTTGGAAGAGATGTTCCCGGTAGGCTGTAAGAGCACTGTGCAGAGCGAGTTGTTTCTTAGCTTCCCAAAGAGCTGGAAGCAAGATGCTGTGGGGCCCAACTCGCCCTTTGGAAAGAAGCCTGCACGTTGTGCCTTTCAGCTCTAGGGCAAAGTAGCACACCCAGAGCAGAAGTCCTACTTCAGCCAGATCAGGCCTGCAAAGAAACTGCGTTTCACAGGCCTTTGGAAGAGATGTTCCCACTAGGCTGTAAGAGCACTGTGCAGAGCGAGTTGTTTCTTAGCTTCCCAAAGAGCTGGAAGCAAGATGCTGTGGGGCCCAACTCGCCCTTTGGAAAGAAGCCTGCACGTTGTGCCTTTCAGCTCTAGGGCAAAGTAGCACACCCAGAGCAGAAGTCCTACTTCAGCCAGATCAGGCCTGCAAAGAAACTGCGTTTCACAGGCCTTTGGAAGAGATGTTCCCGGTAGGCTGTAAGAGCACTGTGCAGAGCGAGTTGTTTCTTAGCTTCCCAAAGAGCTGGAAGCAAGATGCTGTGGGGCCCAACTCGCCCTTTGGAAAGAAGCCTGCACGTTGTGCCTTTCAGCTCTAGGGCAAAGTAGCACACCCAGAGCAGAAGTCCTACTTCAGCCAGATCAGGCCTGCAAAGAAACTGCGTTTCACAGGCCTTTGGAAGAGATGTTCCCACTAGGCTGTAAGAGCACTGTGCAGAGCGAGTTGTTTCTTAGCTTCCCAAAGAGCTGGAAGCAAGATGCTGTGGGGCCCAACTCGCCCTTTGGAAAGAAGCCTGCACGTTGTGCCTTTCAGCTCTAGGGCAAAGTAGCACACCCAGAGCAGAAGTCCTACTTCAGCCAGATCAGGCCTGCAAAGAAACTGCGTTTCACAGGCCTTTGGAAGAGATGTTCCCACTAGGCTGTAAGAGCACTGTGCAGAGCGAGTTGTTTCTTAGCTTCCCAAAGAGCTGGAAGCAAGATGCTGTGGGGCCCAACTCGCCCTTTGGAAAGAAGCCTGCACGTTGTGCCTTTCAGCTCTAGGGCAAAGTAGCACACCCAGAGCAGAAGTCCTACTTCAGCCAGATCAGGCCTGCAAAGAAACTGCGTTTCACAGGCCTTTGGAAGAGATGTTCCCACTAGGCTGTAAGAGCACTGTGCAGAGCGAGTTGTTTCTTAGCTTCCCAAAGAGCTGGAAGCAAGATGCTGTGGGGCCCAACTCGCCCTTTGGAAAGAAGCCTGCACGTTGTGCCTTTCAGCTCTAGGGCAAAGTAGCACACCCAGAGCAGAAGTCCTACTTCAGCCAGATCAGGCCTGCAAAGAAACTGCGTTTCACAGGCCTTTGGAAGAGATGTTCCCGGTAGGCTGTAAGAGCACTGTGCAGAGCGAGTTGTTTCTTAGCTTCCCAAAGAGCTGGAAGCAAGATGCTGTGGGGCCCAACTCGCCCTTTGGAAAGAAGCCTGCACGTTGTGCCTTTCAGCTCTAGGGCAAAGTAGCACACCCAGAGCAGAAGTCCTACTTCAGCCAGATCAGGCCTGCAAAGAAACTGCGTTTCACAGGCCTTTGGAAGAGATGTTCCCACTAGGCTGTAAGAGCACTGTGCAGAGCGAGTTGTTTCTTAGCTTCCCAAAGAGCTGGAAGCAAGATGCTGTGGGGCCCAACTCGCCCTTTGGAAAGAAGCCTGCACGTTGTGCCTTTCAGCTCTAGGGCAAAGTAGCACACCCAGAGCAGAAGTCCTACTTCAGCCAGATCAGGCCTGCAAAGAAACTGCGTTTCACAGGCCTTTGGAAGAGATGTTCCCACTAGGCTGTAAGAGCACTGTGCAGAGCGAGTTGTTTCTTAGCTTCCCAAAGAGCTGGAAGCAAGATGCTGTGGGGCCCAACTCGCCCTTTGGAAAGAAGCCTGCACGTTGTGCCTTTCAGCTCTAGGGCAAAGTAGCACACCCAGAGCAGAAGTCCTACTTCAGCCAGATCAGGCCTGCAAAGAAACTGCGTTTCACAGGCCTTTGGAAGAGATGTTCCCGGTAGGCTGTAAGAGCACTGTGCAGAGCGAGTTGTTTCTTAGCTTCCCAAAGAGCTGGAAGCAAGATGCTGTGGGGCCCAACTCGCCCTTTGGAAAGAAGCCTGCACGTTGTGCCTTTCAGCTCTAGGGCAAAGTAGCACACCCAGAGCAGAAGTCCTACTTCAGCCAGATCAGGCCTGCAAAGAAACTGCGTTTCACAGGCCTTTGGAAGAGATGTTCCCACTAGGCTGTAAGAGCACTGTGCAGAGCGAGTTGTTTCTTAGCTTCCCAAAGAGCTGGAAGCAAGATGCTGTGGGGCCCAACTCGCCCTTTGGAAAGAAGCCTGCACGTTGTGCCTTTCAGCTCTAGGGCAAAGTAGCACACCCAGAGCAGAAGTCCTACTTCAGCCAGATCAGGCCTGCAAAGAAACTGCGTTTCACAGGCCTTTGGAAGAGATGTTCCCACTAGGCTGTAAGAGCACTGTGCAGAGCGAGTTGTTTCTTAGCTTCCCAAAGAGCTGGAAGCAAGATGCTGTGGGGCCCAACTCGCCCTTTGGAAAGAAGCCTGCACGTTGTGCCTTTCAGCTCTAGGGCAAAGTAGCACACCCAGAGCAGAAGTCCTACTTCAGCCAGATCAGGCCTGCAAAGAAACTGCGTTTCACAGGCCTTTGGAAGAGATGTTCCCACTAGGCTGTAAGAGCACTGTGCAGAGCGAGTTGTTTCTTAGCTTCCCAAAGAGCTGGAAGCAAGATGCTGTGGGGCCCAACTCGCCCTTTGGAAAGAAGCCTGCACGTTGTGCCTTTCAGCTCTAGGGCAAAGTAGCACACCCAGAGCAGAAGTCCTACTTCAGCCAGATCAGGCCTGCAAAGAAACTGCGTTTCACAGGCCTTTGGAAGAGATGTTCCCGGTAGGCTGTAAGAGCACTGTGCAGAGCGAGTTGTTTCTTAGCTTCCCAAAGAGCTGGAAGCAAGATGCTGTGGGGCCCAACTCGCCCTTTGGAAAGAAGCCTGCACGTTGTGCCTTTCAGCTCTAGGGCAAAGTAGCACACCCAGAGCAGAAGTCCTACTTCAGCCAGATCAGGCCTGCAAAGAAACTGCGTTTCACAGGCCTTTGGAAGAGATGTTCCCGGTAGGCTGTAAGAGCACTGTGCAGAGCGAGTTGTTTCTTAGCTTCCCAAAGAGCTGGAAGCAAGATGCTGTGGGGCCCAACTCGCCCTTTGGAAAGAAGCCTGCACGTTGTGCCTTTCAGCTCTAGGGCAAAGTAGCACACCCAGAGCAGAAGTCCTACTTCAGCCAGATCAGGCCTGCAAAGAAACTGCGTTTCACAGGCCTTTGGAAGAGATGTTCCCGGTAGGCTGTAAGAGCACTGTGCAGAGCGAGTTGTTTCTTAGCTTCCCAAAGAGCTGGAAGCAAGATGCTGTGGGGCCCAACTCGCCCTTTGGAAAGAAGCCTGCACGTTGTGCCTTTCAGCTCTAGGGCAAAGTAGCACACCCAGAGCAGAAGTCCTACTTCAGCCAGATCAGGCCTGCAAAGAAACTGCGTTTCACAGGCCTTTGGAAGAGATGTTCCCGGTAGGCTGTAAGAGCACTGTGCAGAGCGAGTTGTTTCTTAGCTTCCCAAAGAGCTGGAAGCAAGATGCTGTGGGGCCCAACTCGCCCTTTGGAAAGAAGCCTGCACGTTGTGCCTTTCAGCTCTAGGGCAAAGTAGCACACCCAGAGCAGAAGTCCTACTTCAGCCAGATCAGGCCTGCAAAGAAACTGCGTTTCACAGGCCTTTGGAAGAGATGTTCCCGGTAGGCTGTAAGAGCACTGTGCAGAGCGAGTTGTTTCTTAGCTTCCCAAAGAGCTGGAAGCAAGATGCTGTGGGGCCCAACTCGCCCTTTGGAAAGAAGCCTGCACGTTGTGCCTTTCAGCTCTAGGGCAAAGTAGCACACCCAGAGCAGAAGTCCTACTTCAGCCAGATCAGGCCTGCAAAGAAACTGCGTTTCACAGGCCTTTGGAAGAGATGTTCCCGGTAGGCTGTAAGAGCACTGTGCAGAGCGAGTTGTTTCTTAGCTTCCCAAAGAGCTGGAAGCAAGATGCTGTGGGGCCCAACTCGCCCTTTGGAAAGAAGCCTGCACGTTGTGCCTTTCAGCTCTAGGGCAAAGTAGCACACCCAGAGCAGAAGTCCTACTTCAGCCAGATCAGGCCTGCAAAGAAACTGCGTTTCACAGGCCTTTGGAAGAGATGTTCCCGGTAGGCTGTAAGAGCACTGTGCAGAGCGAGTTGTTTCTTAGCTTCCCAAAGAGCTGGAAGCAAGATGCTGTGGGGCCCAACTCGCCCTTTGGAAAGAAGCCTGCACGTTGTGCCTTTCAGCTCTAGGGCAAAGTAGCACACCCAGAGCAGAAGTCCTACTTCAGCCAGATCAGGCCTGCAAAGAAACTGCGTTTCACAGGCCTTTGGAAGAGATGTTCCCACTAGGCTGTAAGAGCACAGTGCAGAGCGAGTTGTTTCTTAGCTTCCCAAAGAGCTGGAAGCAAGATGCTGTGGGGCCCAACTCGCCCTTTGGAAAGAAGCCTGCACGTTGTGCCTTTCAGCTCTAGGGCAAAGTAGCACACCCAGAGCAGAAGTCCTACTTCAGCCAGATCAGGCCTGCAAAGAAACTGCGTTTCACAGGCCTTTGGAAGAGATGTTCCCGGTAGGCTGTAAGAGCACTGTGCAGAGCGAGTTGTTTCTTAGCTTCCCAAAGAGCTGGAAGCAAGATGCTGTGGGGCCCAACTCGCCCTTTGGAAAGAAGCCTGCACGTTGTGCCTTTCAGCTCTAGGGCAAAGTAGCACACCCAGAGCAGAAGTCCTACTTCAGCCAGATCAGGCCTGCAAAGAAACTGCGTTTCACAGGCCTTTGGAAGAGATGTTCCCACTAGGCTGTAAGAGCACTGTGCAGAGCGAGTTGTTTCTTAGCTTCCCAAAGAGCTGGAAGCAAGATGCTGTGGGGCCCAACTCGCCCTTTGGAAAGAAGCCTGCACGTTGTGCCTTTCAGCTCTAGGGCAAAGTAGCACACCCAGAGCAGAAGTCCTACTTCAGCCAGATCAGGCCTGCAAAGAAACTGCGTTTCACAGGCCTTTGGAAGAGATGTTCCCACTAGGCTGTAAGAGCACTGTGCAGAGCGAGTTGTTTCTTAGCTTCCCAAAGAGCTGGAAGCAAGATGCTGTGGGGCCCAACTCGCCCTTTGGAAAGAAGCCTGCACGTTGTGCCTTTCAGCTCTAGGGCAAAGTAGCACACCCAGAGCAGAAGTCCTACTTCAGCCAGATCAGGCCTGCAAAGAAACTGCGTTTCACAGGCCTTTGGAAGAGATGTTCCCACTAGGCTGTAAGAGCACTGTGCAGAGCGAGTTGTTTCTTAGCTTCCCAAAGAGCTGGAAGCAAGATGCTGTGGGGCCCAACTCGCCCTTTGGAAAGAAGCCTGCACGTTGTGCCTTTCAGCTCTAGGGCAAAGTAGCACACCCAGAGCAGAAGTCCTACTTCAGCCAGATCAGGCCTGCAAAGAAACTGCGTTTCACAGGCCTTTGGAAGAGATGTTCCCGGTAGGCTGTAAGAGCACTGTGCAGAGCGAGTTGTTTCTTAGCTTCCCAAAGAGCTGGAAGCAAGATGCTGTGGGGCCCAACTCGCCCTTTGGAAAGAAGCCTGCACGTTGTGCCTTTCAGCTCTAGGGCAAAGTAGCACACCCAGAGCAGAAGTCCTACTTCAGCCAGATCAGGCCTGCAAAGAAACTGCGTTTCACAGGCCTTTGGAAGAGATGTTCCCACTAGGCTGTAAGAGCACTGTGCAGAGCGAGTTGTTTCTTAGCTTCCCAAAGAGCTGGAAGCAAGATGCTGTGGGGCCCAACTCGCCCTTTGGAAAGAAGCCTGCACGTTGTGCCTTTCAGCTCTAGGGCAAAGTAGCACACCCAGAGCAGAAGTCCTACTTCAGCCAGATCAGGCCTGCAAAGAAACTGCGTTTCACAGGCCTTTGGAAGAGATGTTCCCACTAGGCTGTAAGAGCACTGTGCAGAGCGAGTTGTTTCTTAGCTTCCCAAAGAGCTGGAAGCAAGATGCTGTGGGGCCCAACTCGCCCTTTGGAAAGAAGCCTGCACGTTGTGCCTTTCAGCTCTAGGGCAAAGTAGCACACCCAGAGCAGAAGTCCTACTTCAGCCAGATCAGGCCTGCAAAGAAACTGCGTTTCACAGGCCTTTGGAAGAGATGTTCCCGGTAGGCTGTAAGAGCACTGTGCAGAGCGAGTTGTTTCTTAGCTTCCCAAAGAGCTGGAAGCAAGATGCTGTGGGGCCCAACTCGCCCTTTGGAAAGAAGCCTGCACGTTGTGCCTTTCAGCTCTAGGGCAAAGTAGCACACCCAGAGCAGAAGTCCTACTTCAGCCAGATCAGGCCTGCAAAGAAACTGCGTTTCACAGGCCTTTGGAAGAGATGTTCCCGGTAGGCTGTAAGAGCACTGTGCAGAGCGAGTTGTTTCTTAGCTTCCCAAAGAGCTGGAAGCAAGATGCTGTGGGGCCCAACTCGCCCTTTGGAAAGAAGCCTGCACGTTGTGCCTTTCAGCTCTAGGGCAAAGTAGCACACCCAGAGCAGAAGTCCTACTTCAGCCAGATCAGGCCTGCAAAGAAACTGCGTTTCACAGGCCTTTGGAAGAGATGTTCCCGGTAGGCTGTAAGAGCACTGTGCAGAGCGAGTTGTTTCTTAGCTTCCCAAAGAGCTGGAAGCAAGATGCTGTGGGGCCCAACTCGCCCTTTGGAAAGAAGCCTGCACGTTGTGCCTTTCAGCTCTAGGGCAAAGTAGCACACCCAGAGCAGAAGTCCTACTTCAGCCAGATCAGGCCTGCAAAGAAACTGCGTTTCACAGGCCTTTGGAAGAGATGTTCCCACTAGGCTGTAAGAGCACTGTGCAGAGCGAGTTGTTTCTTAGCTTCCCAAAGAGCTGGAAGCAAGATGCTGTGGGGCCCAACTCGCCCTTTGGAAAGAAGCCTGCACGTTGTGCCTTTCAGCTCTAGGGCAAAGTAGCACACCCAGAGCAGAAGTCCTACTTCAGCCAGATCAGGCCTGCAAAGAAACTGCGTTTCACAGGCCTTTGGAAGAGATGTTCCCGGTAGGCTGTAAGAGCACTGTGCAGAGCGAGTTGTTTCTTAGCTTCCCAAAGAGCTGGAAGCAAGATGCTGTGGGGCCCAACTCGCCCTTTGGAAAGAAGCCTGCACGTTGTGCCTTTCAGCTCTAGGGCAAAGTAGCACACCCAGAGCAGAAGTCCTACTTCAGCCAGATCAGGCCTGCAAAGAAACTGCGTTTCACAGGCCTTTGGAAGAGATGTTCCCGGTAGGCTGTAAGAGCACTGTGCAGAGCGAGTTGTTTCTTAGCTTCCCAAAGAGCTGGAAGCAAGATGCTGTGGGGCCCAACTCGCCCTTTGGAAAGAAGCCTGCACGTTGTGCCTTTCAGCTCTAGGGCAAAGTAGCACACCCAGAGCAGAAGTCCTACTTCAGCCAGATCAGGCCTGCAAAGAAACTGCGTTTCACAGGCCTTTGGAAGAGATGTTCCCGGTAGGCTGTAAGAGCACTGTGCAGAGCGAGTTGTTTCTTAGCTTCCCAAAGAGCTGGAAGCAAGATGCTGTGGGGCCCAACTCGCCCTTTGGAAAGAAGCCTGCACGTTGTGCCTTTCAGCTCTAGGGCAAAGTAGCACACCCAGAGCAGAAGTCCTACTTCAGCCAGATCAGGCCTGCAAAGAAACTGCGTTTCACAGGCCTTTGGAAGAGATGTTCCCGGTAGGCTGTAAGAGCACTGTGCAGAGCGAGTTGTTTCTTAGCTTCCCAAAGAGCTGGAAGCAAGATGCTGTGGGGCCCAACTCGCCCTTTGGAAAGAAGCCTGCACGTTGTGCCTTTCAGCTCTAGGGCAAAGTAGCACACCCAGAGCAGAAGTCCTACTTCAGCCAGATCAGGCCTGCAAAGAAACTGCGTTTCACAGGCCTTTGGAAGAGATGTTCCCGGTAGGCTGTAAGAGCACTGTGCAGAGCGAGTTGTTTCTTAGCTTCCCAAAGAGCTGGAAGCAAGATGCTGTGGGGCCCAACTCGCCCTTTGGAAAGAAGCCTGCACGTTGTGCCTTTCAGCTCTAGGGCAAAGTAGCACACCCAGAGCAGAAGTCCTACTTCAGCCAGATCAGGCCTGCAAAGAAACTGCGTTTCACAGGCCTTTGGAAGAGATGTTCCCGGTAGGCTGTAAGAGCACTGTGCAGAGCGAGTTGTTTCTTAGCTTCCCAAAGAGCTGGAAGCAAGATGCTGTGGGGCCCAACTCGCCCTTTGGAAAGAAGCCTGCACGTTGTGCCTTTCAGCTCTAGGGCAAAGTAGCACACCCAGAGCAGAAGTCCTACTTCAGCCAGATCAGGCCTGCAAAGAAACTGCGTTTCACAGGCCTTTGGAAGAGATGTTCCCGGTAGGCTGTAAGAGCACTGTGCAGAGCGAGTTGTTTCTTAGCTTCCCAAAGAGCTGGAAGCAAGATGCTGTGGGGCCCAACTCGCCCTTTGGAAAGAAGCCTGCACGTTGTGCCTTTCAGCTCTAGGGCAAAGTAGCACACCCAGAGCAGAAGTCCTACTTCAGCCAGATCAGGCCTGCAAAGAAACTGCGTTTCACAGGCCTTTGGAAGAGATGTTCCCGCTAGGCTGTAAGAGCACTGTGCAGAGCGAGTTGTTTCTTAGCTTCCCAAAGAGCTGGAAGCAAGATGCTGTGGGGCCCAACTCGCCCTTTGGAAAGAAGCCTGCACGTTGTGCCTTTCAGCTCTAGGGCAAAGTAGCACACCCAGAGCAGAAGTCCTACTTCAGCCAGATCAGGCCTGCAAAGAAACTGCGTTTCACAGGCCTTTGGAAGAGATGTTCCCACTAGGCTGTAAGAGCACTGTGCAGAGCGAGTTGTTTCTTAGCTTCCCAAAGAGCTGGAAGCAAGATGCTGTGGGGCCCAACTCGCCCTTTGGAAAGAAGCCTGCACGTTGTGCCTTTCAGCTCTAGGGCAAAGTAGCACACCCAGAGCAGAAGTCCTACTTCAGCCAGATCAGGCCTGCAAAGAAACTGCGTTTCACAGGCCTTTGGAAGAGATGTTCCCGGTAGGCTGTAAGAGCACTGTGCAGAGCGAGTTGTTTCTTAGCTTCCCAAAGAGCTGGAAGCAAGATGCTGTGGGGCCCAACTCGCCCTTTGGAAAGAAGCCTGCACGTTGTGCCTTTCAGCTCTAGGGCAAAGTAGCACACCCAGAGCAGAAGTCCTACTTCAGCCAGATCAGGCCTGCAAAGAAACTGCGTTTCACAGGCCTTTGGAAGAGATGTTCCCACTAGGCTGTAAGAGCACTGTGCAGAGCGAGTTGTTTCTTAGCTTCCCAAAGAGCTGGAAGCAAGATGCTGTGGGGCCCAACTCGCCCTTTGGAAAGAAGCCTGCACGTTGTGCCTTTCAGCTCTAGGGCAAAGTAGCACACCCAGAGCAGAAGTCCTACTTCAGCCAGATCAGGCCTGCAAAGAAACTGCGTTTCACAGGCCTTTGGAAGAGATGTTCCCGCTAGGCTGTAAGAGCACTGTGCAGAGCGAGTTGTTTCTTAGCTTCCCAAAGAGCTGGAAGCAAGATGCTGTGGGGCCCAACTCGCCCTTTGGAAAGAAGCCTGCACGTTGTGCCTTTCAGCTCTAGGGCAAAGTAGCACACCCAGAGCAGAAGTCCTACTTCAGCCAGATCAGGCCTGCAAAGAAACTGCGTTTCACAGGCCTTTGGAAGAGATGTTCCCGGTAGGCTGTAAGAGCACTGTGCAGAGCGAGTTGTTTCTTAGCTTCCCAAAGAGCTGGAAGCAAGATGCTGTGGGGCCCAACTCGCCCTTTGGAAAGAAGCCTGCACGTTGTGCCTTTCAGCTCTAGGGCAAAGTAGCACACCCAGAGCAGAAGTCCTACTTCAGCCAGATCAGGCCTGCAAAGAAACTGCGTTTCACAGGCCTTTGGAAGAGATGTTCCCGGTAGGCTGTAAGAGCACTGTGCAGAGCGAGTTGTTTCTTAGCTTCCCAAAGAGCTGGAAGCAAGATGCTGTGGGGCCCAACTCGCCCTTTGGAAAGAAGCCTGCACGTTGTGCCTTTCAGCTCTAGGGCAAAGTAGCACACCCAGAGCAGAAGTCCTACTTCAGCCAGATCAGGCCTGCAAAGAAACTGCGTTTCACAGGCCTTTGGAAGAGATGTTCCCGGTAGGCTGTAAGAGCACTGTGCAGAGCGAGTTGTTTCTTAGCTTCCCAAAGAGCTGGAAGCAAGATGCTGTGGGGCCCAACTCGCCCTTTGGAAAGAAGCCTGCACGTTGTGCCTTTCAGCTCTAGGGCAAAGTAGCACACCCAGAGCAGAAGTCCTACTTCAGCCAGATCAGGCCTGCAAAGAAACTGCGTTTCACAGGCCTTTGGAAGAGATGTTCCCGGTAGGCTGTAAGAGCACTGTGCAGAGCGAGTTGTTTCTTAGCTTCCCAAAGAGCTGGAAGCAAGATGCTGTGGGGCCCAACTCGCCCTTTGGAAAGAAGCCTGCACGTTGTGCCTTTCAGCTCTAGGGCAAAGTAGCACACCCAGAGCAGAAGTCCTACTTCAGCCAGATCAGGCCTGCAAAGAAACTGCGTTTCACAGGCCTTTGGAAGAGATGTTCCCACTAGGCTGTAAGAGCACTGTGCAGAGCGAGTTGTTTCTTAGCTTCCCAAAGAGCTGGAAGCAAGATGCTGTGGGGCCCAACTCGCCCTTTGGAAAGAAGCCTGCACGTTGTGCCTTTCAGCTCTAGGGCAAAGTAGCACACCCAGAGCAGAAGTCCTACTTCAGCCAGATCAGGCCTGCAAAGAAACTGCGTTTCACAGGCCTTTGGAAGAGATGTTCCCGGTAGGCTGTAAGAGCACTGTGCAGAGCGAGTTGTTTCTTAGCTTCCCAAAGAGCTGGAAGCAAGATGCTGTGGGGCCCAACTCGCCCTTTGGAAAGAAGCCTGCACGTTGTGCCTTTCAGCTCTAGGGCAAAGTAGCACACCCAGAGCAGAAGTCCTACTTCAGCCAGATCAGGCCTGCAAAGAAACTGCGTTTCACAGGCCTTTGGAAGAGATGTTCCCGGTAGGCTGTAAGAGCACTGTGCAGAGCGAGTTGTTTCTTAGCTTCCCAAAGAGCTGGAAGCAAGATGCTGTGGGGCCCAACTCGCCCTTTGGAAAGAAGCCTGCACGTTGTGCCTTTCAGCTCTAGGGCAAAGTAGCACACCCAGAGCAGAAGTCCTACTTCAGCCAGATCAGGCCTGCAAAGAAACTGCGTTTCACAGGCCTTTGGAAGAGATGTTCCCGCTAGGCTGTAAGAGCACTGTGCAGAGCGAGTTGTTTCTTAGCTTCCCAAAGAGCTGGAAGCAAGATGCTGTGGGGCCCAACTCGCCCTTTGGAAAGAAGCCTGCACGTTGTGCCTTTCAGCTCTAGGGCAAAGTAGCACACCCAGAGCAGAAGTCCTACTTCAGCCAGATCAGGCCTGCAAAGAAACTGCGTTTCACAGGCCTTTGGAAGAGATGTTCCCGGTAGGCTGTAAGAGCACTGTGCAGAGCGAGTTGTTTCTTAGCTTCCCAAAGAGCTGGAAGCAAGATGCTGTGGGGCCCAACTCGCCCTTTGGAAAGAAGCCTGCACGTTGTGCCTTTCAGCTCTAGGGCAAAGTAGCACACCCAGAGCAGAAGTCCTACTTCAGCCAGATCAGGCCTGCAAAGAAACTGCGTTTCACAGGCCTTTGGAAGAGATGTTCCCGGTAGGCTGTAAGAGCACTGTGCAGAGCGAGTTGTTTCTTAGCTTCCCAAAGAGCTGGAAGCAAGATGCTGTGGGGCCCAACTCGCCCTTTGGAAAGAAGCCTGCACGTTGTGCCTTTCAGCTCTAGGGCAAAGTAGCACACCCAGAGCAGAAGTCCTACTTCAGCCAGATCAGGCCTGCAAAGAAACTGCGTTTCACAGGCCTTTGGAAGAGATGTTCCCGGTAGGCTGTAAGAGCACTGTGCAGAGCGAGTTGTTTCTTAGCTTCCCAAAGAGCTGGAAGCAAGATGCTGTGGGGCCCAACTCGCCCTTTGGAAAGAAGCCTGCACGTTGTGCCTTTCAGCTCTAGGGCAAAGTAGCACACCCAGAGCAGAAGTCCTACTTCAGCCAGATCAGGCCTGCAAAGAAACTGCGTTTCACAGGCCTTTGGAAGAGATGTTCCCGCTAGGCTGTAAGAGCACTGTGCAGAGCGAGTTGTTTCTTAGCTTCCCAAAGAGCTGGAAGCAAGATGCTGTGGGGCCCAACTCGCCCTTTGGAAAGAAGCCTGCACGTTGTGCCTTTCAGCTCTAGGGCAAAGTAGCACACCCAGAGCAGAAGTCCTACTTCAGCCAGATCAGGCCTGCAAAGAAACTGCGTTTCACAGGCCTTTGGAAGAGATGTTCCCGGTAGGCTGTAAGAGCACTGTGCAGAGCGAGTTGTTTCTTAGCTTCCCAAAGAGCTGGAAGCAAGATGCTGTGGGGCCCAACTCGCCCTTTGGAAAGAAGCCTGCACGTTGTGCCTTTCAGCTCTAGGGCAAAGTAGCACACCCAGAGCAGAAGTCCTACTTCAGCCAGATCAGGCCTGCAAAGAAACTGCGTTTCACAGGCCTTTGGAAGAGATGTTCCCACTAGGCTGTAAGAGCACTGTGCAGAGCGAGTTGTTTCTTAGCTTCCCAAAGAGCTGGAAGCAAGATGCTGTGGGGCCCAACTCGCCCTTTGGAAAGAAGCCTGCACGTTGTGCCTTTCAGCTCTAGGGCAAAGTAGCACACCCAGAGCAGAAGTCCTACTTCAGCCAGATCAGGCCTGCAAAGAAACTGCGTTTCACAGGCCTTTGGAAGAGATGTTCCCGGTAGGCTGTAAGAGCACTGTGCAGAGCGAGTTGTTTCTTAGCTTCCCAAAGAGCTGGAAGCAAGATGCTGTGGGGCCCAACTCGCCCTTTGGAAAGAAGCCTGCACGTTGTGCCTTTCAGCTCTAGGGCAAAGTAGCACACCCAGAGCAGAAGTCCTACTTCAGCCAGATCAGGCCTGCAAAGAAACTGCGTTTCACAGGCCTTTGGAAGAGATGTTCCCGGTAGGCTGTAAGAGCACTGTGCAGAGCGAGTTGTTTCTTAGCTTCCCAAAGAGCTGGAAGCAAGATGCTGTGGGGCCCAACTCGCCCTTTGGAAAGAAGCCTGCACGTTGTGCCTTTCAGCTCTAGGGCAAAGTAGCACACCCAGAGCAGAAGTCCTACTTCAGCCAGATCAGGCCTGCAAAGAAACTGCGTTTCACAGGCCTTTGGAAGAGATGTTCCCATAGGCTGTAAGAGCACTGTGCAGAGCGAGTTGTTTCTTAGCTTCCCAAAGAGCTGGAAGCAAGATGCTGTGGGGCCCAACTCGCCCTTTGGAAAGAAGCCTGCACGTTGTGCCTTTCAGCTCTAGGGCAAAGTAGCACACCCAGAGCAGAAGTCCTACTTCAGCCAGATCAGGCCTGCAAAGAAACTGCGTTTCACAGGCCTTTGGAAGAGATGTTCCCGGTAGGCTGTAAGAGCACTGTGCAGAGCGAGTTGTTTCTTAGCTTCCCAAAGAGCTGGAAGCAAGATGCTGTGGGGCCCAACTCGCCCTTTGGAAAGAAGCCTGCACGTTGTGCCTTTCAGCTCTAGGGCAAAGTAGCACACCCAGAGCAGAAGTCCTACTTCAGCCAGATCAGGCCTGCAAAGAAACTGCGTTTCACAGGCCTTTGGAAGAGATGTTCCCGCTAGGCTGTAAGAGCACTGTGCAGAGCGAGTTGTTTCTTAGCTTCCCAAAGAGCTGGAAGCAAGATGCTGTGGGGCCCAACTCGCCCTTTGGAAAGAAGCCTGCACGTTGTGCCTTTCAGCTCTAGGGCAAAGTAGCACACCCAGAGCAGAAGTCCTACTTCAGCCAGATCAGGCCTGCAAAGAAACTGCGTTTCACAGGCCTTTGGAAGAGATGTTCCCGGTAGGCTGTAAGAGCACTGTGCAGAGCGAGTTGTTTCTTAGCTTCCCAAAGAGCTGGAAGCAAGATGCTGTTGGGCCCAACTCGCCCTTTGGAAAGAAGCCTGCACGTTGTGCCTTTCAGCTCTAGGGCAAAGTAGCACACCCAGAGCAGAAGTCCTACTTCAGCCAGATCAGGCCTGCAAAGAAACTGCGTTTCACAGGCCTTTGGAAGAGATGTTCCCGGTAGGCTGTAAGAGCACTGTGCAGAGCGAGTTGTTTCTTAGCTTCCCAAAGAGCTGGAAGCAAGATGCTGTGGGGCCCAACTCGCCCTTTGGAAAGAAGCCTGCACGTTGTGCCTTTCAGCTCTAGGGCAAAGTAGCACACCCAGAGCAGAAGTCCTACTTCAGCCAGATCAGGCCTGCAAAGAAACTGCGTTTCACAGGCCTTTGGAAGAGATGTTCCCACTAGGCTGTAAGAGCACTGTGCAGAGCGAGTTGTTTCTTAGCTTCCCAAAGAGCTGGAAGCAAGATGCTGTGGGGCCCAACTCGCCCTTTGGAAAGAAGCCTGCACGTTGTGCCTTTCAGCTCTAGGGCAAAGTAGCACACCCAGAGCAGAAGTCCTACTTCAGCCAGATCAGGCCTGCAAAGAAACTGCGTTTCACAGGCCTTTGGAAGAGATGTTCCCACTAGGCTGTAAGAGCACTGTGCAGAGCGAGTTGTTTCTTAGCTTCCCAAAGAGCTGGAAGCAAGATGCTGTGGGGCCCAACTCGCCCTTTGGAAAGAAGCCTGCACGTTGTGCCTTTCAGCTCTAGGGCAAAGTAGCACAGCGAGAGCAGAAGTCCTACTTCAGCCAGATCAGGCCTGCAAAGAAACTGCGTTTCACAGGCCTTTGGAAGAGATGTTCCCGGTAGGCTAGAAGAGCACTGTGCAGAGCGAGTTGTTTCTTAGCTTCCCAAAGAGCTGGAAGCAAGATGCTGTGGGGCCCAACTCGCCCTTTGGAAAGAAGCGTGCACGTTGTGCCTTTCAGCTCTAGGGCAAAGTAGCACACCGATAGCAGAAGTCCTACTTCAGCCAGATCAGGCCTGCAAAGAAACTGCGTTTCACAGGCCTTTGGAAGAAATGTTCCCGGTAGGCTGTAAGAGCACTGTGCAGAGCGAGTTGTTTCTTAGCTTCCCAAAGAGCTGGAAGCAAGATGCTGAGGGGCCCAACTCGCCCTTTAGAAAGAAGCCTGCACGTTGTGCCTTTCAGCTCTAGGGCAAAGTAGCACACCGATAGCAGAAGTCCTACTTCAGCCAGATCAGGCCTGCAAAGAAACTGCGGTTCACAGGCCTTTGAAAGATATGTTCCCGGTAGGCTGTAAGAGCAATGTGCAGAGCGAGTGGTTTCTTAGGTTCCCAAAGAGCTGGAAGCAAGATGCTGTGGGGCCGAACTCGCCCTTTGGAAAGAAGCCTGCACGTTGTGCCTTTCAGCTCTAGGGCAAAGTAGCACACCCAGAGGAGAAGTCCTACTTCAGCCAGACCAGGCCTGCAAAGAAACTGCGTTTCACAGGCCTTTGGAAGAGATGTTCCCACTAGGCTGTAAGAGCACAGTGCAGAGCGTGTTGTTTCTTAGCTTCCCAAAGAGCTGGAAGCAAGATGCTGAGGGGCCCAACTCGCCCTTTGGAAAGAAGCCTGCACGTTGTGCCTTTCAGCTCTAGGGCAAAGTAGCACACCCAGAGCAGAAGTCCTACTTCAGCCAGATCAGGCCTGCAAAGAAACTGCGTTTCACATGCCTTTGGAAGAGATGTTCCCGGTAGGCTGTAAGAGCACTGTGCAGAGCGAGTTGTTTCTTAGCTTCCCAAATAGCTGGAAGCAAGATGCTGTGGGTCCCAACTCGCCCTTTGGAAAGAAGCCTGCACGTTGTGCCTTTCAGCTCTAGGGCAAAGTAGCACACCCAGAGCAGAAGTCCTACTTCAGCCAGATCAGGCCTGCAAAGAAACTGCGTTTCACAGGCCTTTGGAAGAGATGTTCCCACTAGGCTGTAAGAGCACTGTGCAGAGCTAGTTGTTTCTTAGCTTCCCAAAGAGCTGGGAGCAAGATGCTGTGGGGCCCAACTCGCCCTTTGGAAAGATGCCTGTACGTTGTGCCTTTCAGCTCTAGGGCAAAGTAGCACACCCAGAGCAGAAGTCCTACTTCAGCCAGATCAGGCCTGCAAAGAAACTGCGTTTCACAGGCCTTTGAAGAGATGTTCCCACTAGGCTGTAAGAGCACTGTTCAGAGCGAGTTGTTTCTTAGATTCCCAAAGAGCTGTAAGCAAGATGCTGTGGGGCCCAACTCGCCCTTTGGAAAGAAGCCTGCACGTTGTTCCTTTCAGCTCTAGGGCAAAGTAGCACACCCAGAGCAGAAGTCCTACTTCAGCCAGATCAGGCCTGCAAAGAAACTGCGTGTCACAGGCCTTTGGAAGAGATGTTCCCGGTAGGCTGTAAGAGCACTGTGCAGAGCGTGTGGTTTCTTAGGTTCCCAAAAAGCTGGAAGCAAGATGCTGTGGGGCCGAACTCGCCCTTTGGAAAGAAGCCTGCACGTTGTGCCTTTCAGCTCTAGGGCAAAGTAGCACACCCAGAGCAGAAGTCCTACTTCAGCCAGATCAGGCCTGCAAAGAAACTGCGTTTCACAGGCCTTTGGAAGAGATGTTCCCGGTAGGCTGTAAGAGCACTGTGCAGAGCGAGTTGTTTCTTAGCTTCCCAAAGAGCTGGAAGCAAGATGCTGTGGGGCCCAACTCGCCCTTTGGAAAGAAGCCTGCACGTTGTGCCTTTCAGCTCTAGGGCAAAGTAGCACACCCAGAGCTGAAGTCCTACTTCAGCCAGATCAGGCCTGCAAAGAAACTGTGTTTCACAGGCCTTTGGAAGAGATGTTCCCGGTAGGCTGTAAGAGCACTGTGCAGAGCGAGTTGTTTCTTAGCTTCCCAACGAGCTGGAAGCAAGATGCTGTGGGGCCCAACTCGCCCTTTGGAAAGAAGCCTGCACGTTGTGCCTTTCAGCTCTAGGGCAAAGTAGCACACCGAGAGCAGAAGTCCTACTTCAGCCAGATCAGGCCTGCAAAGAAACTGCGTTTCACAGGTCTTTGAAAGAGATGTTCCCGGTAGGCTGTAAGAGCAATGTGCAGAGCGAGTGGTTTCTTAGCTTCCCAAAGAGCTGGAAGCAAGATGCTGTGGGGCCCAACTCGCCCTTTGGAAAGAAGCCTGCACGTTGTGCCTTTCAGCTCTAGGGCAAAGTAGCACACCCAGAGCAGAAGTCCTACTTCAGCCAGATCAGGCCTGCAAAGAAACTGCGTTTCACAGGCCTTTGGAATAGATGTTCCCACTAGGCTGTAAGAGCACTGTGCAGAGCGAGTTGTTTCTTAGCTTCCCAAAGAGCTGGAAGCAAGATGCTGTGGGGCCCAACTCGCCCTTTGGAAAGATGCCTGCACGTTGTGCCTTTCAGCTCTAGGGCAAAGTAGCACACCCAGAGCATGAAGTCCTACTTCAGCCAGATCAGGCCTGCAAAGAAACTGCGTTTCACAGGCCTTTGAAGAGATGTTCCCGGTAGGCTGTAAGAGCACTGTGCAGAGCGAGTTGTTTCTTAGCTTCCCAAAGAGCTGGAAGCAAGATGCTCTTTGGCCCAACTCGCCCTTTGGAAAGAAGCCTGCACGTTGTGCCTTTCAGCTCTAGGGCAAAGTAGCACACCCAGAGCAGAAGTCCTACTTCAGCCAGATCAGGCCTGCAAAGAAACTGCGTTTCACATGCCGTTGGAAGAGATGTTCCCGGTAGGCTGTAAGAGCACTGTGCAGAGCGAGTTGTTTCTTAGCTTCCCAAAGAGCTGGTAGCAAGATGCTGTGGGGCCCAAGTCGCCCTTTGGAAAGAAGCCTGCACGTTTTGCCTTTCAGCGCTAGGGCAAATTAGCACACGGAGAGCAGAAGTCCTACTTTAGCCAGATCAGGCCTGCAAAGAAACTGCGTTTCACAGGCCTTTGGAAGAGATGTTCCCACTAGGCTGTAAGTGCACAGTGCAGAGCGAGTTGTTTCTTAGCTTC
Organism: Equus przewalskii; assembly: GCF_037783145.1. Taxonomy (NCBI): domain Eukaryota; kingdom Metazoa; phylum Chordata; class Mammalia; order Perissodactyla; family Equidae; genus Equus; species Equus przewalskii. Next base: position 84,804 of record NW_027227611.1, on the reverse strand, counting down.
CCAAAGAGCTGGAAGCAAGATGCTCTTGGGCCCAACTCGCCCTTTGGAAAGAAGCCTGCACGTTTTGCCTTTCAGCTCTAGGGCAAAGTAGCACACCGAGAGCAGAAGTCCTACTTCAGCCAGATCAGGCCTGCAAAGAAACTGCGTTTCACAGGCCTTTGGAAGAGATGTTCCCGGTAGGCTGTAAGAGCACTGTGCAGAGCGAGTTGTTTCTTAGCTTCCCAAAGAGCTGGAAGCAAGATGCTGTGGGGCCCCACTCGCCCTTTGGAAAGAAGCCTGCACGTTGTGCCTTTCAGCTCTAGGGCAAAGTAGCACACCCAGAGCAGAAGTCCTACTTCAGCCAGATCAGGCCTGCAAAGAAACTGCGTTTCACAGGCCTTTGGAAGAGATGTTCCCGGTAGGCTGTAAGAGCACTGTGCAGAGCGAGTTGTTTCTTAGCTTCCCAAAGAGCTGGAAGCAAGATGCTGAGGGGCCCAACTCGCCCTTTGGAAAGAAGCCTCCACGTTGTGCCTTTCAGCTCTAGGGCAAAGTAGCGCACCCAGAGCAGAAGTCCTACTTCAGCCAGATCAGGCCTTCAAAGAAACTGCGTTTCACAGGCCTTTGGAAGAGATGTTCCCGGTAGGCTGTAAGAGCACTGTGCAGAGCGAGTTGTTTCTTAGCTTCCCAAAGAGCTGGAAGCAAGATGCTGTGGGGCGCAACTCGCCCTTTGGAAAGAAGCCTGCACGTTGTGCCTTTCAGCTCTAGGGCAAAGTAGCACACCGAGAGCAGAAGTCCTACTTCAGCCAGATCAGGCCTGCAAAGAAACTGCGTTTCACATGCCTTTGGAAGAGATGTTCCCGGTAGGCTGTAAGAGCACTGTGCAGAGCGAGTTGTTTCTTAGCTTCCCAAATAGCTGGAAGCAAGATGCTGTGGGTCCCAACTCGCCCTTTGGAAAGAAGCCTGCACGTTGTGCCTTTCAGCTCTAGGGCAAAGTAGCACACCCAGAGCAGAAGTCCTACTTCAGCCAGATCAGGCCTGCAAAGAAACTGCGTTTCACATGCCTTTGGAAGAGATGTTCCCGGTAGGCTGTAAGAGCACTGTGCAGAGCGAGTTGTTTCTTAGCTTCCCAAAGAGCTGGTAGCAAGATTCTGTGGGGCCCAAGTCGCCTTTTGGAAAGAAGCCTGCACGTTGTGCCTTTCAGCGCTAGGGCAAAGTAGCACACCGAGAGCAGAATTCCTACTTTAGCCAGATCAGGCCTGCAAAGAAACTGCGTTTCACAGGCCTTTGGAAGAGATGTTCCCACTAGGCTGTAAGTGCACAGTGCAGAGCGTGTTGTTTCTTAGCTTCCCAAAGAGCTGGAAGCAAGATGCTCTTGGGCCCAACTCGCCTTTTGGAAAGAAGCCTGCACGTTTTGCCTTTCAGCTCTAGGGCAAAGTAGCACACCGATAGCAGAAGTCCTACTTCAGCCAGATCAGGCCTGCAAAGAAACTGCGTTTCACAGGCCTTTGGAAGAGATGTTCCCGGTAGGCTGTAAGAGCACTGTGCAGAGCGAGTTGTTTCTTAGCTTCCCAAAGAGCTGGAAGCAAGATGCTGTGGGGCCCAACTCGCCCTTTGGAAAGAAGCCTGCACGTTGTGCCTTTCAGCTCTAGGGCAAAGTAGCACACGGAGAGCAGAAATCCTACTTCAGCCAGATCAGGCCTGCAAAGAAACTGCGGTTCACAGGCCTTTGGAAGAGATGTTCCCGGTAGGCTGTAAGAGCACTGTGCAGAGCGAGTTGTGTCTTAGCTTCCCAAAGAGCTGGAAGCAAGATGCTGTGGGGCCCAACTCGCCCTTTGGAAAGAAGCCTGCACGTTGTGCCTTTCAGCTCTAGGGCAAAGTAGCACACCCAGAGCAGAAGTCCTACTTCAGCCAGATCAGGCCTGCAAAGAAACTGCGTTTCACAGGCCTTTGGAAGAGATGTTCCCAAGGCTGTAAGAGCACAGTGCAGAGCGTGTTGTTTCTTAGCTTCCCAAAGAGCTGGAAGCAAGATGCTGTGGGGCCCAACTCGCCCTTTGGAAAGAAGCCTGCACGTTGTGCCTTTCAGCTCTAGGGCAAAGTAGCACACCCAGAGCAGAAGTCCTACTTCAGCCAGATCAGGCCTGCAAAGAAACTGCGTTTCACAGGCCTTTGGAAGAGATGTTCCCGGTAGGCTGTAAGAGCACTGTGCAGAGCGAGTTGTTTCTTAGCTTCCCAAAGAGCTGGTAGCAAGATGCTGTGGGGCCCAACTCGCCCTTTGGAAAGAAGCCTGCACGTTGTGCCTTTCAGCTCTAGGGCAAAGTAGCACACCCAGAGCAGAAGTCCTACTTCAGCCAGATCAGGCCTGCAAAGAAACTGCGTTTCACAGGCCTTTGGAAGAGATGCTCCCACTAGGCTGTAAGAGCACTGTGCAGAGCGAGTTGTTTCTTAGCTTCCCAAAGAGCTGGAAGCAAGATGCTGTGGGGCCCAACTCGCCCCTTGGAAAGAAGCCTGCACGATATGCCTTTCAGCTCTAGGGCAAAGTAGCACACCCAGAGCAGAAGTCCTACTTCAGCCAGATCAGGCCTGCAAAGAAACTGCGTTTCGCAGGCCTTTGGAAGAGATGTTCCCGGTAGGCTGTAAGAGCACTGTGCAGAGCGAGTTGTTTCGTAGCTTCCCAAAGAGCTGGAAGCAAGATGCTCTTGGGCCCAACTCGCCCTTTGGAAAGAAGCCTGCACGTTGTGCCTTTCAGCTCTAGGGCAAAGTAGCACACCCAGAGCAGAAGTCCTACTTCAGCCAGATCAGGCCTGCAAAGAAACTGCGTTTCACATGCCTTTGGAAGAGATGTTCCCGGTAGGCTGTAAGAGCACTGTGCAGAGCGAGTTGTTTCTTAGCTTCCCAAAGAGCTGGTAGCAAGATGCTGTGGGGCCCAACTCGCCCTTTGGAAAGAAGCCTGCACGTTGTGCCTTTCAGCTCTAGGGCAAAGTAGCACACCCAGAGCAGAAGTCCTACTTCAGCCAGATCAGGCCTGCAAAGAAACTGCGTTTCACAGGCCTTTGGAAGAGATGTTCCCACTAGGCTGTAAGAGCACTGTGCAGAGCGAGTTGTTTCTTAGCTTCCCAAAGAGCTGGAAGCAAGATGCTGTGGGTCCCAACTTGCCCTTTGGAAAGAAGCCTGCACGTTGTGCCTTTCAGCTCTAGTGCAAAGTAGCACACCCAGAGCAGAAGTCCTACTTCAGCCACATCAGGCCTGCAAAGAAACTGCGTTTCACAGGCCTTTGGAAGAGATGTTCCCACTAGGCTGTAAGAGCACTGTGCAGAGCGAGTTGTTTCTTAGCTTCCCAAAGAGCTGGGAGCAAGATGCTGTGGGGCCCAACTCGCCCTTTGGAAAGATGCCTGTACGTTCTGCCTTTCAGCTCTAGGGCAAAGTAGCACACCGAGAGCAGAAGTCCTACTTCAGCCAGATCAGGCCTGCAAAGAAACTGCGTTTCACAGGCCTTTGGAAGAGATGTTCCCGGTAGGCTAGAAGAGCACTAAGAGCACTGTGCAGAGCGAGTTGTTTCTTAGCTTCCCAAAGAGCTGGAAGCAAGATGCTGTGGGGCCCCACTCGCCCTTTGGAAAGAAGCCTGCACGTTGTGCCTTTCAGCTCTAGGGCAAAGTAGCACACCCAGAGCAGAAGTCCTACTTCAGCCAGATCAGGCCTGCAAAGAAACTGCGTTTCACAGGCCTTTGGAAGAGATGTTCCCGGTAGGCTGTAAGAGCACTGTGCAGAGCCAGTGGTTTCTTAGCTTCCCAAAGAGCTGGAAGCAAGATGGTGTGGGGCCCAACTCGCCCTTTGGAAAGAAGCCTGCACGTTGTGCCTTTCAGCTCTAGGGCAAAGTAGCACACCCAGAGCAGAAGTCCTACTTCAGCCAGATCAGGCCTGCAAAGAAACTGCGTGTCACAGGCCTTTGGAAGAGATGTTCCCGGTAGGCTGTAAGAGCACTGTGCAGAGCGAGTGGTTTCTTAGCTTCCCAAAGAGCTGGAAGCAAGATGCTGTGGGGCCGAACTCGCCCTTTGGAAAGAAGCCTGCACGTTGTGCCTTTCAGCTCTAGGGCAAAGTAGCACACCCAGAGCAGAAGTCCTACTTCAGCCAGATCAGGCCTGCAAAGAAACAGCGTTTCACAGGCCTTTGGAAGAGATGTTCACGGTAGGCTGTAAGAGCAATGTGCAGAGCGAGTGGTTTCTTAGCTTCCCAAAGAGCTGGAAGCAAGATGCTGTGGGGCCCAACTCGTCCTTTGGAAAGAAGCCTGCACGTTGTGCCTTTCAGCTCTAGGGCAAAGTAGCACACCCAGAGCAGAAGTCCTACTTCAGCCAGATCAGGCCAGCAAAGAAACTGCGTTTCACAGGCCTTTGGAAGAGATGTTCCCGGTAGGCTGTAAGAGCACTGTGCAGAGCGAGTTGTTTCTTAGCTTCCCAAAGAGCTGGAAGCAAGATGCTGTGGGGCCCAACTCGCCCTTTGGAAAGAAGCCTGCACGTTGTGCCTTTCAGCTCTAGGGCAAAGTAGCACACCCAGAGCAGAAGTCCTACTTCAGCCAGATCAGGCCTGCAAAGAAACTGCGTTTCACAGGCCTTTGGAAGAGATGTTCCCGGTAGGCTGTAAGAGCACTGTGCAGAGCGAGTTGTGTCTTAGCTTCCCAAAGAGCTGGAAGCAAGATGCTGTGGGGCCCAACTCGCCCTTTGGAAAGAAGCCTGCACGTTGTGCCTTTCAGCTCTAGGGCAAAGTAGCACACCCAGAGCAGAAGTCCTACTTCAGCCAGATCAGGCCTGCAAAGAAACTGCGTTTCACAGGCCTTTGGAAGAGATGTTCCCAAGGCTGTAAGAGCACAGTGCAGAGCGTGTTGTTTCTTAGCTTCCCAAAGAGCTGGAAGCAAGATGCTGAGGGGCCCAACTCGCCCTTTGGAAAGAAGCCTGCACGTTGTGCCTTTCAGCTCTAGGGCAAAGTAGCACACCCAGAGCAGAAGTCCTACTTCAGCCAGATCAGGCCTGCAAAGAAACTGCGTTTCACAGGCCTTTGGAAGAGATGTTCCCGGTAGGCTGTAAGAGCACTGTGCAGAGCGAGTTGTTTCTTAGCTTCCCAAAGAGCTGGAAGCAAGATGCTGTGGGGCCCAAGTCGCCCTTTGGAAAGAAGCCTGCACGTTGTGCCTTTCAGCTCTAGGGCAAAGTAGCACACCCAGAGCAGAAGTCCTACTTCAGCCAGATCAGGCCTGCAAAGAAACTGCGTTTCACAGGCCTTTGGAAGAGATGTTCCCACTAGGCTGTAAGAGCATTGTGCAGAGCGAGTTGTTTCTTAGCTTCCCAAAGAGCTGGAAGCAAGATGCTGTGGGGCCCAACTCGCCCCTTGGAAAGAAGCCTGCACGATATGCCTTTCAGCTCTAGGGCAAAGTAGCACACGCAGAGCAGAAGTCCTACTTCAGCCAGATCAGGCCTGCAAAGAAACTGCGTTTCACAGGCCTTTGGAAGAGATGTTCCCGGTAGGCTGTAAGAGCACTGTGCAGAGCGAGTTGTTTCGTAGCTTCCCAAAGAGGTGGAAGCAAGATGCTCTTGGGCCCAACTCGCCTTTTGGAAAGAAGCCTGCACGTTGTGCCTTTCAGCTCTAGTGCAAAGTAGCACACCCAGACCAGAAGTCCTACTTCAGCCACATCAGGCCAGCAAAGGAACTGCGTTTCACAGGCCTTTGGAAGAGATGTTCCCACTAGGCTGTAAGAGCACTGTGCAGAGCTAGTTGTTTCTTAGCTTCCCAAAGAGCTGGGAGCAAGATGCTGTGGGGCCCAAAGCGCCATTTGGAAAGATGCCTGTACGTTCTGCCTTTCAGCTCTAGGGCAAAGTAGCACAGCGAGAGCAGAAGTCCTACTTCAGCCAGATCAGGCCTGCAAAGAAACTGCGTTTCACAGGCCTTTGGAAGAGATGTTCCCGGTAGGCTAGAAGAGCACTGTGCAGAGCGAGTTGTTTCTTAGCTTCCCAAAGAGCTGGAAGCAAGATGCTGTGGGGCCCCACTCGCCCTTTGGAAAGAAGCCTGCACGTTGTTCCTTTCAGCTCTAGGGCAAAGTAGCACACCCAGAGCAGAAGTCCTACTTCAGCCAGATCAGGCCTGCAAAGAAACTGCGTTTCACAGGCCTTTGGAAGAGATGTTCCCGGTAGGCTGTAAGAGCACTGTGCAGAGCCAGTGGTTTCTTAGGTTCCCAAAAAGCTGGAAGCAACATGGTGTGGGGCCGAACTCGCCCTTTGGAAAGAAGCCTGCACGTTGTGCCTTTCAGCTCTAGGGCAAAGTAGCACACCCAGAGCAGAAGTCCTACTTCAGCCAAATCAGGCCTGCAAAGAAACTGCGTTTCACAGGCCTTTGGAAGAGATGTTCCCGGTAGGCTGTAAGAGCACTGTGCAGAGCGAGTTGTTTCTTAGCTTCTCGAAGAGCTGGAAGCAAGATGCTGTGGGACCCAACTCGCCCTTTGGAAAGAAGCCTGCACGTTGTGCCTTTCAGCTCTAGGGCAAAGTAGCACACCCAGAGCATAAGTCCTACTTCAGCCAGATCAGGCCAGCAAAGAAACTGCGTTTCACAGGCCTTTGGAAGAGATGTTCCCGGTAGGCTGTAAGAGCACTGTGCAGAGCGAGTTGTGTCTTAGCTTCCCAAAGAGCTGGAAGCAAGATGCTGTGGGGCCCAACTCGCCCTTTGGAAAGAAGCCTGCACGTTGTGCCTTTGAGCTCTAGGGCAAAGTAGCACACCCAGAGCAGAAGTCCTACTTCAGCCAGATCAGGCCTGCAAAGAAACTGCGTGTCACAGGCCTTTGGAAGAGATGTTCCCGGTAGGCTGTAAGAGCACTGTGCAGAGCCAGTGGTTTCTTAGGTTCCCAAAAAGCTGGAAGCAAGATGCTGTGGGGCCGAACTCGCCCTTTGGAAAGAAGCCTGCACGTTGTGCCTTTCAGCTCTAGGGCAAAGTAGCACACCCAGAGCAGAAGTCCTACTTCAGCCAGATCAGGCCTGCAAAGAAACTGCGTTTCACAGGCCTTTGAAGAGATGTTCACGGTAGGCTGTAAGAGCAATGTGCAGAGCGAGTGGTTTCTTAGGTTCCCAAAGAGCTGGAAGCAAGATGCTGTGGGGCCCAACTCGTGCTTTGGAAAGAAGCCTGCACGTTGTGCCTTTCAGCTCTAGGGCAAAGTAGCACACCCAGAGCAGAAGTCCTACTTCAGCCAGATCAGGCCTGCAAAGAAACTGTGTTTCACAGGCCTTTGGAAGAGATGTTCCCACTAGGCTGTAAGAGCACTGTGCAGAGCGAGTTGTTTCTTAGCTTCCCAAAGAGCTGGAAGCAAGATGCTGTGGGGCCCAACTCGCCCTTTGGAAAGAAGCCTGCACGTTGTGCCTTTCAGCTCTAGGGCAATGTAGCACACCCAGAGCAGAAGTTCTGCTTCAGCCAGATCAGGCCTGCAAAGAAACTGCGTTTCACAGGCCTTTGTAAGAGATGTTCCTGGTAGGCTGTAAGAGCTCGGTGCGGAGCGAGTTGTTTCTTAGCTTCCCAAAGAGCTGGAAGCAAGATGCTGTGGGGCCCAACTCGCCCCTTGGAAAGAAGCCTGCACGATATGCCTTTCAGCTCTAGGGCAAAGTAGCACACGCAGAGCAGAAGTCCTACTTCAGCCAGATCAGGCCAGCAAAGAAACTGCGTTTCACAGGCCTTTGGAAGAGATGTTCCCGGTAGGCTGTAAGAGCACTGTGCAGAGCGAGTTGTTTCGTAGCTTCCCAAAGAGGTGGAAGCAAGATGCTCTTGGGCCCAACTCGCCTTTTGGAAAGAAGCCTGCACGTTGTGCCTTTCAGCTCTAGGGCAAAGTAGCACACCCAGAGCAGAAGTCCTACTTCAGCCAGATCAGGCCTGCAAAGAAACTGCGTTTCACATGCATTTGGAAGAGATGTTCCCGGTAGGCTGTAAGAGCACTGTGCAGAGCGAGTTGTTTCTTAGCTTCCCAAAGAGCTGGTAGCAAGATGCTGTGGGGCCCAAGTCGCCCTTTGGAAAGAAGCCTGCACGTTGTGCCTTTCAGCTCTAGGGCAAAGTAGCACACGCAGAGCAGAAGTCCTACTTCAGCCAGATCAGGCCTGCAAAGAAACTGCGTTTCACAGGCCTTTGGAAGAGATGTTCCCACTAGGCTGTAAGAGCATTGTGCAGAGCGAGTTGTTTCTTAGCTTCCCAAATAGCTGGAAGCAAGATGCTGTGTGTCCCAACTTGCCCTTTGGAAAGAAGCCTGCACGTTGTGCCTTTCAGCTCTAGTGCAAAGTAGCACACCCAGAGCAGAAGTCCTACTTCAGCCACATCAGGCCAGCAAAGGAACTGCGTTTCACAGGCCTTTGGAAGAGATGTTCCCACTAGGCTGTAAGAGCACTGTGCAGAGCTAGTTGTTTCTTAGCTTCCCAAAGAGCTGGGAGCAAGATGCTGTGGGGCCCAACTCGCCATTTGTAAAGATGCCTGTACGTTCTGCCTTTCAGCTCTAGGGCAAAGTAGCACAGGGAGAGCAGAAGTCCTACTTCAGCCAGATCAGGCCTGCAAAGAAACTGCGTTTCACAGGCCTTTGGAAGAGATGTTCCCGGTAGGCTAGAAGAGCACTGTGCAGAGCGAGTTGTTTCTTAGCTTCCCAAAGAGCTGGAAGCAAGATGCTGTGGGGCCCCACTCGCCCTTTGGAAAGAAGCCTGCACGTTGTTCCTTTCAGCTCTAGGGCAAAGTAGCACACCCAGAGCAGAAGTCCTACTTCAGCCAGATCAGGCCTGCAAAGAAACTGCGTTTCACAGGCCTTTGGAAGAGATGTTCCCGGTAGGCTGTAAGAGCACTGTGCAGAGCCAGTGGTTTCTTAGGTTCCCAAAAAGCTGGAAGCAACATGGTGTGGGGCCGAACTCGCCCTTTGGAAAGAAGCCTGCACGTTGTGCCTTTCAGCTCTAGGGCAAAGTAGCACACCCAGAGCAGAAGTCCTACTTCAGCCAAATCAGGCCTGCAAAGAAACTGCGTTTCACAGGCCTTTGGAAGAGATGTTCCCGGTAGGCTGTAAGAGCACTGTGCAGAGCGAGTTGTTTCTTAGCTTCTCGAAGAGCTGGAAGCAAGATGCTGTGGGACCCAACTCGCCCTTTGGAAAGAAGCCTGCACGTTGTGCCTTTCAGCTCTAGGGCAAAGTAGCACACCCAGAGCATAAGTCCTACTTCAGCCAGATCAGGCCAGCAAAGAAACTGCGTTTCACAGGCCTTTGGAAGAGATGTTCCCGGTAGGCTGTAAGAGCACTGTGCAGAGCGAGTTGTGTCTTAGCTTCCCAAAGAGCTGGAAGCAAGATGCTGTGGGGCCCAACTCGCCCTTTGGAAAGAAGCCTGCACGTTGTGCCTTTGAGCTCTAGGGCAAAGTAGCACACCCAGAGCAGAAGTCCTACTTCAGCCAGATCAGGCCTGCAAAGAAACTGCGTGTCACAGGCCTTTGGAAGAGATGTTCCCGGTAGGCTGTAAGAGCACTGTGCAGAGCCAGTGGTTTCTTAGGTTCCCAAAAAGCTGGAAGCAAGATGCTGTGGGGCCGAACTCGCCCTTTGGAAAGAAGCCTGCACGTTGTGCCTTTCAGCTCTAGGGCAAAGTAGCACACCCAGAGCAGAAGTCCTACTTCAGCCAGATCAGGCCTGCAAAGAAACTGCGTTTCACAGGCCTTTGAAGAGATGTTCACGGTAGGCTGTAAGAGCAATGTGCAGAGCGAGTGGTTTCTTAGGTTCCCAAAGAGCTGGAAGCAAGATGCTGTGGGGCCCAACTCGTGCTTTGGAAAGAAGCCTGCACGTTGTGCCTTTCAGCTCTAGGGCAAAGTAGCACACCCAGAGCAGAAGTCCTACTTCAGCCAGATCAGGCCTGCAAAGAAACTGTGTTTCACAGGCCTTTGGAAGAGATGTTCCCACTAGGCTGTAAGAGCACTGTGCAGAGCGAGTTGTTTCTTAGCTTCCCAAAGAGCTGGAAGCAAGATGCTCTGGGTCCAACTCGCCCTTTGGAAAGAAGCCTGCACGTTGTGCCTTTCAGCTCTAGGGCAATGTAGCACACCCAGAGCAGAAGTTCTACTTCAGCCAGATCAGTCCTGCAGCGAAACTGCGTTTCACAGGCCTTTGTAAGTGATGTTCCCGGTAGGCTGTAAGAGCACTTTGCAGAGCGAGTTGTTTCTTAGCTTCCCAAAGAGCTGGAAGCAAGATGCTCTGGGGCCCAACTCGCCCTTTGGAAAGAAGCCTGCACGTTGTGCCTTTCTGCTCTAGGGCAATGTAGCACACCCAGAGCAGAAGTTCTGCTTCAGCCAGATCAGGCCTGCAAAGAAACTGCGTTTCACAGGCCTTTGTAAGAGATGTTCCCGGTAGGCTGTAAGAGCGCTGTGCAGAGCGAGTTGTTTCTTAGCTTCCCAAAGAGCTGGAAGCAAGATGCTCTGGGTCCCAACTCGCGCTTTGGAAAGAAGCCTGCACCTTGTGCCTTTCAGCTCTAGGGCAATGTAGCACACCCAGAGCAGAAGTTCTGCGTCAGCCAGATCAGGCCTGCAAAGAAACTGCGTTTCACAGGCCTTTGTAAGAGATGTTCCCGGTAGGCTGTAACAGCACTGTGCAGAGCGAGTTGTTTCTTAGCGTCCCAAAGAGCTGGAAGCAAGATGCTCTGCGGCCCAACTCGCCCTTTGGAAAGAAGCCTGCACGTTGTGCCTTTCTGCTCTAGGGCAATGTAGCACTCCCAGAGCAGAAGTTCTGCTTCAGCCAGATCAGGCCTGCAGAGAAACTGCGTTTCACAGGCCTTTGTAAGTGGTGTTCCCGGTAGGCTGCAAGAGCGCTTTGCAGAGCGAGTTGTTTCTTAGCTTCCCAAAGAGCTGGAAGCAAGATGCTCTTGGGCCCAATTCGCCGTTTGGAAAGAAGCCTGCACGTTGTGCCTTTCAGCTCTAGGGCAATGCAGAACACCAGAGCAGAAGTTCTGCTTCAGCCAGATCAGGCCTGCAAAGAAACTGGGTTTCACAGGCCTTTGTAAGAGATGTTCCCGGTAGGCTGTAAGAGCACTGTGCAGAGCGAGTTGTTTCTTAGCTTCCCAAAGAGCTGGAAGCAAGATGCTCTGGGTCCAACTCGCCCTTTGGAAAATAGACTGCACGTTGTGCCTTTCAGCTCTAGGGCAATGTAGCACACCAAGAGCAGAAGTTCTACTTCAGCCAGATCAGTCCTTCAGCGAAACTGCGTTTCACAGGCCTTTGTAAGAGATGTTCCCGGTAGGTTGTAAGAGCACTGTGCAGAGCGAGTTGTTTCTTAGCTTCCCAAAGAGCTGGAAGCAAGATGCTCTGGGGCCCAACTCGCCCTTTGGAAAGAAGCCTGCACGTTTTGCCTTTCAGCTTTAGGGCAATGTAGCACACCCAGAGCAGTAGTTCTGCTGCAGCCAGATCAGGCCTGCAAAGAAACTGCGTTTCACAGACCTTTGGAAGAGATGTTCCCACTAGGCTGTTAGAGCACTGTGCAGAGCGAGTTGTTCCTTAGCTTCCCAAAGAGCTGGAAGCAAGATGCTCTGGGTCCCAACTCTCCCTTTGGAAAGAAGCCTGCACGTTGTGCCTTTCAGCTCTAGGGCAATGTAGCCCACCCAGAGTAGAAGTTCTGCTTCAGCCAGATGAGGCCTGCAAAGAAACTGGGTTTCACAGGCCTTTGTAAGAAATGTACCCGGTAGGCTCTAAGAGCACTGTGCAGAGCGACTTGTTTCTTAGTTTCCCAAAGAGCTGGAAGCAAGATGCTGTGGGGCCCAACTCGCCCTTTGGAAAGAAGCCTGCACGTTGTGCCTTTCAGCTTTAGGGCAATGTAGCACACCCAGAGCAGTAGTTCTGCTGCAGCCAGATGAGGCCTGCAAAGAAACTGCGTTTCACAGGCCTTTGTAAGAGATGTTCCAGGTAGGCTGTGAGAGCACTGTGCAGAGCGAGTTGTTTCTTAGCTTCCCAAAGAGCTGGAAGCAAGATGCTCTGGGTCCCAACTCTCCCTTTGGAAAGAAGACTGCACGTTTTGCCTTTCAGCTCTAGGGCAATCTAAAGCACCCAGAGCAGAAGTTCTACTTCAGCCAGATAAGTCCTGCAGATAAACTGCGTTTCACAGGCCTTTGTAAGTGATGTTCCCGGTAGGCTGTAAGAGCACTGTGCAGAGCGAGTTGTTTCTTAGCTTCCCAAAGAGCTGGAAGCAAGATGCTGTGGGGCCCAACTCGCCATTTGGAAAGAAGCCTGCACGTTGTGCCTTTCAGCTCTAGGGCAATGTAGCACACCCAGAGCAGAAGTTCTGCTTCATCCATATGAGGCCTGCAAAGAAACTGGGTTTCACAGGCCTTTGTAAGAGATGTACCCGGTAGGCTGTAAGAGCACTGTGCAGAGCGAGTTGTTTCTTAGCTTCCCAAAGAGCTGGAAACAAGATGCTCTGGGGCCCAACTCGCCCTTTGGAAAGAAGCCTGCACGTTGTGCCTTTCTGCTCTAGGGCAATGTAGCACACCCAGAGCAGAAGTTCTGCTTCAGCCATATCAGGCCTGCAAAGAAACTGCGTTTCACAGGATTTGTAAGAGATGTTCCCGGTAGGGTGTAAGAGCACTGTGCATAGCGAGCTGTTTCTTAGCTTCCCAAAGAGCTGGAAGCAAGATGCTGTGGGGCCCAACTCGCCGTTTGGAAAGAAGCCTGCACGTTGTGCCTTTCAGCTCTAGGGCAATGCAGAACACCAGAGCAGAAGTTCTGCTTGAGCCAGATCAGGCCTGCAAAGAAACTGGGTTTCACAGGCCTTTGTAAGAGATGTTCCCGGTAGGCTGTAAGAGCACTGTGCAGAGCGAGTTGTTTCTTAGCTTCCCAAAGAGCTGGAAGCAAGATGCTCTGGGTCCAACTCGCCCTTTGGAAAATAGATTGCACCTTGTGCCTTTCAGCTCTAGGGCAATGTAGCACACCCAGAGCAGAAGTTCTACTTCAGCCAGATCAGTCCTGCAGCGAAACTGCGTTTCACAGGCCTTTGTAAGAGATGTTCCCGGTAGGCTGTAAGAGCACTGTGCAGAGCGAGTTGTTTCTTAGCTTCCCAAAGAGCTGGAAGCAAGATGCTCTGGGGCCCAACTCGCCCTTTGGAAAGAAGCCTGCACGTTGTGCCTTTCTGCTCTAGGGCAATGTAGCACACCCAGAGCAGAAGTTCCGCTTCAGCCAGATCAGGCCTGCAAAGAAACTGCGTTTCACAGGCCTTTGTAATAGATGTTCCCGGTAGGCTGTGACAGCACTGTGCAGAGCGAGTTGTTTCTTAGCTTCGCAAAGAGCTGGAAGCAAGATGCTCTGTGTCCAACTCGCCCTTTGGAAAGAAGCCTGCACGTTGTGCCTTTCAGCTCTAGGGCAATGTAGCACACCCAGAGCAGAAGTTCTACTTCAGCCAGATCAGTCCTGCAGCAAAACTGCGTTTCACAGGCCTTTGTAAGTGATGTTCCCGGTAGGCTGTAAGAGCAATTTGCAGAGTGAGTTGTTTCTTAGCTTCCCAAAGAGCTGGAAGCAAGATGCTCTGGGGCCCAACTCGCCCTTTGGAAAGAAGCCTGCACGTTGTGCCTTTCTGCTCTAGGGCAATGTAGCACACCCAGAGCAGAAGTTCTGCTTCAGCCAGATCAGGCCTGCAAAGAAACTGCGTTTCACAGGCCTTTGTAAGAGATGTTCCTGGTAGGCTGTAAGAGCACTGTGCAGAGCGAGTTGTTTCTTAGCTTCCCAAAGAGCTGGAAGCAAGATGCTCTGGGGCCCAACTCGCCCTTTGGAAAGAAGCCTGCACGTTGTGCCTCTCAGCTCTAGGGCAATGTAGCACACCCACAGCAGAAGTTCTGCTTCAGCCATATCAGGCCTGCAAAGAAGCTGCGTTTCACAGGCCTTTGAAAGAGATGTTCCTGGTAGGCTGTAAGAGCTCGGTGCGGAGCGAGTTGTTTCTTAGCTTCCCAAAGAGCTGGAAGCAAGATGCTGTGGGCCCCAACTCGCCCTTTGGAAAGAAGCCTGCACGTTGTGCCTCTCAGCTCTAGGGCAATGTAGCACACCCAGAGCAGAAGTTCTGCTTCAGGCAGATCAGGCCTGCAAAGAAACTGCGTTTCACAGGCCTTTGAAAGAGATGTTCCTGGTTGGCTGTAAGAGCTCGGTGCGGAGCGAGTTGTTTCTTAGCTTCCCAAAGAGCTGGAAGCAAGATGCTCTGGGGCCCAACTCGCCCTATGGAAAGAAGCCTGCACGTTGTGCCTTTCAGCTTTAGGGCAATGTAGCACACCCAGAGCAGTAGTTCTGCTGCAGCCAGATGAGGCCTGCAAAGAAACTGCGTTTCACAGGCCTTTGTAAGAGATGTTCCCGGTAGGCTGTGAGAGCACTGTGCAGACCGAGTTGTTTCTTAGCTTCCCAAAGAGCTGGAAGCAAGATGCTCTGGGACCCAAATCACCCTTTGGAAAGAAGCCTGCACGTTGTGCCTTTCAGCTCTAGGGCAATGTAGCACACCCAGAGCAGAAGTTCTGCTTCAGCCAGATGAGGCCTGCAGAGAAACTGCGTTTCACAGGCCTTTGTAAGAGATGTTCCCGGTAGGCTGTGAGAGCACTGTGCAGACCGAGTTATTTCTCAGCTTCCCAAAGAGCTGGAAGCAAGATGCTCTGGGGCCCAAATCGCCCTTTGGTAAGAAGCCTGCACGTTGTGCCTTTCAGCTCTAGGGCAATGTAGCACACCCAGAGCAGAAGTTCTGCTTCAGCCAGATGAGGCCTGCAGAGAAACTGCGTTTCACAGGCCTTTGTAAGAGATGTTCCCGGTAGGCTGTAAGAGCGCTGTGCAGAGCGAGTTGTTTCTTAGCTTCCCAAAGAGCTGGAAGCAAGATGCTCTGCGGCCCAACTCGCCCTTTGGAAAGAAGCCTGCACGTTGTGCCTTTCTGCTCTAGGGCAATGTAGCACTCCCAAAGCAGAAGTTCTGCTTCAGCCAGATCAGGCCTGCAGAGAAACTGCGTTTCACAGGCCTTTGTAAGTGGTGTTCCCGGTAGGCTGCAAGAGCGCTTTGCAGAGCGAGTTGTTTCTTAGCTTCCCAAAGAGCTGGAAGCAAGATGCTCTTGGGCCCAATTCGCCGTTTGGAAAGAAGCCTGCACGTTGTGCCTTTCAGCTCTAGGGCAATGCAGAACACCAGAGCAGAAGTTCTGCTTCATCCAGATCAGGCCTGCAAAGAAACTGGGTTTCACAGGCCTTTGTAAGAGATGTTCCCGGTAGGCTGTAAGAGCACTGTGCAGAGCGAGTTGTTTCTTAGCTTCCCAAAGAGCTGGAAGCAAGATGCTCAGGGTCCCAACTCGCCCTTTGGAAAGAAGCCTGCACGTTGTGACTTTCAGCTCTAGGGCAAAGTAGCACACCCAGAGCAGAAGTTCTGCTTCATCCATATGACGCCTGCAAAGAAACTGGGTTTCACAGGCCTTTGTAAGAGATGTACCCGGTAGGCTGTAAGAGCACTGTGCAGAGCGAGTTGTTTCTTAGCTTCCCAAAGAGCTGGAAACAAGATGCTCTGGGGCCCAACTCGCCCTTTGGAAAGAAGCCTGCACGTTGTGCCTTTCTGCTCTAGGGCAATGTAGCACACCCAGAGCAGAAGTTCTGCTTCAGCCAGATCAGGCCTGCAGAGAAACTGCGTTTCACAGGCCTTTGTAAGAGATGTTCCCGGTAGGGTGTAAGAGCACTGTGTATAGCGAGCAGTTTCTTAGCTTCCCAAAGTGCTGGAAGCAAGATGCTCTGGGGCCCAACTCGCCCTTTGGAAAGAAGCCTGCACGTTGTGCCTTTCAGCTCTAGGGCAATGCAGAACACCAGAGGAGAAGTTCTGCTTCAGCCAGATCAGGCCTGCAAAGAAACTGGGTTTCACAGGCCTTTGTAAGAGATGTTCCCGGTAGGCTGTAAGAGCACTGTGCAGAGCGAGTTGTTTCTTAGCTTCCCAAAGAGCTTGAAGCAAGATGCTCTGGGTCCAACTCGCCCTTTGGAAAATAGACTGCACCTTGTGCCTTTCAGCTCTAGGGCAATGTAGCACACCCAGAGCAGAAGTTCTACTTCAGCCAGATCAGTCCTGCAGCGAAACTGCGTTTCACAGGCCTTTGTAAGAGATGTTCCCGGTAGGCTGTAAGAGCACTTTGTAGAGCGAGTTGTTTCTTAGCTTCCCAAAGAGCTGGAAGCAAGATGCTCTGGGGCCCAACTCGCCCTTTGGAAAGAAGCCTGCACGTTGTGCCTTTCTGCTCTAGGGCAATGTAGCACACCCAGAGCAGAAGTTCTGCTTCAGCCAGATCAGGCCTGCAAAGAAACTGCGTTTCACCGGCCTTTGTAATAGATGTTCCCGGTAGGCTGTGAGAGCACTGTGCAGAGCGAGTTGTTTCTTAGCTTCCCAAAGAGCTGGAAGCAAGATGCTCTGGGTCCAACTCGCCCTTTGGAAAGAAGCCTGCACGTTGTGCCTTTCAGCTCTAGGGCAATGTAGCACACCCAGAGCAGAAGTTCTACTTCAGCCAGATCAGTCCTGCAGCAAAACTGCGTTTCACAGGCCTTTGTAAGTGATGTTCCCGGTAGGCTGTAAGAGCAATTTGCAGAGCGAGTTGTTTCTTAGCTTCCCAAAGAGCTGGAAGCAAGATGCTCTGGGTCCCAACTCTCCCTTTGGAAAGGAGATTGCACGTTGTGCCTTTCAGCTCTAGGGCAATGTAGCCCACCCAGGGCAGAAGTTCTTCTTCAGCCAGATGAGGCCTGCAAAGAAACTGGGTTTCACAGGCCTTTGTAAGAAATGTACCCGGTAGGCTCTAAGAGCACTGTGCAGAGCGAGTTGTTTCTTAGCTTCCCAAAGAGCTGGAAGCAAGATGCTCAGGGGCCCAACTCACCCTTTGGAAAGAAGCCTGCACGTTGTGCCTTTCAGCTCTAGGGCAATGTAGCACACCCAGAGCAGAAGTTCTGCTTCATCCATATGAGGCCTGCAAAGAAACTGGGTTTCACAGGCCTTTGTAAGAGATGTACCCGGTAGGCTGTAAGAGCACTGTGCAGAGCGAGTTGTTTCTTAGCTTCCCAAAGAGCTGGAAGCAAGATGCTCTGGGGCCCAACTCGCCCTTTGGAAAGAAGCCTGCACGTTGTGCCTTTCTGCTCTAGGGCAATGTAGCACACCCAGAGCAGAAGTTCTGCTTCAGCTAGATCAGGCCTGCAAAGAAACTGCGTTTCACAGGCCTTTGTAAGAGATGTTCCCGGTAGGCTGTAGGAGCACTTTGCAGAGCGAGTAGTTTCTTAGCTTCCCAAAGAGCTGGAAGCAAGATGCTCTGGGGCCCAACTCGCCCTTTGGAAAGAAGCCTGCACGTTGTGCCTTTCTGCTCTAGGGAAATGTAGCACACCCAGAGCAGAAGTTCTGCTTCAGCCAGATGAGGCCTGCAAAGAAACTGCGTTTCGCAGGCCTTTGTAAGAGATGTTCCCTGTTGGCTGTAAGAGCACTGTGCAGAGCGAGTGGTTTCTTAGCTTCCCCAAGACTTGGAAGCAAGATGCTCTGGGGACCAACTCGCCCTTTGGAAAGAAGCCTGCACGTTGTGACTTTCAGCTGTACGGCATTGTAGAACAACAGAGCAGAAGTTCTGCTTCAGCCAGATCAGGCCTGCAAAGAAACTGCGTTTCACAGGCCTTTGTAAGAGATGTTCCCGGTAGGCTGTAAGAGCACTGTGCAGAGCGAGTAGTTTCTTAGCTTCCCAAAGAGCTGGAAGCAAGATGCTCTGGGTCCCAACTCTCCCTTTGGAAAGAAGACTGCACGTTGTGCCTTTCAGCTCTAGGGCAATGTAGCCCACCCAGAGCAGAAGTTCTGCTTCAGCCAGATGAGGCCTGCAAAGAAACTGGGTTTCACAGGCCTTTGTAAGAAATGTACCCGGTAGGCTCTAAGAGCACTGTGCAGAGCGAGTTGTTTCTTAGCTTCCCAAAGAGCTGGAAGCAAGATGCTCAGGGGCCCAACTCACCCTTTGGAAAGAAGCCTGCACGTTGTGCCTTTCAGCTCTAGGGCAATGTAGCACACCCAGAGCAGAAGTTCTGCTTCATCCATATGAGGCCTGCAAAGAAACTGGGTTTCACAGGCCTTTGTAAGAGATGTACCCGGTAGGCTGTAAGAGCACTGTGCAGAGCGAGTTGTTTCTTAGCTTCCCAAAGAGCTGGAAGCAAGATGCTCTGGGGCCCAACTCGCCCTTTGGAAAGAAGCCTGCATGTTGTGCCTTTCTGCTCTAGGGCAATGTAGCACACCCAGAGCAGAAGTTCTGCTTCAGCTAGATCAGGCCTGCAAAGAAACTGCGTTTCACAGGCCTTTGTAAGAGATGTTCCCGGTAGGCTGTAGGAGCACTTTGCAGAGCGAGTAGTTTCTTAGCTTCCCAAAGAGCTGGAAGCAAGATGCTCTGGGGCCCAACTCGCCCTTTGGAAAGAAGCCTGCACGTTGTGCCTTTCTGCTCTAGGGAAATGTAGCACACCCAGAGCAGAAGTTCTGCTTCAGCCAGATGAGGCCTGCAAAGAAACTGCGTTTCGCAGGCCTTTGTAAGAGATGTTCCCTGTTGGCTGTAAGAGCACTGTGCAGAGCGAGTGGTTTCTTAGCTTCCCCAAGACTTGGAAGCAAGATGCTCTGGGGACCAACTCGCCCTTTGGAAAGAAGCCTGCACGTTGTGACTTTCAGCTTTAGGGCATTGTAGAACAACAGAGCCGAAGTTCTGCTTCAGCCAGATCAGGCCTGCAAAGAAACTGCGTTTCACAGGCCTTTGTAAGAGATGTTCCCGGTAGGCTGTAAGAGCACTGTGCAGAGCGAGTTGTTTCTTAGCTTCCCAAAGAGCTGGAAGCAAGATGCTCTGGGGCCCTACTCGCCCTTTGGAAAGAAGCCTGCACGTTTTGCCTTTCAGCTCTAGGGCAATCTAAAGCACCCAGAGCAGAAGTTCTACTTCAGCCAGATCAGTCCTGCAGAGAAACTGCGTTTCACAGGCCTTTGTAAGTGATGTTCCCGGTAGGCTGTAAGAGCACTGTGCAGAGCGAGTTGTTTCTTAGCTTCCCAAAGAGCTGGAAGCAAGATGCTCTGGGGCCCAACTCGCCCTTTGGAAAGAAGCCTGCACGTTGTGCCTTTCTGATCTAGGGCAATGTAGCACACCCAAAGCAGAAGTTCTGCTTCAGCCAGAGCAGGCCTGCAAAGAAACTGCGTTTCAAAGGCCTTTGTCAGAGATGTTCCCGGTAGGCTGTAAGAGCACTGTGCAGAGCGAGTTGTTTCTTAGCTTCCCAAAGAGCTGGAAACAAGATGCTCTGGGGCCCAACTCGCCCTTTGGAAAGAAGCCTGCACGTTGTGCCTTTCTGCTCTAGGGCAATGTAGCACACCCAGAGCAGAAGTTCTGCTTCAGCCAGATCAGGCCTGCAAAGAAACTACGTTTCACAGGCCTTTGTAAGAGATGTTCCCGGTA
Source organism: Equus przewalskii (assembly GCF_037783145.1). Lineage (NCBI taxonomy): Eukaryota > Metazoa > Chordata > Mammalia > Perissodactyla > Equidae > Equus > Equus przewalskii. The sequence goes on along the minus strand of NW_027227611.1, from coordinate 65,408 downwards.
GGGTGTAAGAGCACTGTGCATAGCGAGCATTTTCTTAGCTTCCCAAAGAGCTGGAAGCAAGATGCTCTGGGGCCCAACTCGCCCTTTGGAAAGAAGCCTGCATGTTGTGCCTTTCTGCTCTAGGGCAATGTAGCACACCCAGAGCAGAAGTTCTGCTTCAGCTAGATCAGGCCTGCAAAGAAACTGCGTTTCACAGGCCTTTGTAAGAGATGTTCCCGGTAGGCTGTAGGAGCACTTTGCAGAGCGAGTAGTTTCTTAGCTTCCCAAAGAGCTGGAAGCAAGATGCTCTGGGGCCCAACTCGCCCTTTGGAAAGAAGCCTGCACGTTGTGCCTTTCTGCTCTAGGGAAATGTAGCACACCCAGAGCAGAAGTTCTGCTTCAGCCAGATGAGGCCTGCAAAGAAACTGCGTTTCGCAGGCCTTTGTAAGAGATGTTCCCTGTTGGCTGTAAGAGCACTGTGCAGAGCGAGTGGTTTCTTAGCTTCCCCAAGACTTGGAAGCAAGATGCTCTGGGGACCAACTCGCCCTTTGGAAAGAAGCCTGCACGTTGTGACTTTCAGCTTTAGGGCATTGTAGAACAACAGAGCAGAAGTTCTGCTTCAGCCAGATCAGGCCTGCAAAGAAACTGCGTTTCACAGGCCTTTGTAAGAGATGTTCCCGGTAGGCTGTAAGAGCACTGTGCAGAGCGAGTTGTTTCTTAGCTTCCCAAAGAGCTGGAAGCAAGATGCTCTGGGGCCCTACTCGCCCTTTGGAAAGAAGCCTGCACGTTTTGCCTTTCAGCTCTAGGGCAATCTAAAGCACCCACAGCAGAAGTTCTACTTCAGCCAGATCAGTCCTGCAGAGAAACTGCGTTTCACAGGCCTTTGTAAGTGATGTTCCCGGTAGGCTGTAAGAGCACTGTGCAGAGCGAGTTGTTTCTTAGCTTCCCAAAGAGCTGGAAGCAAGATGCTCTGGGGCCCAACTCGCCCTTTGGAAAGAAGCCTGCACGTTGTGCCTTTCTGATCTAGGGCAATGTAGCACACCCAAAGCAGAAGTTCTGCTTCAGCCAGAGCAGGCCTGCAAAGAAACTGCGTTTCAAAGGCCTTTGTCAGAGATGTTCCCGGTAGGCTGTAAGAGCACTGTGCACAGCGAGTTGTTTCTTAGCTTCCCAAAGAGCTGGAAGCAAGATGCTCTGGGACCCAACTCGCCCTTTGGAAAGAAGACTGCATGTTGTGCCTTTCAGCTCTAGGGCAATGTAGCCCACCCAGAGCAGAAGTTCTGCTTCAGCCAGATGAGGCCTGCAAAGAAACTGGGTTTCACAGGCCTTTGTAAGAAATGTACCCGGTAGGCTCTAAGAGCACTGTGCACAGCGAGTTGTTTCTTAGCTTCCCAAAGAGCTGGAAGCAAGATGCTCAGGGGCCCAACTCGCCCTTTGGAAAGAAGCCTGCACGTTGTGACTTTCAGCTCTAGGGCAAAGTAGCACACCCAGAGCAGAAGTTCTGCTTCATCCATATGAGGCCTGCAAAGAAACTGGGTTTCACAGGCCTTTGTAAGAGATGTACCCGGTAGGCTGTAAGAGCACTGTGCAGAGCGAGTAGTTTCTTAGCTTCCCAAAGAGCTGGAAACAAGATGCTCTGGGGCCCAACTCGCCCTTTGGAAAGAAGCCTGCACGTTGTGCCTTTCTGCTCTAGGGCAATGTAGCACACCCAGAGCAGAAGTTCTGCTTCAGCCAGATCAGGCCTGCAAAGAAACTACGTTTCACAGGCCTTTGTAAGAGATGTTCCCGGTAGGGTGTAAGAGCACTGTGCATAGCAAGCATTTTCTTAGCTTCCCAAAGAGCTGGAAGCAAGATGCTCTGGGGCCCAACTCGCCGTTTGGAAAGAAGCCTGCATGTTGTGCCTTTCAGCTCTAGGGCAATGCAGAACACCAGAGCAGAAGTTCTGCTTCAGCCAGATCAGGCCTGCAAAGAAACTGGGTTTCACAGGCCTTTGTAAGAGATGTTCCCGGTAGGCTGTAAGAGCACTGTGCAGAGCGAGTTGTTTCTTAGCTTCCCAAAGAGCTGGAAGCAAGATGCTCTGGGTCCAACTCGCCCTTTGGAAAATAGACTGCACCTTGTGCCTTTCAGCTCTAGGGCAATGTAGCACACCCAGAGCAGAAGTTCTACTTCAGCCAGATCAGTCCTGCAGCGAAACTGCGTTTCACAGGCCTTTGTAAGAGATGTTCCCGGTAGGCTGTAAGAGCACTTTGCAGAGCGAGTTGTTTCTTAGCTTCCCAAAGAGCTGGAAGCAAGATGCTCTGGGGCCCAACTCGCCCTTTGGAAAGGAGCCTGCACGTTGTGCCTTTCTGCTCTAGGGCAATGTAGCACACCCAGAGCAGAAGTTCTGCTTCAGCCAGATCAGGCCTGCAAAGAAACTGCGTTTCACAGGCCTTTGTAATAGATGTTCCCGGTAGGCTGTGAGAGCACTGTGCAGAGCGAGTTGTTTCTTAGCTTCCCAAAGAGCTGGAAGCAAGATGCTCTGGGTCCAACTCGCCCTTTGGAAAGAAGCCTGCACGTTGTGCCTTTCAGCTCTAGGGCAATGTAGCACACCCAGAGCAGAAGTTCTACTTCAGCCAGATCAGTCCTGCAGCAAAACTGCGTTTCACAGGCCTTTGTAAGTGATGTTCCCGGTAGGCTGTAAGAGCAATTTGCAGAGCGAGTTGTTTCTTAGCTTCCCAAAGAGCTGGAAGCAAGATGCTCTGGGGCCCAACTCGCCCTTTGGAAAGAAGCCTCCACGTTGTGCCTCTCAGCTCTAGGGCAATGTAGCACACCCACAGCAGAAGTTCTGCTTCAGCCATATCAGGCCTGCAACGAAGCTGCGTTTCACAGGCCTTTGAAAGAGATGTTCCTGGTAGGCTGTAAGAGCTCGGTGCGGAGCGAGTTGTTTCTTAGCTTCCCAAAGAGCTGGAAGCAAGATGCTCTGGGGCCCAACTCGCCCTTTGGAAAGAAGCCTGCACGTTGTGCCTTTCAGCTTTAGCTCAATGTAGCACACCCAAGGCAGAAGTTCTGCTTCAGCCAGATGAGGCCTGCAAAGAAACTGGGTTTCACAGGCCTTTGTAAGAGATGTTCCTGGTAGGCTGTAAGATCGCTGTGCAGAGCGAGTTGTTTCTTAGCTTCCCAAAGAGCTGGAAGCAAGATGCTCTGGGGCCCAACTCGCCCTTTGGAAAGAAGCCTGCACGTTGTGCCTCTCAGCTCTAGGGCAATGTAGCACACCCAGAGCAGAAGTTCTGCTTCAGCCATATCAGGCCTGCAGAGAAACTGCGTTTCACAGGCCTTTGAAAGAGATGTTCCTGGTAGGCTGTAAGAGCTCGGTGCGGAGCGAGTTGTTTCTTAGCTTCCCAAAGAGCTGGAAGCAAGATGCTCTGGGGCCCAACTCGCCCTTTGGAAAGAAGCCTGCACGTTGTGCCTTTCAGCTTTAGGGCAATGTAGCATACCCAGAGCAGTAGTTCTGCTGCAGCCATATGAGGCCTGCAAAGAAACTGCGTTTCACAGGCCTTTGTAAGAGATGTTCCCGGTAGGCTGTGAGAGCACTGTGCAGACCGAGTTGTTTCTTAGCTTCCCAAAGAGCTGGAAGCAAGATGCTCTGGGACCCAAATCACCCTTTGGAAAGAAGCCTGCACGTTGTGCCTTTCAGCTCTAGGGCAATGTAGCACACCCAGAGCAGAAGTTCTGCTTCAGCCAGATGAGGCCTGCAGAGAAACTGCGTTTCACAGGCCTTTGGAAGAGATGTTCCCGGTAGGCTGTGAGAGCACTGTGCAGACCGAGTTATTTCTCAGCTTCCCAAAGAGCTGGAAGCAAGATGCTCTGGTCCCCAAATCGCCCTTTGGTAAGAAGCCTGCACGTTGTGCCTTTCAGCTCTAGGGCAATGTAGCACACCCAGAGCAGAAGTTCTGCTTCAGCCAGATGAGGCCTGCAGAGAAACTGCGTTTCACAGGCCTTTGTAAGAGATGTTCCCGGTAGGCTGTAAGAGCACTGTGCAGAGCGAGTTGTTTCTTAGCTTCCCAAAGAGCTGGAAGCAAGATGCTCTGGGGTCCAACTCGCCCTTTGGAAAGAAGCCTGCACGTTGTGCCTTTCACCTCTCGGGCAATGTAGCACACCCAGAGCAGAAGTTCTACTTCAGCCAGATCAGTCCTGCAGCGAAACTGCGTTTCACAGGCCTTTGTAAGTGATGTTCCCGGTAGGCTGTAAGAGCACTTTGCAGAGCGAGTTGTTTCTTAGCTTCCCAAAGAGCTGGAAGCAAGATGCTCTGGGGCCCAACTCGCCCTTTTTTAAAGAAGCCTGAACGTTGTGCCTTTCTGCTCTAGGGCAATGTAGCACACCCAGAGCAGAAGTTCTGCTTCAGCCAGATCAGGCCTGCAAAGAAACTGCGTTTCACAGGCCTTTGTAAGAGATGTTCCCGGTAGGATGTAAGAGCGCTGTGCAGAGCGAGTTGTTTCTTAGTTTCCCAAAGAGCTGGAAGCAAGATGCTCTAGGGCCCAACTCGCCATCTGGAAAGAGGCCTGCACGTTGTGCCTCTCAGCTCTAGGGCAATATAGCACACCCAGAGCAGAAGTTCTGCTTCAGCCATATCAGGCCTGCAAAGAAACTGCGTTTCACAGGCCTTTGAAAGAGATGTTCCTGGTAGGCTGTAAGAGCTCGGTGCGGAGCGAGTTTTTTCTTAGCTTCCCAAAGAGCTGGAAGCAAGATGCTCTTGGGCCCAACTCGCCCTTTGGAAAGAAGCCTGCACGTTGTGCCTTTCAGCTTTAGGGCAATGTAGCCAACCCAGAGCAGTAGTTCTGCTGCAGCCAGATGAGGCCTGCAAAGAAACTGCGTTTCACAGCCTTTGTAAGTGGTGTTCCCGGTAGGCTGCAAGAGCGCTTTGCAGAGCGAGTTGTTTCTTAGCTTCCCAAAGAGCTGGAATCAAGATGCTCTTGGGCCCAACTCGCCGTTTGGAAAGAAGCCTGCACGTTGTGCCTTTCAGCTCTAGGGCAATGCAGAACACCAGAGCAGAAGTTCTGCTTCAGCCAGATCAGGCCTGCAAAGAAATTGGGTTTCACAGGCCTTTGTAAGAGATGTTCCCGGTAGGCTGTAAGAGCACTGTGCAGAGCGAGTTGTTTCTTAGCTTCCCAAAGAGCTTGAAGCAAGATGCTCTGGGTCCAACTCGCCATTTGGAAAATAGACTGCACGTTGTGCCTTTCAGCTCTAGGGCAATGTAGCACACCAAGAGTAGAAGTTCTACTTCAGCCAGATCAGTCCTTCAGCGAAACTGCGTTTCACAGGCCTTTGTAAGAGATGTTCCCGGTAGGCTGTAAGAGCACTTTGCAGAGCGAGTTGTTTCTTAGCTTCCCAAAGAGCTGGAAGCAAGATGCTCTGGGGCCCAACTCGCCCTTTGGAAAGAAGCCTGCATGTTGTGCCTTTCTGCTCTAGGGCAATGTAGCACACCCAGAGCAGAAGTTCTGCTTCAGCCAGATGAGGCCTGCAAGGAAACTGCGTTTCACAGGCCTTTGTAAGAGATGTTCCTGGTAGGCTGTAAGAGCGCTGTGCAGAGCGAGTTGTTTCTTAGCTTCCCAAAGAGCTGGAAGCAAGATGCTGTGGGCCCCAACTCTCCCTTTGGAAAGAAGCCTGCACGTTGTGCCTCTCAGCTCTAGGGCAATGTAGCACACCCAGAGCAGAAGTTCTGCTTCAGCCAGATCAGGCCTGCAAAGAAACTGCGTTTCACAGGCCTTTGAAAGAGATGTTCCTGGTAGACTGTAAGAGCTCGGTGCGGAGCGAGTTGTTTCTTAGCTTCCCAAAGAGCGGGAAGCAAGATGCTCTTGGGCCCAACTCGCCCTTTGGAAAGAAGCCTGCACGTTGTGCCTTTCAGCTTTAGGGCAATGTAGCACACCCAGAGCAGTAGTTCTGCTGCAGCCAGATGAGGCCTGCAAAGAAACTGGGTTTCACAGACCTTTGTAAGTGATGTTCCCGGTAGGCTGTGAGAGCACTGTGCAGACCGAGTTGTTTCTTAGCTTCCCAAAGAGCTGGAAGCAAGATGCTCTGGGGCCCAAATCGCCCTTTGGAAAGAAGCCTGCACGTTGTGCCTTTCAGCTCTAGGGCAATGTAGCACACCCAGAGCAGAAGTTCTGCTTCAGCCAGATGAGGCCTGCAGAGAAACTGCGTTTCACAGGCCTTTGTAAGAGATGTTCCCGGTAGGCTGTAAGAGCACTGTGAGAGCGAGTTGTTTCTTAGCTTCCCAAAGAGCTGGAAGCAAGATGCTGTGGGGCCCAACTCGCCCTTTGGAAAGAAGCCTGCACGTTGTGCCTTTCAGCTTTAGGGCAATGTAGCACACCCAGAGCAGTAGTTCTGCTGCAGCCAGATGAGGCCTGCAAAGAAACTGCGTTTCACAGGCCTTTGTAAGAGATGTTCCCGGTAGGCTGTGAGAGCACTGTGCAGAGCGAGTTGTTTCTTAGCTTCCCAAAGAGCTGGAAGCAAGATGCTCTAGGTCCCAACTCTCCCTTTGGAAAGAAGACTGCACGTTGTGCCTTTCAGCTCTAGGGCAATGTAGCCCACCCAGAGCAGAAGTTCTGCTTCAGCCAGATCAGGCCTGCAAAGAAACTGGGTTTCACAGGCCTTTGTAAGAAATGTACCCGGTAGGCTCTAAGAGCACTGTGCAGAGCGAGTTGTTTCTTAGCTTCCCAAAGAGCTGGAAGCAAGATGCTCAGGGGCCCAACTCACCCTTTGGAAAGAAGCCTGCACGTTGTGCCTTTCAGCTCTAGGGCAATGTAGCACACCCAGAGCAGAAGTTCTGCTTCATCCAGATCAGGCCTGCAAAGAAACTGCGTTTCACAGGCCTTTGTAAGAGATGTTCCCGGTAGGCTGTAAGAGCACTTTGCAGAGCGAGTTGTTTCTTAGCTTCCCAAAGAGCTGGAAGCAAGATGCTCTGGGGCCCAACTCGCCCTTTGGAAAGAAGCCTGCACGTTGTGCCTTTCTGCTCTAGGGCAATGTAGCACACCCAGAGCAGAAGTTCTGCCTCAGCCATATCAGGCCTGCAAAGAAACTGCGTTTAACAGGCCTTTGAAAGAGATGTTCCTGGTAGGCTGTAAGAGCTCGGTGCGGAGCGACTTGTTTCTTAGCTTCCCAAAGAGCTGGAAGCAAGATGCTCTTGGGCCCTACTCGCCCTTTGGAAAGAAGCCTGCACGTTGTGCCTTTCAGCTTTAGGGCAATGTAGCACACCCAGAGCAGTAGTTCTGCTGCAGCCAGATGAGGCCTGCAAAGAAACTGCGTTTCACAGGCCTTTGTTAGAGATGTTCCCGGTAGGCTGTGAGAGCACTGTGCAGACAGAGTTGTTTCTTAGCTTCCCAAAGAGCTGGAAGCAAGATGCTCTGGGGCCCAAATCGCCCTTTGGAAACAAGCCTGCACATTGTGCCTTTCAGCTCTAGGGCAATGTAGCACACCCAGAGCAGAAGTTCTGCTTCAGCCAGATGAGGCCTGCAAAGAAACTGCGTTTCACAGGCCTTTGTAAGAGATGTTCCCGGTAGGCTGTAAGAGCACTGTGCAGAGCGAGTTGTTTCTTAGCTTCCCAAAGAGCTGGAAGCAAGATGCTCTGGGTCCAACTCGCCCTTTGGAAAGAAGCCTGCACGTTGTGCCTTTCAGCTCTAGGGCAATGTAGCACACCCAGAGCAGAAGTTCTACTTCAGCCAGATCAGTCCTGCAGCGAAACTGCGTTTCACAGGCCTATGTAAGTGATGTTCCCGGTAGGCTGTAAGAGCACTGTGCAGAGCGAGTTGTTTCTTAGCTTCCCAAAGAGCTGGAAGCAAGATGCTCTGGGGCCCAAATCGCCCTTAGGAAAGAAGCCTGCACGTTGTGCCTTTCAGCTCTAGGGCAATGTAGCACACCCAGAGCAGAAGTTCTGCTTCAGCCAGATGAGGCCTGCAGAGAAACTGCGTTTCACAGGCCTTTGTAAGAGATGTTCCCGGTAGGCTGTAAGAGCACTGTGCAGAGCGAGTTGTTTCTTAGCTTCCCAAAGAGCTGGAAGCAAGATGCTCTGGGGTCCAACTCGCCCTTTGGAAAGAAGCCTGCACGTTGTGCCTTTCAGCTCTAGGGCAATGTAGCACACCCAGAGCAGAAGTTCTACTTCAGCCAGATCAGTCCTGCAGCGAAACTGCGTTTCACAGGCCTTTGTAAGTGATGTTCCCGGTAGGCTGTAAGAGCACTGTGCAGAGCGAGTTGTTTCTTAGCTTCCCAAAGAGCTGGAAGCAAGATGCTCTGGGTCCAACTCGCCCTTTGGAAAGAAGCCTGCACGTTGTGCCTTTCTGCTCTAGGGCAATGTAGCACACCCAGAGCAGAAGTTCTGCTTCAGCCAGATCAGGCCTGCAAAGAAACTGCGTTTCACAGGCCTTTGTAAGAGATGTTCCCGGTAGGCTGTAAGAGCGCTGTGCAGAGCGAGTTGTTTCTTAGCTTCCCAAAGAGCTGGAAGCAAGATGCTGTGGGGCCCAACTCGCCCTTTGGAAAGAAGCCTGCACGTTGTGCCTCTCAGCTCTAGGGCAATGTAGCACACCCAGAGCAGAACTTCTGCTTCAGCCATATCAGGCCTGCAAAGAAACTGCGTTTCACAGGCCTTTGAAAGAGATGTTCCTGGTAGGCTGTAAGAGCTCGGTGCGGAGCGAGTTGTTTCTTAGCTTCCCAAAGAGCTGGAAGCAAGATGCTCTTGGGCCCAACTCGCCCTTTGGAAAGAAGCCTGCACGTTGTGCCTTTCAGCTTTAGGGCAATGCAGCACACCCAGAGCAGTAGTTCTGCTGCAGCCAGATGAGGCCTGCAAAGAAACTGCGTTTCACAGGCCTTTGTAAGAGATGTTCCCGGTAGGCTGTGAGAGCACTGTGCAGACCGAGTTGTTTCTTAGCTTCCCAAAGAGCTGGAAGCAAGATGCTCTGGGGCCCAAATCGCCCTTTGGAAAGAAGCCTGCACGTTGTGCCTTTCAGCTCTAGGGCAATGTAGCACACCCAGAGCAGAAGTTCTGCTTCAGCCAGATGAGGCCTGGAGAGAAACTGCGTTTCACAGGCCTTTCTAAGAGATGTTCCCGGTAGGCTGTAAGAGCACTGTGCAGAGCGAGTTGTTTCTTAGCTTCCCAAAGAGCTGGAAGCAAGATGCTCTGGGGCCCAACTCGCCGTTTGGAAAGAAGCCTGCACGTTGTGCCTTTCAGCTCTAGGGCAATGCAGAACACCAGAGCAGAAGTTCTGCTTGAGCCAGATCAGGCCTGCAAAGAAACTGGGTTTCACAGGCCTTTGTAAGAGATGTTCCTGGTAGGCTGTAAGAGCACTGTGCAGAGCGAGTTGTTTCTTAGCTTCCCAAAGAGCTTGAAGCAAGATGCTCTGGGTCCAACTCGCCCTTTGGAAAATAGACTGCACCTTGTGCCTTTCAGCTCTAGGGCAATGTAGCACACCCAGAGCAGAAGTTCTACTTCAGCCAGATCAGTCCTGCAGCGAAACTGCGTTTCACAGGCCTTTGTAAGAGATGTTCACGGTAGGCTGTAAGAGCACTTTGCAGAGCGAGTTGTTTCTTAGCTTCCCAAAGAGCTGGAAGCAAGATGCTCTGGGGCCCAACTCGCCCTTTGGAAAGAAGCCTGCACGTTGTGCCTTTCTGCTCTAGGGCAATGTAGCACACCCAGAGCAGAAGTTCTGCTTCAGCCAGATCAGGCCTGCAAAGAAACTGCGTTTCACAGGCCTTTGTAATAGATGTTCCCGGTAGGCTGTGAGAGCACTGTGCAGAGCGAGTTGTTTCTTAGCTTCCCAAAGAGCTGGAAGCAAGATGCTCTGGGTCCAACTCGCCCTTTGGAAAGAAGCCTGCACGTTGTGCCTTTCAGCTCTAGGGCAATGTAGCACACCCAGAGCAGAAGTTCTACTTCAGCCAGATCAGTCCTGCAGCAAAACTGCGTTTCACAGGCCTTTGTAAGTGATGTTCCCGGTAGGCTGTAAGAGCAATTTGCAGAGTGAGTTGTTTCTTAGCTTCCCAAAGAGCTGGAAGCAAGATGCTCTGGGGCCCAACTCGCCCTTTGGAAAGAAGCCTGCACGTTGTGCCTTTCTGCTCTAGGGCAATGTAGCACACCCAGAGCAGAAGTTCTGCTTCAGCCAGATCAGGCCTGCAAAGAAACTGCGTTTCACAGGCCTTTGTAAGAGATGTTCCTGGTAGGCTGTAAGAGCTCGGTGCGGAGCGAGTTGTTTCTTAGCTTCCCAAAGAGCTGGAAGCAAGATGCTCTGGGGCCCAACTCGCCCTATGGAAAGAAGCCTGCACGTTGTGCCTTTCAGCTTTAGGGCAATGTAGCACACCCAGAGCAGTAGTTCTGCTGCAGCCAGATGAGGCCTGCAAAGAAACTGCGTTTCACAGGCCTTTGTAAGAGATGTTCCCGGTAGGCTGTGAGAGCACTGTGCAGACCGAGTTGTTTCTTAGCTTCCCAAAGAGCTGGAAGCAAGATGCTCTGGGACCCAAATCACCCTTTGGAAAGAAGCCTGCACGTTGTGCCTTTCAGCTCTAGGGCAATGTAGCACACCCAGAGCAGAAGTTCTGCTTCAGCCAGATGAGGCCTGCAGAGAAACTGCGTTTCACAGGCCTTTGTAAGAGATGTTCCCGGTAGGCTGTGAGAGCACTGTGCAGACCGAGTTATTTCTCAGCTTCCCAAAGAGCTGGAAGCAAGATGCTCTGGGGCCCAAATCGCCCTTTGGTAAGAAGCCTGCACGTTGTGCCTTTCAGCTCTAGGGCAATGTAGCACACCCAGAGCAGAAGTTCTGCTTCAGCCAGATGAGGCCTGCAGAGAAACTGCGTTTCACAGGCCTTTGTAAGAGATGTTCCCGGTAGGCTGTAAGAGCACTGTGCAGAGCGAGTTGTTTCTTAGCTTCCCAAAGAGCTGGAAGCAAGATGCTCTGGGTCCAACTCGCCCTTTGGAAAGAAGCCTGCACGTTGTGCCTTTCAGCTCTAGGGCAATGTAGCACACCCAGAGCAGACGTTCTACTTCAGCCAGATCAGTCCTGCAGCGAAACTGCGTTTCACAGGCCTTTGTAAGTGATGTTCCCGGTAGGCTGTAAGAGCACTTTGCAGAGCGAGTTGTTTCTTAGCTTCCCAAAGAGCTGGAAGCAAGATGCTCTGGGGCCCAACTCGCCCTTTGGAAAGAAGCCTGCACGTTGTGCCTTTCTGCTCTAGGGCAATGTAGCACACCCAGAGCAGAAGTTCTGCTTCAGCCAGATGAGGCCTGCAGAGAAACTGCGTTTCACAGGCCTTTGTAATAGATGTTCCCGGTAGGCTGTAAGAGCACTGTGCAGAGCGAGTTGTTTCTTAGCTTCCCAAAGAGCTGGAAGCAAGATGCTCTGGGTCCAACTCGCCCTTTGGAAAGAAGCCTGCACGTTGTGCCTTTCAGCTCTAGGGCAATGTAGCACACCCAGAGCAGAAGTTCTACTTCAGCCAGATCAGTCCTGCAGCGAAACTGCGTTTCACAGGCCTTTGTAAGTGATGTTCCCGGTAGGCTGTAAGAGCAATTTGCAGAGCGAGTTGTTTCTTAGCTTCCCAAAGAGCTGGAAGCAAGATGCTCTGGGGCCCAACTCGCCCTTTGGAAAGAAGCCTCCACGTTGTGCCTCTCAGCTCTAGGGCAATGTAGCACACCCACAGCAGAAGTTCTGCTTCAGCCATATCAGGCCTGCAACGAAGCTGCGTTTCACAGGCCTTTGAAAGAGATGTTCCTGGTAGGCTGTAAGAGCTCGGTGCGGAGCGAGTTGTTTCTTAGCTTCCCAAAGAGCTGGAAGCAAGATGCTCTGGGGCCCAACTCGCCCTTTGGAAAGAAGCCTGCACGTTGTGCCTTTCAGCTTTAGCTCAATGTAGCACACCCAAGGCAGAAGTTCTGCTTCAGCCAGATGAGGCCTGCAAAGAAACTGGGTTTCACAGGCCTTTGTAAGAGATGTTCCTGGTAGGCTGTAAGATCGCTGTGCAGAGCGAGTTGTTTCTTAGCTTCCCAAAGAGCTGGAAGCAAGATGCTCTGGGGCCCAACTCGCCCTTTGGAAAGAAGCCTGCACGTTGTGCCTCTCAGCTCTAGGGCAATGTAGCACACCCAGAGCAGAAGTTCTGCTTCAGCCATATCAGGCCTGCAGAGAAACTGCGTTTCACAGGCCTTTGAAAGAGATGTTCCTGGTAGGCTGTAAGAGCTCGGTGCGGAGCGAGTTGTTTCTTAGCTTCCCAAAGAGCTGGAAGCAAGATGCTCTGGGGCCCAACTCGCCCTTTGGAAAGAAGCCTGCACGTTGTGCCTTTCAGCTTTAGGGCAATGTAGCATACCCAGAGCAGTAGTTCTGCTGCAGCCATATGAGGCCTGCAAAGAAACTGCGTTTCACAGGCCTTTGTAAGAGATGTTCCCGGTAGGCTGTGAGAGCACTGTGCAGACCGAGTTGTTTCTTAGCTTCCCAAAGAGCTGGAAGCAAGATGCTCTGGGACCCAAATCACCCTTTGGAAAGAAGCCTGCACGTTGTGCCTTTCAGCTCTAGGGCAATGTAGCACACCCAGAGCAGAAGTTCTGCTTCAGCCAGATGAGGCCTGCAGAGAAACTGCGTTTCACAGGCCTTTGGAAGAGATGTTCCCGGTAGGCTGTGAGAGCACTGTGCAGACCGAGTTATTTCTCAGCTTCCCAAAGAGCTGGAAGCAAGATGCTCTGGTCCCCAAATCGCCCTTTGGTAAGAAGCCTGCACGTTGTGCCTTTCAGCTCTAGGGCAATGTAGCACACCCAGAGCAGAAGTTCTGCTTCAGCCAGATGAGGCCTGCAGAGAAACTGCGTTTCACAGGCCTTTGTAAGAGATGTTCCCGGTAGGCTGTAAGAGCACTGTGCAGAGCGAGTTGTTTCTTAGCTTCCCAAAGAGCTGGAAGCAAGATGCTCTGGGGTCCAACTCGCCCTTTGGAAAGAAGCCTGCACGTTGTGCCTTTCACCTCTCGGGCAATGTAGCACACCCAGAGCAGAAGTTCTACTTCAGCCAGATCAGTCCTGCAGCGAAACTGCGTTTCACAGGCCTTTGTAAGTGATGTTCCCGGTAGGCTGTAAGAGCACTTTGCAGAGCGAGTTGTTTCTTAGCTTCCCAAAGAGCTGGAAGCAAGATGCTCTGGGGCCCAACTCGCCCTTTTTTAAAGAAGCCTGAACGTTGTGCCTTTCTGCTCTAGGGCAATGTAGCACACCCAGAGCAGAAGTTCTGCTTCAGCCAGATCAGGCCTGCAAAGAAACTGCGTTTCACAGGCCTTTGTAAGAGATGTTCCCGGTAGGCTGTAAGAGCGCTGTGCAGAGCGAGTTGTTTCTTAGTTTCCCAAAGAGCTGGAAGCAAGATGCTCTAGGGCCCAACTCGCCATCTGGAAAGAGGCCTGCACGTTGTGCCTCTCAGCTCTAGGGCAATATAGCACACCCAGAGCAGAAGTTCTGCTTCAGCCATATCAGGCCTGCAAAGAAACTGCGTTTCACAGGCCTTTGAAAGAGATGTTCCTGGTAGGCTGTAAGAGCTCGGTGCGGAGCGAGTTTTTTCTTAGCTTCCCAAAGAGCTGGAAGCAAGATGCTCTTGGGCCCAACTCGCCCTTTGGAAAGAAGCCTGCACGTTGTGCCTTTCAGCTTTAGGGCAATGTAGCCAACCCAGAGCAGTAGTTCTGCTGCAGCCAGATGAGGCCTGCAAAGAAACTGCGTTTCACAGCCTTTGTAAGTGGTGTTCCCGGTAGGCTGCAAGAGCGCTTTGCAGAGCGAGTTGTTTCTTAGCTTCCCAAAGAGCTGGAATCAAGATGCTCTTGGGCCCAACTCGCCGTTTGGAAAGAAGCCTGCACGTTGTGCCTTTCAGCTCTAGGGCAATGCAGAACACCAGAGCAGAAGTTCTGCTTCAGCCAGATCAGGCCTGCAAAGAAATTGGGTTTCACAGGCCTTTGTAAGAGATGTTCCCGGTAGGCTGTAAGAGCACTGTGCAGAGCGAGTTGTTTCTTAGCTTCCCAAAGAGCTTGAAGCAAGATGCTCTGGGTCCAACTCGCCATTTGGAAAATAGACTGCACGTTGTGCCTTTCAGCTCTAGGGCAATGTAGCACACCAAGAGTAGAAGTTCTACTTCAGCCAGATCAGTCCTTCAGCGAAACTGCGTTTCACAGGCCTTTGTAAGAGATGTTCCCGGTAGGCTGTAAGAGCACTTTGCAGAGCGAGTTGTTTCTTAGCTTCCCAAAGAGCTGGAAGCAAGATGCTCTGGGGCCCAACTCGCCCTTTGGAAAGAAGCCTGCATGTTGTGCCTTTCTGCTCTAGGGCAATGTAGCACACCCAGAGCAGAAGTTCTGCTTCAGCCAGATGAGGCCTGCAAGGAAACTGCGTTTCACAGGCCTTTGTAAGAGATGTTGCTGGTAGGCTGTAAGAGCGCTGTGCAGAGCGAGTTGTTTCTTAGCTTCCCAAAGAGCTGGAAGCAAGATGCTGTGGGCCCCAACTCTCCCTTTGGAAAGAAGCCTGCACGTTGTGCCTCTCAGCTCTAGGGCAATGTAGCACACCCAGAGCAGAAGTTCTGCTTCAGCCAGATCAGGCCTGCAAAGAAACTGCGTTTCACAGGCCTTTGAAAGAGATGTTCCTGGTAGACTGTAAGAGCTCGGTGCGGAGCGAGTTGTTTCTTAGCTTCCCAAAGAGCGGGAAGCAAGATGCTCTTGGGCCCAACTCGCCCTTTGGAAAGAAGCCTGCACGTTGTGCCTTTCAGCTTTAGGGCAATGTAGCACACCCAGAGCAGTAGTTCTGCTGCAGCCAGATGAGGCCTGCAAAGAAACTGGGTTTCACAGACCTTTGTAAGTGATGTTCCCGGTAGGCTGTGAGAGCACTGTGCAGACCGAGTTGTTTCTAAGCTTCCCAAAGAGCTGGAAGCAAGATGCTCTGGGGCCCAAATCGCCCTTTGGAAAGAAGCCTGCACGTTGTGCCTTTCAGCTCTAGGGCAATGTAGCACACCCAGAGCAGAAGTTCTGCTTCAGCCAGATGAGGCCTGCAGAGAAACTGCGTTTCACAGGCCTTTGTAAGAGATGTTCCCGGTAGGCTGTAAGAGCACTGTGAGAGCGAGTTGTTTCTTAGCTTCCCAAAGAGCTGGAAGCAAGATGCTGTGGGGCCCAACTCGCCCTTTGGAAAGAAGCCTGCACGTTGTGCCTTTCAGCTTTAGGGCAATGTAGCACACCCAGAGCAGTAGTTCTGCTGCAGCCAGATGAGGCCTGCAAAGAAACTGCGTTTCACAGGCCTTTGTAAGAGATGTTCCAGGTAGGCTGTGAGAGCACTGTGCAGAGCGAGTTGTTTCTTAGCTTCCCAAAGAGCTGGAAGCAAGATGCTCTAGGTCCCAACTCTCCCTTTGGAAAGAAGACTGCACGTTGTGCCTTTCAGCTCTAGGGCAATGTAGCCCACCCAGAGCAGAAGTTCTGCTTCAGCCAGATGAGGCCTGCAAAGAAACTGGGTTTCACAGGCCTTTGTAAGAAATGTACCCGGTAGGCTCTAAGAGCACTGTGCAGAGCGAGTTGTTTCTTAGCTTCCCAAAGAGCTGGAAGCAAGATGCTCAGGGGCCCAACTCACCCTTTGGAAAGAAGCCTGCACGTTGTGCCTTTCAGCTCTAGGGCAATGTAGCACACCCAGAGCAGAAGTTCTGCTTCATCCATATGAGGCCTGCAAAGAAACTGGGTTTCACAGGCCTTTGTAAGAGATGTACCCGGTAGGCTGTAAGAGCACTGTGCAGAGCGAGTTGTTTCTTAGCTTCCCAAAGAGCTGGAAGCAAGATGCTCTGGGGCCCAACTCGCCCTTTGGAAAGAAGCCTGCACGTTGTGCCTTTCTGCTCTAGGGCAATGTAGCACACCCAGAGCAGAAGTTCTGCTTCAGCCAGATGAGGCCTGCAAAGAAACTGCGTTTCACAGGCCTTTGTAAGAGATGTTCCCGGTAGGCTGTAGGAGCACTGCGCAGAGCGAGTAGTTTCTTAGCTTCCCAAAGAGCTGGAAGCAAGATGCTCTGGGGCCCAACTCGCCCTTTGGAAAGGACACTGCACGTTGTGCCTTTCAGCTCTAGGGAAATGTAGCACACCCAGAGCAGAAGTTCTGATTCAGCCAGATGAGGCCTGCAAAGAAACTGCGTTTCACAGGCCTTTGTAAGAGATGTTCCCTGTTGGCTGTAAGAGCACTGTGCAGAGTGAGTGGTTTCTTAGCTTCCCCAAGACTTGGAAGCAAGATGCTCTGGGGACCAACTCGCCCTTTGGAAAGAAGCCTGCACGTTGTGACTTTCAGCTGTAGGGCATTGTAGAACAACAGAGCAGAAGTTCTGCTTCAGCCAGATCAGGCCTGCAAAGAAACTGCGTTTCACAGGCCTTTGTAAGAGATGTTCCCGGTAGGCTGTAAGAGCACTGTGCAGAGCGAGTTGTTTCTTAGCTTCCCAAAGAGCTGGAAGCAAGATGCTCTGGGGCCCTACTCGCCCTTTGGAAAGAAGCCTGCACGTTTTGCCTTTCAGCTCTAGGGCAATCTAAAGCACCCAGAGCAGAAGTTCTACTTCAGCCAGATCAGTCCTGCAGAGAAACTGCGTTTCACAGGCCTTTGTAAGTGATGTTCCCAGTAGGCTGTAAGAGCACTGTGCAGAGCGAGTTGTTTCTTAGCTTCCCAAAGAGCTGGAAGCAAGATGCTCTGGGGCCCAACTCGCCCTTTGGAAAGAAGCCTGCACGTTGTGCCTTTCTGCTCTAGGGCAATGTAGCACACCCAGAGCAGAAGTTCTGCTTCAGCCAGATCAGGCCTGCAAAGAAACTGCGTTTCACAGGCCTTTGTAAGAGATGTTCCTGGTAGGCTGTAAGAGCGCTGTGCAGAGCGAGTTGTTTCTTAGCTTCCCAAAGAGCTGGAAGCAAGATGCTCTGGGGCCCAACTCGCCATTTGGAAAGAAGCCTGCACGTTGTGCCTCTCAGCTCTAGGGCAATGTAGCACACCCAGAGCAGAAGTTCTGCCTCAGCCATATCAGGCCTGCAAAGAAACTGCGTTTCACAGGCCTTTGAAAGAGATGTTCCTGGTAGGCTGTAAGAGCTCGGTGCGGAGCGAGTTGTTTCTTAGCTTCCCAAAGAGCTGGAAGCAAGATGCTCTTGGGCCCTACTCGCCCTTTGGAAAGAAGCCTGCACGTTGTGCCTTTCAGCTTTAGGGCAATGTAGCACACCCAGAGCAGTAGTTCTGCTGCAGCCAGAAGAGGCCTGCAAAGAAACTGCGTTTCACAGGCCTTTGTAAGAGATGTTCCTGGTAGGCTGTGAGAGCACTGTGCAGACCGAGTTGTTTCTTAGCTTCCCAAAGAGCTGGAAGCAAGATGCTCTGGGGCCCAAATCGCCCTTTGGAAAGAAGCCTGCACATTGTGCCTTTCAGCTCTATGGCAATGTAGCACACCTAGAGCAGAAGTTCTGCTTCAGCCAGATCAGGCCTGCAGAGAAACTGCGTTTCACAGGCCTTTGTAAGAGATGTTCCCGGTAGGCTGTAAGAGCACTGTGCAGAGCGAGTTGTTTATTAGCTTCCAAAAGAGCTGGAAGCAAGACGCTCTGTGACCCAACTCGCCCTTTGGAAAGAAGTCTGCACGTTGTGCCTTTCAGCTTTAGGGCAATGTAGCACACCCAGAGCAGTAGTTCTGCTGCAGCCAGATGAGGCCTGCAAAGAACTGCGTTTCACAGGCCTTTGTAAGAGATGTTCCCGGTAGGCTGTGAGAGCACTGTGCAGAGCGAGTTGTTTCTTAGCTTCCCAAAGAGCTGGAAGCAAGATGCTCTGGGTCCCAACTCTCTCTTTGGAAAGAAGCCTGCACGTTGTGCCTTTCTGCTCTAGGGCAATGTAGCACACCCAGCGCAGAAGTTCTGCTTCATCCAGATCAGGCCTGCAAAGAAACTGCGTTTCACAGGCCTTTGTAAGAGATGTTCCCGGTAGGCTGTAAGAGCACTTTGCAGAGCGAGTTGTTTCTTAGCTTCCCAAAGAGCTGGAAGCAAGATGCTCTGGGGCCCAACTCGCCCTTTGGAAAGAAGCCTGCACGTTGTGCCTTTCTGCTCTAGGGCAATGTAGCACACCCAGAGCAGAAGTTCTGCCTCAGCCATATCAGGCCTGCAAAGAAACTGCGTTTAACAGGCCTTTGAAAGAGATGTTCCTGGTAGGCTGTAAGAGCTCGGTGCGGAGCGACTTGTTTCTTAGCTTCCCAAAGAGCTGGAAGCAAGATGCTCTTGGGCCCTACTCGCCCTTTGGAAAGAAGCCTGCACGTTGTGCCTTTCAGCTTTAGGGCAATGTAGCACACCCAGAGCAGTAGTTCTGCTGCAGCCAGATGAGGCCTGCAAAGAAACTGCGTTTCACAGGCCTTTGTTAGAGATGTTCCCGGTAGGCTGTGAGAGCACTGTGCAGACAGAGTTGTTTCTTAGCTTCCCAAAGAGCTGGAAGCAAGATGCTCTGGGGCCCAACTCGCCCTTTGGAAACAAGCCTGCACATTGTGCCTTTCAGCTCTAGGGCAATGTAGCACACCCAGAGCAGAAGTTCTGCTTCAGCCAGATGAGGCCTGCAGAGAAACTGCGTTTCACAGGCCTTTGTAAGAGATGTTCCCGGTAGGCTGTAAGAGCACTGTGCAGAGCGAGTTGTTTCTTAGCTTCCCAAAGAGCTGGAAGCAAGATGCTCTGGGTCCAACTCGCCCTTTGGAAAGAAGCCTGCACGTTGTGCCTTTCAGCTCTAGGGCAATGTAGCACACCCAGAGCAGACGTTCTACTTCAGCCAGATCAGTCCTGCAGCGAAACTGCGTTTCACAGGCCTATGTAAGTGATGTTCCCGGTAGGCTGTAAGAGCACTTTGCAGAGCGAGTTGTTTCTTAGCTTCCCAAAGAGCTGGAAGCAAGATGCTCTGGGGCCCAAATCGCCCTTAGGAAAGAAGCCTGCACGTTGTGCCTTTCAGCTCTAGGGCAATGTAGCACACCCAGAGCAGAAGTTCTGCTTCAGCCAGATGAGGCCTGCAGAGAAACTGCGTTTCACAGGCCTTTGTAAGAGATGTTCCCGGTAGGCTGTAAGAGCACTGTGCAGAGCGAGTTGTTTCTTAGCTTCCCAAAGAGCTGGAAGCAAGATGCTCTGGGTCCAACTCGCCCTTTGGAAAGAAGCCTGCACGTTGTGCCTTTCAGCTCTAGGGCAATGTAGCACACCCAGAGCAGAAGTTCTACTTCAGCCAGATCAGTCCTGCAGCGAAACTGCGTTTCACAGGCCTTTGTAAGTGATGTTCCCGGTAGGCTGTAAGAGCACTTTGCAGAGCGAGTTGTTTCTTAGCTTCCCAAAGAGCTGGAAGCAAGATGCTCTGGGTCCAACTCGCCCTTTGGAAAGAAGCCTGCACGTTGTGCCTTTCTGCTCTAGGGCAATGTAGCACACCCAGAGCAGAAGTTCTGCTTCAGCCAGATCAGGCCTGCAAAGAAACTGCGTTTCACAGGCCTTTGTAAGAGATGTTCCCGGTAGGCTGTAAGAGCGCTGTGCAGAGCGAGTTGTTTCTTAGCTTCCCAAAGAGCTGGAAGCAAGATGCTGTGGGGCCCAACTCGCCCTTTGGAAAGAAGCCTGCACGTTGTGCCTCTCAGCTCTAGGGCAATGTAGCACACCCAGAGCAGAACTTCTGCTTCAGCCATATCAGGCCTGCAAAGAAACTGCGTTTCACAGGCCTTTGAAAGAGATGTTCCTGGTAGGCTGTAAGAGCTCGGTGCGGAGCGAGTTGTTTCTTAGCTTCCCAAAGAGCTGGAAGCAAGATGCTCTTGGGCCCAACTCGCCCTTTGGAAAGAAGCCTGCACGTTGTGCCTTTCAGCTTTAGGGCAATGCAGCACACCCAGAGCAGTAGTTCTGCTGCAGCCAGATGAGGCCTGCAAAGAAACTGGGTTTCACAGGCCTTTGTAAGAGATGTTCCCGGTAGGCTGTGAGAGCATTGTGCAGACCGAGTTGTTTCTTAGCTTCCCAAAGAGCTGGAAGCAAGATGCTCTGGGGCCCAAATCGCCCTTTGGAAAGAAGCCTGCACGTTGTGCCTTCCAGCTCTAGGGCAATGTAGCACACCCAGAGCAGAAGTTCTGCTTCAGCCAGATGAGGCCTGGAGAGAAACTGCGTTTCACAGGCCTTTCTAAGAGATGTTCCCGGTAGGCTGTAAGAGCACTGTGCAGAGCGAGTTGTTTCTTAGCTTCCCAAAGAGCTGGAAGCAAGATGCTCTGGGGCCCAACTCGCCGTTTGGAAAGAAGCCTGCACGTTGTGCCTTTCAGCTCTAGGGCAATGCAGAACACCAGAGCAGAAGTTCTGCTTGAGCCAGATCAGGCCTGCAAAGAAACTGGGTTTCACAGGCCTTTGTAAGAGATGTTCCTGGTAGGCTGTAAGAGCACTGTGCAGAGCGAGTTGTTTCTTAGCTTCCCAAAGAGCTTGAAGCAAGATGCTCTGGGTCCAACTCGCCCTTTGGAAAATAGACTGCACCTTGTGCCTTTCAGCTCTAGGGCAATGTAGCACACCCAGAGCAGAAGTTCTACTTCAGCCAGATCAGTCCTGCAGCGAAACTGCGTTTCACAGGCCTTTGTAAGAGATGTTCACGGTAGGCTGTAAGAGCACTTTGCAGAGCGAGTTGTTTCTTAGCTTCCCAAAGAGCTGGAAGCAAGATGCTCTGGGGCCCAACTCGCCCTTTGGAAAGAAGCCTGCACGTTGTGCCTTTCTGCTCTAGGGCAATGTAGCACACCCAGAGCAGAAGTTCTGCTTCAGCCAGATCAGGCCTGCAAAGAAACTGCGTTTCACAGGCCTTTGTAATAGATGTTCCCGGTAGGCTGTGAGAGCACTGTGCAGAGCGAGTTGTTTCTTAGCTTCCCAAAGAGCTGGAAGCAAGATGCTCTGGGTCCAACTCGCCCTTTGGAAAGAAGCCTGCACGTTGTGCCTTTCAGCTCTAGGGCAATGTAGCACACCCAGAGCAGAAGTTCTACTTCAGCCAGATCAGTCCTGCAGCAAAACTGCGTTTCACAGGCCTTTGTAAGTGATGTTCCCGGTAGGCTGTAAGAGCAATTTGCAGAGTGAGTTGTTTCTTAGCTTCCCAAAGAGCTGGAAGCAAGATGCTCTGGGGCCCAACTCGCCCTTTGGAAAGAAGCCTGCACGTTGTGCCTTTCTGCTCTAGGGCAATGTAGCACACCCAGAGCAGAAGTTCTGCTTCAGCCAGATCAGGCCTGCAAAGAAACTGCGTTTCACAGGCCTTTGTAAGAGATGTTCCTGGTAGGCTGTAAGAGCTCGGTGCGGAGCGAGTTGTTTCTTAGCTTCCCAAAGAGCTGGAAGCAAGATGCTCTGGGGCCCAACTCGCCCTATGGAAAGAAGCCTGCACGTTGTGCCTTTCAGCTTTAGGGCAATGTAGCACACCCAGAGCAGTAGTTCTGCTGCAGCCAGATGAGGCCTGCAAAGAAACTGCGTTTCACAGGCCTTTGTAAGAGATGTTCCCGGTAGGCTGTGAGAGCACTGTGCAGACCGAGTTGTTTCTTAGCTTCCCAAAGAGCTGGAAGCAAGATGCTCTGGGACCCAAATCACCCTTTGGAAAGAAGCCTGCACGTTGTGCCTTTCAGCTCTAGGGCAATGTAGCACACCCAGAGCAGAAGTTCTGCTTCAGCCAGATCAGGCCTGCGAAGAAACTGCATTTCACAGGCCTTTGTAAGAGATGTACCCGGTAGGCTGTAAGAGCACTGTGCAGAGCGAGTTGTTTTTTAGCTTTCCAAACAGCTGGAAGCAAGATGCTCTGGGGCCCAACTCGCCTTTGGAAAGAAGCCTGCACGTTGTGCCTTTCTGCTCTAGGGCAATGTAGCACACCCAGAGCAGAAGTTCTGATTCAGCCAGATCAGGCCTGCAGAGAAACTGCGTTTCACAGGCCTTTGTAAGAGATGTTCCCGGTAGGCTGTAAGAGCACTGTGCAGAGCGAGTTGTTTCTTAGCATCCCAAAGAGATGGAAGCAAGATGCTCTGGTGACCAACTCACCCTTTGGAAAGAAGCCTGCACGTTGTGACTTTCAGCTCTAGGGCATTGTAGAACAACAGAGCCGAAGTTCTGCGTCAGCCAGATCAGGCCTGC
This sequence comes from Equus przewalskii, assembly GCF_037783145.1. Lineage (NCBI taxonomy): Eukaryota > Metazoa > Chordata > Mammalia > Perissodactyla > Equidae > Equus > Equus przewalskii. Next base: position 43,380 of record NW_027227611.1, on the reverse strand, counting down.
AAAGAAACTGCGTTCCACAGGCCTGTGTAAGAGATGTTCCCGGTAGGCTGTAAGAGCACTGTGCAGAGCGAGTTGATTCTTAGCTTCCCAAAGAGCTGGAAGCAAGATGCTGTGGGGCACAACTCGCCCTTTGGAAAGAAGCCTGCACGTTTTGCCTTTCAGCTCCAGGGCAATGTAGCACACCCAGAGCAGAAGTCCTACTTCAGCCAGATCAGTCCTGCAAAGAAACTGCGTTTCACAGGCCTTTGTAAGTGATGTTCCCGGTAGGCTGTAAGAGCACTTTGCCTAGCGAGTTGTTTCTTAGCTTCCCAAAGAGCTGGAAGCAAGATGCTGTGGGGCCCAACTCGCCCTTTGGAAAGAAGCCTGCACGTTGTGCCTTTCAGCTCTAGGGCAATGTAGCACACCCAGAGCAGAAGTTCTGTTTCAGCCAGATCAGGCCTGCGAAGAAACTGCATTTCACAGGCCTTTGTAAGAGATGTACCCGGTAGGCTGTAAGAGCACTGTGCAGAGCGAGTTGTTTCTTAGCTTTCCAAAGAGCTGGAAGCAAGATGCTCTGGGGCCCAACTCGCCCTTTGGAAAGAAGCCTGCACATTGTGCCTTTCTGCTCTAGGGAAATGTAGCACACCCAGAGCAGAGGTTCTGCTTCAGCCAGATGAGGCCTGCAAAGAAACTGCGTTTCACAGGCCTTTGGAAGAGATGTTCCCGGTAGGCTGTGAGAGCACTGTGCAGAGCGAGTTGTTTCTTAGCTTCCCAAAAGCTGGAAGCAAGATGCTCTGGGGCCCAACTCGCCCTTTGGAAAGAAGCCTGCACGTTGTGCCTTAGAGCTCTAGGGCAATGTAGCACACCCAGAGCAGAAGTTCTGATTCAGCCAGATGAGGCCTGCAAAGAAACTGCGTTTCACAGGCCTTTGTAAGAGATGTTCCCGGTAGGCTGTAAGAGCACTGTGCAGAGCGAGTTGTTTCTTAGCTTCCCAAAGAGCTGGAAGCAAGATGCTCTGGGGACCAACTCGCCCTTTGGAGAGAAGCCTGCACGTTGTGACTTTCAGCTCTAGGGCATTGTAGAACAACAGAGAAGAAGATCTGCTTCAGCCAGATCAGGCCTGCAGAGAAACTGCGTTTCACAGGCCTTTGTAAGAGATGTTCCCGGTAGGCTGTAAGAGCACTGTGCAGAGCGAGTTGTTTCTTAGCTTCCTAAAGAGCTGGAAGCAAGATGCTCTGGGGCCCAACTCGCCCTTTGGAAAGAAGCCTGCACGTTGTGCCTTTCAGCTCTAGGGCAATGTAGCACACCCAGAGCAGAAGTTCTGCTTCACCCAGATCAGGCCTGCAGAGAAACTGCGTTACACAGGCCGCTGTAAGAGATGCTCCCGATAGGCTGTAAGAGCACTGTGCAGAGTGAGTTGTTTCTTAGCTTCCCAAAGAGCTGGAAGCAAGATGCTCTGGGGCCCAACTCGCCCTTTGGAAAGAAGCCTGCACGTTGTGCCTTTCAGCTCTAGGGCAATGTAGCACACCCAGAGCAGAAGTTCTGATTCAGCCAGATCAGGCCTGCAAAGAAACTGCGTTTCACAGGCCTTTGGAAGAGATGTTCCCGGTAGGCTGTGAGAGCACTGTGCAGAGCGAGTTGTTTCTTTGCTTTCCAAAGAGCTGGAAGCAAGATGCTCTGGGGCCCAACTCGCCTTTTGCAAAGAAGCCTGCACGTTGTGCCTTTCAGCTCTAGGGCAATGTAGCACACCCAGAGCATAAGTTCTGGTTCAGCCAGATCAGGCCTGCAAAGAAACTGCGTTTCACAGGCCTTTGTAAGTGATGTTCCCGGTAGGCTGTAAGAGCACTGTGCAGAGCGAGTTGTTTCTTAGCTTCCCAAAGAGGTGGAAGCAAGATGCTCTGGGGCCCAACTCGCCCTTTGGAAAGAAGCCTGCACGTTGTGCCTTTCTGCTCTAGGGAAATGTAGCACACCCAGAGCAGAGGTTCTGCTTCAGCCAGATGAGGCCTGCAAAGAAACTGCGTTTCACAGGCCATTGTAAGAGATGGACCCGGTAGGCTGTAAGAGCACTGTGCAGAGCGAGTTGTTTCTTAGCTTCCCAAAGAGCTGGAAGCAAGATGCTCTGGGGCCCAACTCGCCCTTTGGAAAGACGCCTGCACGTTGTGCCTTTCAGCTCTAGGGCAATGTAGCACACCCAGAGCAGAAGTCCTACTTCAGCCAGATCAGTGCTGCAGAGAAAATGCGTTTCACAGGCCTTTGTAAGTGATGTTCCCGGTAGGCTGTAAGAGCACTTTGCAGAGCGAGTTGTTTCTTAGCTTCCCAAAGAGCTGGAAGCAAGATGCTCTGGGGCCCAACTCGCACTTTGGAAAGAAGCCTGCACGTTGTGCCTTTCTGATCTAGGGCAATGTAGCACACCCAGAGCAGAAGTTCTGAATCAGCCAGATCAGGCCTGAAAAGAAACTGCATTTCACAGGCCTTTGTAAGAGATGTTCCCGGTAGGCTGTAAGAGCACTGTGCAGAGCGAGTTCTTTCTTAGCTTCCCAAAGAGCTGGAAGCAAGATGCTCTGGGGCCCAACTCGCCCTTTGGAAAGAAGCCTGCACGTTGTGCCTCTCAGCTCTAGGGCAATGTAGCACACCCAGAGCAAAAGTTCTGCTTCATCCATATGAGGCCTGCAAAGAAACTGGGTTTCACAGGCCTTTGTAAGAGATGTACCCGGTAGGCTCTAAGAGCATTGTGCAGAGCGAGGTGTTTCTTAGCTTCCCAAAGAGCTGGAAGCAAGATGCTGTGGGGCCAAACTCGACCTTTGGAAAGAAGCCTGCACGTTGTGCCTTTCTGCTCTAGGGCAATGTAGCACACCCAGAGCAGAAGTTCTGCTTCAGCCAGATCAGGCCTGCAAAGAAACTGCGTTTCACAGGCCTTTGTAAGAGATGTTCCCGGTCGGCTGTGAGAGCACTGTGCAGAGCGAGTTGTTTCTTAGCTTCCCAAAAAGCTGGAAGCAAGATGCTCTGGGGCCCAACTCGCCCTTTGGAAAAAAGCCTGCACGTTTTGCCTTTAAGCTCTAGGGCAAAGTAGCACACCCAGAGCAGAAGTCCTACTTCAGCCAGATCAGGCCTGCAAAGAAACTGCGTTTCACAGGCCTTTGTAAGTGATATTCCCGGTAGGCTGTAAAAGCACTTTGCACAGCGAGTTGTCTCTTAGCTTCCCAAAGAGCTGGAAGCAAGATGCTGTGGGGCCCAACTCGCCCTTTGGAAAGAAGCCTGCACGTTGTGCCTTTCTGCTCTAGGGCAATGTAGCACACCCAGAGCAGAAGTTCTGATTCAGCCAGATCAGGCCTGCAAAGAAACTGCGTTTCACAGGCCTTTGGAAGAGATGTTCCCGGTAGGCTGTGAGAGCACTGTGCAGAGCGAGTTGTTTCTTAGATTCCCAAAAAGCTGGAAGCAAGATGCTCTGGGGCCCAACTCGCCCTTTGGAAAGAAGCCTGCACGTTGTGCCTTTCTGCTCTAGGGCAATGTAGCACTCCCAGAGCAGTAGTCCTACTTCAGCCAGATCAGTCCTGCAAAGAAACTGCGTTTCACAGGCCTTTGTAAGTGATGTTCCCGGTAGGCTGTAAGAGCACTTTGCACAGCGAGTTTTTTCTTAGCTTCCCAAAGAGCTGGAAGCAAGATGCTCTGGGGCCCAACTCGCCTTTGGAAAGAAGCCTGCACGTTGTGCCTTTCTGCTCTAGGGCAATGTAGCACACCCAGAGCAGAAGTTCTGCTTCAGCCAGATCAGGCCTGCGAAGAAACTGCATTTCATAGGCCTTTGTAAGAGATGTACCCGGTAGGCTGTAAGAGCACTGTGCAGAGCGAGTTGTTTCTTAGCTTTCCAAAGAGCTGGAAGCAAGATGCTCTGGGGCCCAACTCGCCCTTAGGAAAGAAGCCTGCACGTTGTGCCTTTCAGCTCTAGGGCAATGTAGCACACACAGAGCAGAAGTTCTGATTCAGCCAGATCAGGCCTGCAAAGGAACTGCGTTTCACAGGCCTTTGTAAGAGATGTTCCCAGTAGGCTGTGAGAGCACTGTGCAGAGCGAGTTGTTTCTTAGCTTCCCAAAGAGCTGGAAGCAAGATGCTCTGGGGCCCAACTCGCCCTTTGGAAAGAAGCCTGCACGTTGTGCCTTTCAGCTCTAGGGCAATGTAGCACACCCAGAGCAGAAGTTCTGCTTCACCCAGATCAGGCCTGCAGATAAACTGCGTTACACAGGCCTCTGTAAGAGATGCTCCCGGTAGGCTGTAAGAGCACTGTGCAGAGCGAGTTGTTTCTTAGCTTCCCAAAGAGCTGGAAGCAAGATGCTCTGGGGCCCAACTCGCCCTTTGGAAAGAAGCCTGCACGTTGTGCCTTTCAGCTTTAGGGCAATGTAGCACACCCAGAGCAGTAGTTCTGATGCAGCCAGATGAGGCCTGCAAAGAAACTGCGTTTCACAGGTCTTTGTAAGAGATGTTCCCGGTAGGCTGTGAGAGCACTGTGCAGAGCGAGTTGTTTCTTAGCTTCCCAAAAAGCTGGAAGCAAGATGCTCTGGGGCCCAACTCGCCCTTTGGAAAGAAGCCTGCACGTTTTGCCTTTCAGCTCTAGGGCAATGTAGAACACCCAGAGCAGAAGTCCTACTTCAGCCAGATCAGTCCTGCAAAGAAACTGCGTTTCACAGGGCTTTGTAAGTGATGTTCCCAGTAGGCTGTAAGAGCACTTTGCACAGCGAGTTGTTTCTTAGCTTCCCAAAGAGCTGGAAGCAAGATGTTCTGGGGCCCAACTCGCCCTTTGGAAAGAAGCCTGCACGTTGTGCCTTTCTGCTCTAGGGCAATGTAGCACACCCAGAGCAGAAGTTCTGCTTCAGCCAGATCAGGCCTGCGAAGAAACTGCATTTCACAGGCCTTTGTAAGAGATGTACCCGGTAGGCTGTAAGAGCACTGTGCAGAGCGAGTTGTTTCTTAGCTTTCCAAAGAGCTGGAAGCAAGATGCTCTGGGGCCCAACTCGCCTTTGGAAAGAAGCCTGCACGTTGTGCCTTTCAGCTCTAGGGCAATGTAGCACACCCAGAGCAGAAGTTCTGATTCAGCCAGTTCAGGCCTGCAAAGAAACTGCGTTTCACAGGCCTTTGTAAGAGATGTTCCCGGTAGGCTGTGAGAGCACTGTGCAGAGCGAGTTGTTTCTTTGCTTTCCAAAGAGCTGGAAGCAAGATGCTCTGGGGCCCAACTCGCCTTTTGCAAAGAAGCCTGCACGTTGTGCCTTTCAGCTCTAGGGCAATGTAGCACACCCAGAGCATAAGTTCTGGTTCAGCCAGATCAGGCCTGCAAAGAAACTGCGTTTCACAGGCCTTTGGAAGAGATGTTCCCGGTAGGCTGTAAGAGCACTGTGCAGAGCGAGTTGTTTCTTAGCTTCCCAAAGAGGTGGAAGCAAGATGCTCTGGGGCCCAACTCGCCCTTTGGAAAGAAGCCTGCACGTTGTGCCTTTCTGCTCTAGGGAAATGTAGCACACCCAGAGCAGAGGTTCTGCTTCAGCCAGATGAGGCCTGCAAAGAAACTGCGTTTCACAGGCCTTTGTAAGAGATGTTCCCGGTAGGCTGTAAGAGCACTGTGCAGAGCGAGTTGTTTCTTAGCTTCCCAAAGAGCTGGAAGCAAGATGCTCTGGGGCCCAACTCGCCCTTTGGAAAGAAGCCTGCACGTTGTGCCTTTCAGCTCTAGGGCCATGTAGCACACCCAGAGCAGAAGTTCTGCTTCAACCAGATCAGGCCTGCAGATAAACTGCGTTACACAGGCCTCTGTAAGAGATGTTCCCGGTAGGCTGTAAGAGCACTGTGCAGAGCGAGTTGTTTCTTAGCTTCCCAAAGAGCTGGAAGCAAGATGCTCTGGGGCCCAACTCGCCCTTTGGAAAGAAGCCTGCACGTTGTGCCTTTCAGCTTTAGGGCAATGTAGCACACCCAGAGCAGTAGTTCTGATTCAGCCAGATCAGGCCTGCAAAGAAACTGCGTTTCACAGGCCTTTGTAAGAGATGTTCCCGGTAGGCTGTGAGAGCACTGTGCAGAGCGAGTTGTTTCTTTGCTTTCCAAAGAGCTGGAAGCAAGATGCTCTGTGGCCCAACTCGCCTTTTGGAAAGAAAACTGCACGTTGTGCCTTTCAGCTCTAGGGCAATGTAGCACACCCAGAGCAGAAGTTCTGCTTCAGCCAGATCAGGCCTGCAAAGCAACTGCGTTTCACAGGCCTTTGGAAGAGATGTTCCCGGTAGGCTGTAAGAGCACTGTGCAGAGCGAGTTGTTTCTTAGCTTCCCAAAGAGGTGGAAGCAAGATGCTCTGGGGCCCAAATCGCCCTTTGGAAAGAAGCCTGCACGTTGTGCCTTTCTGCTCTAGGGAAATGTAGCACACCCAGAGCAGAGGTTCTGCTTCAGCCAGATGAGGCCTGCAAAGAAACTGCGTTTCACAGGCCTTTGGAAGAGATGTACCCGGTAGGCTGTAAGAGCACTGTGCAGAGCGAGTTGTTTCTTAGCTTCCCAGAGAGCTGGAAGCAAGATGCTCTGGGGCCCAACTCGCCCTTTGGAAAGACGCCTGCACGTTGTGCCTTTCAGCTCTAGGGCAATGTAGCACACCCAGAGCAGAAGTTCTGATTCAGCCAGATGAGGCCTGCAAAGAAACTGCGTTTCACAGGCCTTTGGAAGAGATGTTCCCGGTAGGCTGTAAGAGCACTGTGCAGAGCGAGTTGTTTCTTAGCATCCCAAAGAGCTGGAAGCAAGATGCTCTGGTGACCAACTCGCCCTTTGGAAAGAAGCCTGCACGTTGTGACTTTCAGCTCTAGGGCATTGTAGAACAACAGAGCCGAAGTTCTGCTTCAGCCAGATGAGGCCTGCAAAGAAACTGCGTTTCACAGGCCTCTGTAAGGGATGTTCCCGGTAGGCTGTAAGAGCACTGTGCAGAGCGAGTTGTTTCTTAGCTTCCCAAAGAGCTGGAAGCAAGATGCTCTGGGGCCCAACTCGCCCTTTGGAAAGAAGCCTGCACGTTGTGCCTTTCAGCTTTAGGGCAATGTAGCACACCCAGAGCAGTAGTTCTGATGCAGCCAGATGAGGCCTGCAAAGAAACTGCGTTTCACAGGCCTTTGTAAGAGATGTTCCCGGTAGGCTGTGAGAGCACTGTGCAGAGCGAGTTGTTTCTTAGCTTCCCAAAAAGCTGGAAGCAAGATGCTCTGGGGGCCAACTCGCCCTTTGGAAAGAAGCCTGCACGTTGTGCCTTTCTGCTCTAGGGCAATGTAGCACTCCCAGAGCAGTAGTCCTACTTCAGCCAGATCAGTCCTGCAAAGACACTGCGTTTCACAGGGCTTTGTAAGTGATGTTCCCGGTAGGCTGTAAGAGCACTTTGCACAGCGAGTTGTTTCTTAGCTTCCCAAAGAGCTGGAAGCAAGATGCTCTGGGGCCCAACTCGCCCTTTGGAAAGAAGCCTGCACGTTGTGCCTTTCAGCTCTAGGGCAATGTAGCACACCCAGAGCAGAAGTTCTGCTTCAGCCAGATCAGGCCTGCGAAGAAACTGCATTTCGCAGGCCTTTGTAAGAGATGTACCCGGTAGGCTGTAAGAGCACTGTGCAGAGCGAGTTGTTTCTTAGCTTCCCAAAGAGCTGGAAGCAAGATGCTCTGGGGCCCAACTCGCCCTTTGGAAAGAAGCCTGCACGTTGTGCCTTTCAGCTCTAGGGCAATGTAGCACACCCAGAGAAGAAGTTCTGATTCAGCCAGATCAGGCCTGCAAAGAAACTGCGTTTCACAGGCCTTTGGAAGAGATGTTCCCGGTAGGCTGTGAGAGCACTGTGCAGAGCGAGTTGTTTCTTTGCTTTCCAAAGAGCTGGAAGCAAGATGCTCTGGGGCCCAACTCGCCTTTTGGAAAGAAGCCTGCACGTTGTGCCTTTCAGCTCTAGGGCAATGTAGCACACCCAGAGCATAAGTTCTGGTTCAGCCAGATCAGGCCTGCAAAGAAACTGCGTTTCACAGGCCTTTGGAAGAGATGTTCCCGGTAGGCTGTAAGAGCACTGTGCAGAGCGAGTTGTTTCTTAGCTTCCCAAAGAGGTGGAAGCAAGATGCTCAGGGGCCCAACTCGCTCTTTGGAAAGAAGCCTGCACGTTGTGCCTTTCTGCTCTAGGGAAATGTAGCACACCCAGAGCAGAGGTTCTGCTTCAGCCAGATGAGGCCTGCAAAGAAACTGCGTTTCACAGGCCTTTGTAAGAGATGTACCCGGTAGGCTGTAAGAGCACTGCGCAGAGCGAGTTGTTTCTCAGCTTCCCAAAGAGCTGGAAGCAAGATGCTCTGGGGCCCAACTCGCCCTTTGGAAAGAAGCCTGCACGTTGTGCCTTTCAGCTCTAGGGCAATGTAGCACACCCAGAGCAGAAGTTCTGCTTCACCCAGATCAGGCCTGCAGATAAACTGCGTTACACAGGCCTCTGTAAGAGATGCTCCCGGTAGGCTGTAAGAGCACTGTGCAGAGCGAGTTGTTTCTTAGCTTCCCAAAGAGCTGGAAGCAAGATGCTCTGGGGCCCAACTCGCCCTTTGGAAAGAAGCCTGCACGTTGTGCCTTTCAGCTTTAGGGCAATGTAGCACACCCAGAGCAGTAGTTCTGATGCAGCCAGATGAGGCCTGCAAAGAAACTGCGTTTCACAGGCCTTTGTAAGAGATGTTCCCGGTAGGCTGTGAGAGCACTGTGCAGAGCGAGTTGTTTCTTAGCTTCCCAAAAAGCTGGAAGCAAGATTCTCTGGGGCCCAACTCGCCCTTTGGAAAGAAGCCTGCACGTTGTGCCTTTCTGCTCTAGGGCAATGTAGCACTCCCAGAGCAGTAGTCCTACTTCAGCCAGATCAGTCCTGCAAAGAAACTGCGTTTCACAGGCCTTTGTAAGTGATGTTCCCGGTAGGCTGTAAGAGCACTTTGCACAGCGAGTTTTTTCTTAGCTTCCCAAAGAGCTGGAAGCAAGATGCTCTGGGGCCCAACTCGCCTTTGGAAAGAAGCCTGCACGTTGTGCCTTTCTGCTCTAGGGCAATGTAGCACACCCAGAGCAGAAGTTCTGCTTCAGCCAGATCAGGCCTGCGAAGAAACTGCATTTCATAGGCCTTTGTAAGAGATGTACCCGGTAGGCTGTGAGAGCACTGTGCAGAGCGAGTTGTTTCTTAGCTTCCCAAAGAGCTGGAAGCAAGATGCTCTGGGGCCCAACTCGCCCTTTGGAAAGAAGCCTGCACGTTGTGCCTTTCAGCTCTAGGGCAATGTAGCACACCCAGAGCAGAAGTTCTGCTTCACCCAGATCAGGCCTGCAGAGAAACTGCGTTACACAGGCCTCTGCAAGAGATGCTCCCGGTAGGCTGTAAGAGCACTGTGCAGAGCGAGTTGTTTCTTAGCTTCCCAAAGAGCTGGAAGCAAGATGCTCTGGGGCCCAACTCGCCCTTTGGAAAGAAGCCTGCACGTTGTGCCTTTCAGCTTTAGGGCAATGTAGCACACCCAGAGCAGTAGTTCTGATGCAGCCAGATGAGGCCTGCAAAGAAATTGCGTTTCACAGGCCTTTGTAAGAGATGTTCCCGGTAGGCTGTGAGAGCACTGTGCAGAGCGAGTTGTTTCTTACATTCCCAAAAAGCTGGAAGCAAGATGCTCTGGGTCCCAACTCGCCCTTTGGAAAGAAGCCTGCACGTTTTGCCTTTCAGCTCTAGGGCAATGTAGAACACCCAGAGCAGAAGTCCTACTTCAGCCAGATCAGTCCTGCAAAGAAACTGCGTTTCACAGGGCTTTGTAAGTGATGTTCCCGGTAGGCTGTAAGAGCACTTTGCACAGCGAGTTGTTTCTTAGCTTCCCAAAGAGCTGGAAGCAAGATGCTCTGGGGCCCAACTCGCCCTTTGGAAAGAAGCCTGCACGTTGTGCCTTTCAGCTCTAGGGCAATGTAGCACACCCAGAGCAGAAGTTCTGCTTCAGCCAGATCAGGCCTGCGAAGAAACTGCATTTCGCAGGCCTTTGTAAGAGATGTACCCGGTAGGCTGTAAGAGCACTGTGCAGAGCGAGTTGTTTCTTAGCTTTCCAAAGAGCTGGAAGCAAGATGCTCTGGGGCCCAACTCGCCCTTTGGAAAGAAGCCTGCACGTTGTGCCTTTCAGCTCTAGGGCAATGTAGCACACCCAGAGCGGAAGTTCTGGTTCAGCCAGATCAGGCCTGCAAAGAAACTGCGTTTCACAGGCCTTTGGAAGAGATGTTCCCGGTAGGCTGTAAGAGCACTGTGCAGAGCGAGTTGTTTCTTAGCTTCCCAAAGAGGTGGAAGCAAGATGCTCTGGGGCCAAACTCGCCCTTTGGAAAGAAGCCTGCACGTTGTGCCTTTCTGCTCTAGGGAAATGTAGCACACCCAGAGCAGAGGTTCTGCTTCAGCCAGATGAGGCCTGCAAAGAAACTGGGTTTCACAGGCCTTTGTAAGAGATGTACCCGGTAGGCTGTAAGAGCACTGTGCAGAGCGAGTTGTTTCTTAGCTTCCCAAAGAGCTGGAAGCAAGATGCTCTGGGGCCCAACTCGCCCTTTGGAAAGAAGCCTGCACGTTGTGCCTTTCAGCTCTAGGGCAATGTAGCACACCCAGAGCAGAAGTTCTGCTTCACCCAGATCAGGCCTGCAGATAAACTGCGTTACACAGGCCTCTGTAAGAGATGCTCCCGGTAGGCTGTAAGAGCACTGTGCAGAGCGAGTTGTTTATTAGCTTCCCAAAGAGCTGGAAGCAAGATGCTCTGGGGCCCAACTCGCCCTTTGGAAAGAAGCCTACACGTTGTGCCTTTCAGCTCTAGGGCAATGTAGCACACCCAGAGCAGAAGTTCTGATTCAGCCAGATCAGGCCTGCAAAGAAACTGCGTTTCACAGGCCTTTGGAAGAGATGTTCCCGGTAGGCTGTGAGAGCACTGTGCAGAGCGAGTTGTTTCTTTGCTTTCCAAAGAGCTGGAAGCAAGATGCTCTGGGGCCCAACTCGCCTTTTGGAAAGAAGCCTGCACGTTGTGCCTTTCTGCTCTAGGGCAATGTAGCACACCCAGAGCATAAGTTCAGGTTCAGCCAGATCAGGCCTGCAAGGAAACTGCGTTTCACAGGCCTTTGGAAGAGATGTTCCCGGTAGGCTGTAAGAGCACTGTGCAGAGCGAGTTGTTTCTTAGCTTCCCAAAGAGGTGGAAGCAAGATGCTCTGGGGCCCAACTCGCCTTTTGGAAAGGAGCCTGCACGTTGTGCCTTTCTGCTCTAGGGAAATGTAGCACACCCAGAGCAGAGGTTCTGCTTCAGCCAGATGAGGCCTGCAAAGAAACTGCGTTTCACAGGCCTTTGTAAGAGATGTACCCGGTAGGCTGTAAGAGCACTGTGCAGAGCGAGTTGTTTCTTAGCTTCCCACAGAGCTGGAAGCAAGATGCTCTGGGGCCCAACTCGCCCTTTGGAAAGACGCCTGCACGTTGTGCCTTTCAGCTCTAGGGCAATGTAGCACACCCAGAGCAGAAGTTCTGCTTCAGCCAGATCAGGCCTGCAGAGAAACTGCGTTTCTCAGGCTTTTGTAAGAGATGTTCCCGGTAGGCTGTAAGAGCACTGTGCAGAGCGAGTTGTTTCTTAGCTTCCCAAAGAGCTGGAAGCATGATGCTCTGGGGCCCAACTCGCCCTTTGGAAAGAAGCCTGCACGTTGTGCCTTTCTGCTGTAGGGAAATGTAGCACACCCAGAGCAGAAGTTCTGCTTCAGCCAGATGAGGCCTGCAAAGAAACTGCGTTTCACAGGCCTTTGTAAGAGATGTTCCCGGTACGCTGTAAGAGCACTGTGCAGAGCGAGTTGTTTCTTAGCTTCCCAAAGAGCTGGAAGCATGATGCTCTGGGGCCCAACTCGACCTTTGGAAAGAAGACTGCACGTTGTGCCTTTCTGCTCTAGGGCAATGTAGCACACCCAGAGCAGAAGTTCTGCTTCAGCCACATCAGTCCTTCGAAGAAACTGCATTTCACAGGCCTTTGTAAGAGATGTACCCGGTAGGCTGTAAGAGCACTGTGCAGAGCGAGTTGTTTCTTAGCTTTCCAAAGAGCTGGAAGCAAGATGCTCTGGGGCCCAACTCTCCTTTTGGAAAGAAGCCTGCACGTTGTGCCTTTCAGCTCTAGGGCAATGTAGCACACCCAGAGCAGAAGTTCTGATTCAGCCAGATCAGGCCTGTAAAGAAACTGCGTTTCACAGGCCTTTGTAAGAGATGTTCCCGGTAGGCTGTGAGAGCACTGTGCAGAGCGAGTTGTTTCTTAGCTTTCCAAAGAGCTGGAAGCAAGATGCTCTGGGGCCCAACTCGCCCTTTGGAAAGAAGCCTGCACGTTGTGCCTTTCAGCTCTAGGGCAATGTAGCACACCCAGAGCAGAAGTTCTGCTTCAGCCAGATCAGGCCTGCAGAGAAACTGCGTTTCACAGGCCTTTGTAAGAGATGTTCCCGGTAGGCTGTAAGAGCACTGTGCAGAGCGAGTTGTTTCTTAGCTTCCCAAAGAGCTGGAAGCAAGATGCTGTGGGGCCCAACTCGACCTTTGGAAAGAAGCCTGCACGTTGTGCCTTTCTGCTCTAGGGCAATGTAGCACACCCAGAGCAGTAGTCCTACTTCAGCCAGATCAGTCCTGCAAAGAAACTGCGTTTCACAGGCCTTTGTAAGTGATGTTCCCGGTAGGCTGTAAGAGCACTTTGCACAGCGAGTTGTTTCTTAGCTTCCCAAAGAGCTGGAAGCAAGATTCTCTGGGGCCCAACTCACCCTTTGGAAAGAAGCATGCACGTTGTGCCTTTCAGCTCTAGGGCAATGTAGCACACACAGAGCAGAAGTTCTGATTCAGCCAGATCAGGCCTGCAAAGGAACTGCGTTTCACAAGCCTTTGTAAGAGATGTTCCCGGTAGGCTGTGAGAGCACTGTGCAGAGCGAGTTGATTCTTTGCTTTCCAAAAGGCTGGAAGCAAGATGCTTGGTGCCCAACTCGCCTTTTGGAAAGAAGCCTGCACGTTGTGCCTTTCAGCTCTAGGGCAATGTAGCACACCCAGAGCAGAAGTTCTGCTTCAGCCAGATCAGGCCTGCAAAGAAACTGCGTTTCACAGGCCTTTGTAAGAGATGTTCCCGGTAGGCTGTAAGAGCACTGTGCAGAGCGAGTTGTTTCTTAGCTTCCCAAAGAGCTGGAAGCAAGATGCTCTGGGGACCAGCTCGCCCTTTGGAAAGAAGGCTGCACGTTGTGCCTTTCAGCTCTAGGGCAATGTAGCACACCCAGAGCAGAAGTTCTGACTCACCCAGATCAGGCCTGCAGAGAAACTGCGTTTCACAGGCCTGTGTAAGTGATGTTCCCGGTAGGCTGTAAGAGCACTGTGCAGAGCGAGTTGTTTCTTAGCTTCCCAAAGAGCTGGAAGCAAGATGCTCTGGGGCCCAACTCGCCCTTTGGAAAGAAGCCTGCACGTTGTGCCTTTCAGCTTTAGGGCAATGTAGCACACCCAGAGCAGTAGTTCTGATGCAGCCAGATGAGGCCTGCAAAGAAACTGCGTTTCACAGGCCTTTGTAAGAGATGTTCCCGGTAGGCTGGGAGAGCACTGTGCAGAGCGAGTTGTTTCTTAGCTTCCCAAAGAGCTGGAAGCAAGATGCTCTGGGTCCCAACTCTCCCTTTGGAAAGAAGCCTGCACGTTGTGCCTTTCTGCTCTAGGGCAATGTAGCACACCCAGAGCAGAAGTTCTGCTTCCGCCAGATCAGGCCTGCAGAGAAACTGCGTTTCACAGGCCTTTGCAAGTGATGTTCCCGGTATGCTGTGAGAGCACTGTGCAGAGCGAGTTGTTTCTTAGCTTCCCAAAGAGCTGGAAGCAGGATGCTCTGGGGCCCAACTCGCCCTTTGGAAAGAAGCCTGCACGTTGTGCCTTTCAGCTCTAGGGCAATGTAGCACACCCAGAGCAGAAGTTCTGCTTCAGCCAGATCAGGCCTGCAGAGAAACTGCGTTTCACAGGCCTTTTGTAAGAGATGTTCCCGGTAGGCTGTAAGAGCACTGTGCAGAGCGAGTTGTTTCTTAGCTTCCCAAAGAGCTGGAAGCATGATGCTCTGGGGCCCAACTCGCCCTTTGGAAAGAAGCCTGCACGTTGTGACTTTCTGCTCTAGGGAAATGTAGCACACCCAGAGCAGAAGTTCTGAATCAGCCAGATCAGGCCTGAAAAGAAACTGCGTTTCACAGGCCTTTGTAAGAGATGTTCCCGGTAGGCTGTAAGAGCACTGTGCAGAGCGAGTTGTTTCTTAGCTTCCCAAAGAGCTGGAAGCAAGATGCTCAGGGGCCCAACTCGCCCTTTGGAAAGAAGCCTGCACGTTGTGCCTTTCAGCTCTAGGGCAATGTAGCACACCCAGAGCAGAAGTTCTGCTTCATCCATATGAGGCCTGCAAAGAAACTGGGTTTCACAGGCCTTTGTAAGAGATGTACCCGGTAGGCTCTAAGAGCACTGTGCAGAGCGAGGTGTTTCTTAGCTTCCCAAAGAGCTGGAAGCAAGATGCTCTGGGTCCCAACTCTCCCTTTGGAAAGAAGCCTGCACGTTGTGCCTTTCTGCTCTAGGGCAATGTAGCACACCCAGAGCAGAAGTTCTGCTTCCGCCAGATCAGGCCTGCAGAGAAACTGCGTTTCACAGGCCTTTGCAAGTGATGTTCCCGGTAGGCTGTGAGAGCACTGTGCAGAGCGAGTTGTTTCTTAGCTTCCCAAAGAGCTGGAAGCAGGATGCTCTGGGGCCCAACTCGCCCTTTGGAAAGAAGCCTGCACGTTGTGCCTTTCAGCTCTAGGGCAATGTAGCACACCCAGAGCAGAAGTTCTGCTTCAGCCAGATCAGGCCTGCAGAGAAACTGCGTTTCACAGGCCTTTGTAAGAGATGTTCCCGGTAGGCTGTAAGAGCACTGTGCAGAGCGAGTTGTTTCTTAGCTTCCCAAAGAGCTGGAAGCATGATGCTCTGGGGCCCAACTCGCCCTTTGGAAAGCAGCCAGCACGTTGTGCCTTTCTGCTCTAGGGAAATGTAGCACACCCAGAGCAGAAGTTCTGAATCAGCCAGATCAGGCCTGAAAAGAAACTGCGTTTCACAGGCCTTTGTAAGAGATGTTCCCGGTAGGCTGTAAGAGCACTGTGCAGAGCGAGATGTTTCTTAGCTTCCCAAAGAGCTGGAAGCAAGATGCTCAGGGGCCCAACTCGCCCTTTGGAAAGAAGCCTGCACGTTGTGCCTTTCAGCTTTAGGGCAATGTAGCACACCCAGAGCAGTAGTTCTGATGCAGCCAGATGAGGCCTGCAAAGAAACTGCGTTTCACAGGCCTTTGTAAGAGATGTTCCCGGTAGGCTGTGAGAGCACTGTGCAGAGCGAGTTGTTTCTTAGCTTCCCAAAAAGCTGGAAGCAAGATGCTCTGGGGCCCAACTCGCCCTTTGGAAAGAAGCCTGCACGTTTTGCCTTTAAGCTCTAGGGCAAAGTAGCACACCCAGAGCAGAAGTCCTACTTCAGCCAGATCAGTCCTGCAAAGAAACTGCGTTTCACAGGCCTTTGTAAGTGATATTCCCGGTAGGCTGTAAAAGCACTTTGCACAGCGAGTTGTTTCTTAGCTTCCCAAAGAGCTGGAAGCAAGATGCTCTGGGGCCCAACTCGCCCTTTGGAAAGAAGCCTGCACGTTGTGCCTTTCTGCTCTAGGGCAATGTAGCACACCCAGAGCAGAAGTTCTGCTTCAGCCAGATCAGGCCTGCGAAGAAACTGCATTTCACAGGCCTTTGTAATAGATGTACCCGGTAGGCTATAAGAGCACTGTGCAGAGCGAGTTGTTTCTTTGCTTTCCAAAGAGCTGGAAGCAAGATGCTCTGGGGCCCAACTCGCCTTTTGGAAAGAAGACTGCACGTTGTGCCTTTCAGCTCTAGGGCAATGTAGCACACCCAGAGCATAAGTTCTGCTTCAGCCAGATCAGGCCTGCAAAGCAACTGCGTTTCACAGGCCTTTGGAAGAGATGTTCCCGGTAGGCTGTAAGAGCACTGTGCAGAGCGAGTTGTTTCTTAGCTTCCCAAAGAGCTGGAAGCAAGATGCTCTGGGGCCCAACTCGCCTTTTGGAAAGACGCCTGCACGTTGTGCCTTTCAGCTCTAGGGCAATGTAGCACACCCAGAGCAGAAGTTCTGATTCAGCCAGATGAGGGCTGCAAAGAAACTGCGTTTCACAGGCCTTTGTAAGAGATGTTCCCGGTAGGCTGTAAGAGCACTGTGCAGAGCGAGTTGTTTCTTAGCATCCCAAAGGGCTGGAAGCAAGATGCTCTGGTGACCAACTCGCCCTTTGGAAAGAAGCCTGCACGTTGTGACTTTCAGCTCTAGGGCATTGTAGAACAACAGAGCCGAAGTTCTGCTTCAGCCAGATCAGGCCTGCAAAGAAACTGCGTTTCACAGGCCTTTGTAAGAGATGTTCCCGGTAGGCTGTAAGAGCACTGTGCAGAGCGAGTTGTTTCTTAGCTTCCCAAAGAGCTGGAAGCAAGATGTTCTGGGGACCAACTCGCCCTTTGGAAAGAAGCCTGCACGTTGTGCCTTTCAGTTCTAGGGCCATGTAGCACACCCAGAGCAGAAGTTCTGCTTCACCCACATCAGGCCTGCAGAGAAACTGCGTTTCACAGGCCTCTGTAAGAGATGTTCCCGGTAGGCTGTAAGAGCACTGTGCCGAGCGAGTTGTTTCTTAGCTTCCCAAAGAGCTGGAAGCAAGATGCTCTGGGGCCCAACTCGCCCTTTGGAAAGAAGTCTGCACGTTGTGCCTTTCAGCTTTAGGGCAATGTAGCACACCCAGAGCAGTAGTTCTGATGCAGCCAGATGAGGCCTGCAAAGAAACTGCGTTTCACAGGCCTTTGTAAGAGATGTTCCCGGTAGGCTGTGAGAGCACTGTGCAGAGCGAGTTGTTTCTTAGCTTCCCAAAAAGCTGGAAGCAAGATGCTCTGGGGCCCAACTCGCCCTTTGGAAAGAAGCCTGCACGTTTTGCCTTTCAGCTCTAGGGCAATGTAGCACACCCAGAGCAGTAGTCCTACTTCAGCCAGATCAGTCCTGCAAAGAAACTGCGTTTCACAGGCCTTTGTAAGTGATGTTCCCGGTAGGCTGTAAGAGCATTTTGCACAGCGAGTTTTTTCTTAGCTTTCCAAAGAGCTGGAAGCAAGATGCTTGGGGCCCAACTCGCCTTTTGCAAAGAAGCCTGCACGTTGTGCCTTTCAGCTCTAGGGCAATGTAGCACACCCAGAGCAGAAGTTCTGCTTCAGCCAGATCAGGCCTGCAAAGAAACTGCGTTTCACAGGCCTTTGTAAGAGATGTTCCCGGTAGGCTGTGAGAGCACTGTGCAGAGCGAGTTGTTTCTTAGCTTCCCAAAGAGCTGGAAGCAAGATGCTCTGGGGCCCAACTCGCCCTTTGGAAAGAAGCCTGCACGTTGTTCCTTTCAGCTTTAGGGCAATGTGGCACCCCCAGAGCAGTAGTTCTGCTGCAGCCAGATGAGGCCTGCAAAGAAACTGCGTTTCACAGGCCTTTGTAAGAGATGTTCCCGGTAGGCTGGGAGAGCACTGTGCAGAGCGAGTTGTTTCTTAGCTTCCCAAAGAGCTGGAAGCAAGATGCTCTGGGACCCAACTCGCCCTTTGGAAAGAAGCCTGCACGTTGTGCCTTTCTGCTCTAGGGCAATGTAGCACACCCAGAGCAGAAGTTCTGCTTCCGCCAGATCAGGCCTGGAGAGAAACTGCGTTTCACAGGCCTTTGCAAGAGATGTTCCCGGTAGGCTGTAAGAGCCCTGTGCAGAGCGAGTTGTTTCTTAGCTTCCCAAAGGGCTGGAAGCAAGATGCTTTGGGGCCCAACTCGCCATTTCGAAAGAAACCTGCACGTTGCGCCCTTCAGCTCTAGGGCAATGTAGCACACCCAGAGCAGAAGTCCTACTTTACCCAGCTCAGGCCTGCAAAGAAACTGCGTTTCACAGGCCTTTGTAAGAGATGTTCCCGGTAGGCTGTAAGAGCACTGTGCAGAGCGAGTTGTTTCTTAGCTTCCCAAAGAGCTGGAAGCAAGATGCTGTGGGGCCCAACTCGCCTTTTGGAAAGAAGCCTGCACGTTGTGCCTTTCAGCTCTAGGGCAAAGGAGCACACACAGAGCAGAAGTCCTACTTCAGCCAGATCAGGCCTGCAAAGAAACTGCGTTTCACAGGCCTTTGGAAGAGATGTTCCCGGTAGGCTGTAAGAGCACTGTGCAGAGCGAGTTGTGTCTTAGCTTCCCAAAGAGCTGGAAGCAAGATGCTGTGGGGCCCAACTCGCCCTTTGGAAAGAAGCCTGCACGTTGTGCCTTTCAGCTCTAGGGCAAAGTAGCACACCCAGAGCAGAAGTCCTACTTCAGCCAGATCAGGCCAGCAAAGAAACTGCGTTTCACAGGCCTTTGAAGAGATGTTCCCAGTAGGCTGTAAGAGCACTGTGCAGAGCGAGTTGTTTCTTAGCTTCCCAAAGAGCTTTAAGCAAGATGCTGTGGGGCCCAACTCGCCCTTTGGAAAGAAGCCTGCACGTTGTGCCTTTCAGCTCTAGGGCAAAGTAGCACACCCAGAGCAGAAGTCCTACTTCAGCCAGATCAGGCCAGCAAAGAAACTGCGTTTCACAGGCCTTTGGAAGAGATGTTCCCGGTAGGCTGTAAGAGCACTGTGCAGAGCCAGTGGTTTCTTAGGTTCCCAAAGAGCTGGAAGCAAGATGCTGTGGGGCCCAACTCGCCCTTTGGAAAGAAGCCTGCACGTTGTGCCTTTCAGCTCTAGGGCAAAGTAGCACACCCAGAGCAGAAGTCCTACTTCAGCCAGATCAGGCCTGCAAAGAAACTGCGTTTCTCAGGCCTTTGGAAGAGATGTTCCCGGTAGGCTGTAAGAGCACTGTGCAGAGCGAGTTGTTTCTTAGCTTCCCAAAGAGCTGGAAGCAAGATGCTGTGGGGCCCAACTCGCCCTTTGGAAAGAAGCAAGCACGTTGTGCCTTTCAGCTCTAGGGCAAAGTAGCACACCAAGAGCAGAAGTCCTACATCAGCCAGATCAGGCCTGCAAAGAAACTGCGTTTAACAGGCCTTTGGAAGAGATGTTCCCGGTAGGCTGTAAGAGCACTGTGCAGAGCGAGTTGTTTCTTAGCTTCCCAAAGAGCTGGAAGCAAGATGCTGTGGGGCCCAACTCGCCCCTTGGAAAGAAGCCTGCACGTTTTGCCTTTCAGCTCTAGGGCAAAGTAGCACAGGGAGAGCAGAAGTCCTACTTCAGCCAGATCAGGCCTGCAAAGAAACTGCGTTTCACAGGCCTTTGGAAGAGATGTTCCCGGTAGGCTAGAAGAGCACTGTGCAGAGCGAGTTGTTTCTTAGCTTCCCAAAGAGCTGGAAGCAAGATGCTGTGGGGCCCAACTCGCCCTTTGGAAAGAAGCGTGCACGTTGTGCCTTTCAGCTCTAGGGCAAAGTAGCACACGGATAGCAGAAGTCCTACTTCAGCCAGATCAGGCCTGCAAAGAAACTGCGTTTCACAGGCCTTTGGAAGAGATGTTCCCGGTAGGCTGTAAGAGCACTGTGCAGAGCGAGTTGTTTCTTAGCTTCCCAAAGAGCTGGAAGCAAGATGCTGTGGGGCCCAACTCGCCCTTTGGAAAGAAGCAAGCACGTTGTGCCTTTCAGCTCTAGGGCAAAGTAGCACACCAAGAGCAGAAGTCCTACATCAGCCAGATCAGGCCTGCAAAGAAACTGCGTTTAACAGGCCTTTGGAAGAGATGTTCCCGGTAGGCTGTAAGAGCACTGTGCAGAGCGAGTTGTTTCTTAGCTTCCCAAAGAGCTGGAAGCAAGATGCTGTGGGGCCCAACTCGCCCCTTGGAAAGAAGCCTGCACGTTTTGCCTTTCAGCTCTAGGGCAAAGTAGCACAGGGAGAGCAGAAGTCCTACTTCAGCCAGATCAGGCCTGCAAAGAAACTGCGTTTCACAGGCCTTTGGAAGAGATGTTCCCGGTAGGCTAGAAGAGCACTGTGCAGAGCGAGTTGTTTCTTAGCTTCCCAAAGAGCTGGAAGCAAGATGCTGTGGGGCCCAACTCGCCCTTTGGAAAGAAGCGTGCACGTTGTGCCTTTCAGCTCTAGGGCAAAGTAGCACACGGATAGCAGAAGTCCTACTTCAGCCAGATCAGGCCTGCAAAGAAACTGCGTTTCACAGGCCTTTGGAAGAGATGTTCCCGGTAGGCTGTAAGAGCACTGTGCAGAGCGAGTTGTTTCTTAGGTTCCCAAAGAGCTGGATGCAAGATGCTGTGGGGCCCAACTCGCCCTTTGGAAAGAAGCCTGCACGTTGTGCCTTTCAGCTCTAGGGCAAAGTAGCACACCCAGAGGAGAAGTCCTACTTCAGCCAGACCAGGCCTGCAAAGAAACTGCGTTTCACAGGCCTTTGGAAGAGATGTTCCCACTAGGCTGTAAGAGCACAGTGCAGAGCGTGTTGTTTCTTAGCTTCCCAAAGAGCTGGAAGCAAGATGCTGAGGGGCCCAACTCGCCCTTTGGAAAGAAGCCTGCACGTTGTGCCTTTCAGCTCTAGGGCAAAGTAGCACACCCAGAGCAGAAGTCCTACTTCAGCCAGATCAGGCCTGCAAAGAAACTGCGTTTCACATGCCTTTGGAAGAGATGTTCCCGGTAGGCTGTAAGAGCACTGTGCAGAGCGTGTTGTTTCTTAGCTTCCCAAAGAGCTGGTAGCAAGATGCTGTGGGGCCCAAGTCGCCCTTTGGAAAGAAGCCTGCACGTTGTGCCTTTCAGCTCTAGGGCAAAGTAGCACACACAGAGGAGAAGTCCTACTTCAGCCAGATCAGGGCTGCAAAGAAACTGCGTTTCACAGGCCTTTGGAAGAGATGTTCCCACTAGGCTGTAAGAGCATTGTGCAGAGCGAGTTGTTTCTTAGCTTCCCAAATAGCTGGAAGCAAGATGCTGTGGGGCCCAACTCGCCCTTTGGAAAGAAGCGTGCACGTTGTGCCTTTCAGCTCTAGGGCAAAGTAGCACACGGATAGCAGAAGTCCTACTTCAGCCAGATCAGGCCTGCAAAGAAACTGCGTTTCACAGGCCTTTGGAAGAGATGTTCCCGGTAGGCTGTAAGAGCACTGTGCAGAGCGAGTTGTTTCTTAGGTTCCCAAAGAGCTGGATGCAAGATGCTGTGGGGCCCAACTCGCCCTTTGGAAAGAAGCCTGCACGTTGTGCCTTTCAGCTCTAGGGCGAAGTAGCACACCCAGAGGAGAAGTCCTACTTCAGCCAGACCAGGCCTGCAAAGAAACTGCGTTTCACAGGCCTTTGGAAGAGATGTTCCCACTAGGCTGTAAGAGCACAGTGCAGAGCGTGTTGTTTCTTAGCTTCCCAAAGAGCTGGAAGCAAGATGCTGAGGGGCCCAACTCGCCCTTTGGAAAGAAGCCTGCACGTTGTGCCTTTCAGCTCTAGGGCAAAGTAGCACACCCAGAGCAGAAGTCCTACTTCAGCCAGATCAGGCCTGCAAAGAAACTGCGTTTCACATGCCTTTGGAAGAGATGTTCCCGGTAGGCTGTAAGAGCACTGTGCAGAGCGTGTTGTTTCTTAGCTTCCCAAAGAGCTGGTAGCAAGATGCTGTGGGGCCCAAGTCGCCCTTTGGAAAGAAGCCTGCACGTTGTGCCTTTCAGCTCTAGGGCAAAGTAGCACACACAGAGCAGAAGTCCTACTTCAGCCAAATCAGGGCTGCAAAGAAACTGCGTTTCACAGGCCTTTGGAAGAGATGTTCCCACTAGGCTGTAAGAGCATTGTGCAGAGCGAGTTGTTTCTTAGCTTCCCAAATAGCTGGAAGCAAGATGCTGTGGGGCCCAACTCGCCCTTTGGAAAGAAGCCTGCACGTTGTGCCTTTCAGCTCTAGGGCAAAGTAGCACACCCAGAGCAGAAGTCCTACTTCAGCCAGATCAGGCCAGCAAAGGAACTGCGTTTCACAGGCCTTTGGAAGAGATGTTCCCACTAGGCTGTAAGAGCACTGTGCAGAGCTAGTTGTTTCTTAGCTTCCCAAAGAGCTGGGAGCAAGATGCTGTGGGGCCCAACTCGCCATTTGGAAAGATGCCTGTACGTTGTGCCTTTCAGCTCTAGGGCAAAGTAGCACACCCAGAGCAGAAATCCTACTTCAGCCAGATCAGGCCTGCAAAGAAACTGCGTTTCACAGGCCTTTGAAGAGATGTTCCCACTAGGCTGTAAGAGCACTGTTCAGAGCGAGTTGTTTCTTAGATTCCCAAAGAGCTGGAAGCAAGATGCTGTGGGGCCCAACTCGCCCTTTGGAAAGAAGCCTGCACGTTGTTCCTTTCAGCTCTAGGGCAAAGTAGCACACCCAGAGCAGAAGTCCTACTTCAGCCAGATCAGGCCTGCAAAGAAACTGCGTGTCACAGGCCTTTGGAAGAGATGTTCCCGGTAGGCTGTAAGAGCACTGTGCAGAGCCAGTGGTTTCTTAGGTTCCCAAAAAGCTGGAAGCAAGATGCTGTGGGGCCGAACTCGCCCTTTGGAAAGAAGCCTGCACGTTGTGCCTTTCAGCTCTAGGGCAAAGTAGCACACCCAGAGCAGAAGTCCTACTTCAGCCAGATCAGGCCTGCAAAGAAACTGCGTTTCACAGGCCTTTGGAAGAGATGCTCCCACTAGGCTGTAAGAGCACTGTGCAGAGCGAGTTGTTTCTTAGCTTCCCAAAGAGCTGGAAGCAAGATGCTTTGGGGCCCAACTCGCCCTTTGGAAAGAAGCCTGCACGTTGTGCCTTTCAGCTCTAGGGCAAAGTAGCACACCAAGAGCAGAAGTCCTACTTCAGCCAGATCAGGCCTGCAAAGAAACTGCGTTTCACAGGCCTTTGGAAGAGATGTTCCCGGTAGGCTGTAAGAGCACTGTGCAGAGCGAGTTGTTTCTTAGCTTCCCAAAGAGCTGGAAGCAAGATGCTGTGTGGCCCAACTCGCCCCTTGGAAAGAAGCCTGCACGATATGCCTTTCAGCTCTAGGGCAAAGTAGCACACGCAGAGCAGAAGTCCTACTTCAGCCAGATCAGGCCAGCAAAGAAACTGCGTTTCACAGGCCTTTGGAAGAGATGTTCCCGGTAGGCTGTAAGAGCACTGTGCAGAGCGAGTTGTTTCTTAGCTTCCCAAAGACGTGGAAGCAAGATGCTCTTGGGCCCAACTCGCCTTTTGGAAAGAAGCCTGCACGTTTTGCCTTTCAGCTCTAGGGCAAAGTAGCACACGGAGAGCAGAAGTCCTACTTCAGCCAGATCAGGCCTGCAAAGAAACTGCGTTTGACAGGCCTTTGGAAGAGATGTTCCCGGTAGGCTGTAAGAGCACTGTGCAGAGCGAGTTGTTTCTTAGCTTCCCAAAGAGCTGGAAGCAAGATGCTGTGGGGCCCAACTCGCCTTTTGGAAAGAAGCCTGCACGTTGTGCCTTTCAGCTCTACGGCAAAGTAGCACACGGATAGCAGAAGTCCTACTTCAGCCAGATCAGGCCTGCAAAGAAACTGCGTTTCACAGGCCTTTGGAAGAGATGTTCCCGGTAGGCTGTAAGAGCACTGTGCAGAGCGAGTTGTTTCTTAGCTTCCCAAAGAGCTGGAAGCAAGATGCTGTGGGGCCCAACTCGCCCTTTGGAAAGAAGCCTGCACGTTGTGCCTTTCAGCTCTAGGGCAAAGTAGCACACACAGAGCAGAAGTCCTACTTCAGCCAGATCAGGCCTGCAAAGAAACTGCGTTTCACAGGCCTTTGGAAGAGATGTTCCCGGTAGGCTGTAAGAGCACTGTGCAGAGCGAGTTGTTTCTTAGCTTCCCAAAGAGCTGGTAGCAAGATGCTGTGGGGCCCAAGTCGCCCTTTGGAAAGAAGCCTGCACGTTGTGCCTTTCAGCTCTAGGGCAAAGTAGCACACACAGAGCAGAAGTCCTACTTCAGCCAGATCAGGCCAGCAAAGAAACTGCGTTTCACAGGCCTTTGGAAGAGATGTTCCCACTAGGCTGTAAGAGCATTGTGCAGAGCGAGTTGTTTCTTAGCTTCCCAAATAGCTGGAAGCAAGATGCTGTGGGGCCCAACTCGCCCTTTGGAAAGAAGCCTGCACGTTGTGCCTTTCAGCTCTAGGGCAAAGTAGCACACCCAGAGCAGAAGTCCTACTTCAGCCAGATCAGGCCAGCAAAGGAACTGCGTTTCACAGGCCTTTGGAAGAGATGTTCCCACTAGGCTGTAAGAGCACTGTGCAGAGCTAGTTGTTTCTTAGCTTCCCAAAGAGCTGGGAGCAAGATGCTGTGGGGCCCAACTCGCCTTTTGGAAAGATGCCTGTACGTTGTGCCTTTCAGCTCTAGGGCAAAGTAGCACACCCAGAGCAGAAGTCCTACTTCAGCCAGATCAGGCCTGCAAAGAAACTGCGTTTCACAGGCCTTTGAAGAGATGTTCCCGGTAGGCTGTAAGAGCACTGTGCAGAGCGAGTTGTTTCTTAGCTTCCCAAAGAGCTGGAAGCAAGATGCTGTGGGGCCGAACTCGCCCTTTGGAAAGAAGCCTGCACGTTGTTCCTTTCAGCTCTAGGGCAAAGTAGCACACCCAGAGCAGAAGTCCTACTTCAGCCAGATCAGGCCTGCAAAGAAACTGTGTTTCACAGGCCTTTGGAAGAGATGTTCCCGGTAGGCTGTAAGAGCACTGTGCAGAGCCAGTGGTTTCTTAGGTTCCCAAAAAGCTGGAAGCAAGATGCTGTGGGGCCGAACTCGCCCTTTGGAAAGAAGCCTGCACGTTGTGCCTTTCAGCTCTAGGGCAAAGTAGCACACCCAGAGCAGAAGTCCTACTTCAGCCAGATCAGGCCTGCAAAGAAACTGCGTTTCACAGGCCTTTGGAAGAGATGCTCCCACTAGGCTGTAAGAGCACTGTGCAGAGCGAGTTGTTTCTTAGCTTCCCAAAGAGCTGGAAGCAAGATGCTGTGGGGCCCAACTCGCCCCTTGGAAAGAAGCCTGCACGTTTTGCCTTTCAGCTCTAGGGTAATGTAGAGCACCCAGAGCAGAAGTTCTACTTCAGCCAGATCAGTCCTGCAGAGAAACTGCGTTTCACAGGCCTTTGTAAGTGATGTTCCCGGTAGGCTGTAAGAGCACTGTGCAGAGCGAGTTGTTTCTTAGCTTCCCAAAGAGCTGGAAGCAAGATGCTCTGGGGACCAACTCGCCCTTTGGAAAGAAGCCTGCACCTTGTGCCTTTCAGTTCTAGGGCCGTGTAGCACACCCAGAGCAGAAGTTCTGCTTCACCCAGATCAGGCCAGCAGAGAAACTGCGTTTCACAGGCCTCTGTAAGAGATGTTCCCGGTAGGCTGTAAGAGCACTGTGAAGAGCGAGTTGTTTCTTAGCTTCCCAAAGAGCTGGAAGCAAGATGCTCTGGGGCCCAACTCGCCATTTGGAAAGAAGTCTGCACGTTGTGCCTTTCAGCTTTAGGGCAATGTAGCACACCCAGAGCAGTAGTTCTGATGCAGCCAGATGAGGCCTGCAAAGAAACTGCATTTCACAGGCCTTTGTAAGAGATGTTCCCGGTAGGCTGTGAGAGCACTGTGCAGAGCGAGTTGTTTCTTAGCTTCCCAAAAAGCTGGAAGCAAGATGCTCTGGGGCCCAACTCGCCCTTTGGAAATAAGCCTGCACGTTTTGCCTTTCAGCTCTAGGGCAATGTAGCACACCCAGAGCAGTAGTCCTACTTCAGCCAGATCAGTCCTGCAAAGAAACTGTGTTTCACAGGCCTTTGTAAGTGATGTTCCCGGTAGGCTGTAAGAGCATTTTGCACAGTGAGTTTTTTCTTAGCTTCCCAAAGAGCTGGAAGCAAGATGCTCTGGGGCCCAACTCGCCCTTTGGAAAGAAGCCTGCACGTTGTGCCTTTCTGCTCTAGGGCAATGTAGCACACCCAGAGCAGAAGTTCTGCTTCAGCCAGATCAGGCCTGCGAAGAAACTGCATTTCACAGGCCTTTGTAAGAGATGTACCCGGTAGGCTGTAAGAGCACTGTGCAGAGCGAGTTGTTTCTTAGCTTCCCAAAGAGCTGGAAGCAAGATGCTCTGGGGCCCAACTCGCCCTTTGGAAAGAAGCCTGCACGTTGTGCCTTTCACCTCTAGGGCAATGTAGCACACCCAGAGCAGAAGTTCTGATTCAGCCAGATCAGGCCTGCAAAGAAACTGCGTTTCACAGGCCTTTGTAAGAGATGTTCCCGGTAGGCTGTGAGAGCACTGTGCAGAGCGAGTTGTTTCTTTGCTTTCCAAAGAGCTGGAAGCAAGATGCTTGGGGCCCAACTCGCCTTTTGGAAAGAAGCCTGCACGTTGTGCCTTTCAGCTCTAGGGCAATGTAGCACACCCAGAGTAGAAGTTCTGCTTCAGCCAGATCAGGCCTACAAAGAAACTGCGTTTCACAGGCCTTTGTAAGAGATGTTCCCGGTAGGCTGTAAGAGCACTGTGCAGAGCGAGTTGTTTCTTAGCTTCCCAAAGAGCTGGAAGCAAGATGCTCTGGGGACCAACTCGCCCTTTGGAAAGAAGCCTGCACGTTGTGCCTTTCAGCTCTAGGGCAATGTAGCACACCCAGAGCAGAAGTTCTGACTCACCCAGATCAGGCCTGCAGAGAAACTGCGTTTCACAGGCCTGTGTAAGTGATGTTCCCGGTAGGCTGTAAGAGCACTGTGCAGAGCGAGTTGTTTCTTAGCTTCCCAAAGAGCTGGAAGCAAGATGCTCTGGGGCCCAACTCGCCCTTTGGAAAGAAGCCTGCACGTTGTGCCTTTCAGCTTTAGGGCAATGTAGCACCCCCAGAGCAGTAGTTCTGCTTCATCCATATGAGGCCTGCAAAGAAACTGGGTTTCACAGGCCTTTGTAAGAGATGTACCCGGTAGGCTCTAAGAGCACTGTGCAGAGCGAGTTGTTTCTTAGCTTCCCAAAAGCTGGAAGCAAGATGCTCTGGGGCCCAACTCGCCCTTTGGAAAGAAGCCTGCACGTTGTGCCTTAGAGCTCTAGGGCAATGTAGCACACCCAGAGCAGAAGTTCTGATTCAGCCAGATGAGGCCTGCAAAGAAACTGCATTTCACAGGCCTTTGTAAGAGATGTTCCCGGTAGGCTGTAAGAGCACTGTGCAGAGCGAGTTGTTTCTTAGCTTCCCAAAGAGCTGGAAGCAAGATTCTCTGGGGACCAACTCGCCCTTTGGAAAGAAGCCTGCACGTTGTGCCTTTCAGCTCTAGGGCAATGTAGCACACCCAGAGCAGAAGTTCTGCTTCACCCAGATCAGGCCTGCAGAGAAACTGCGTTACACAGCCTCTGTAAGAGATGCTCCCAGTAGGCTGTAAGAGCACTGTGCAGAGCGAGTTGTTTCTTAGCTTCCCAAAGAGCTGGAAGCAAGATGCTCTGGGGCCCAACTCGCCCTTTGGAAAGAAGCCTGCACGTTGTGCCTTTCAGCTTTAGGGCAATGTAGCACACCCAGAGCAGTAGTTCTGATGCAGCCAGATGAGGCCTGCAAAGAAACTGCGTTTCACAGGCCTTTGTAAGAGATGTTCCCGGTAGGCTGTGAGAGCACTGTGCAGAGCGAGTTGTTACTTAGCTTCCCAAAAAGCTGGAAGCAAGATGCTCTGGGGCCCAACTCGCCCTTTGGAAAGAAGCCTGCACGTTTTGCCTTTCAGCTCTAGGGCAATGTAGAACACCCAGAGCAGAAGTCCTACTTCAGCCAGATGAGGCCTGCAAAGTAACTGGGTTTTACAGGCCTTTGTAAGAGATGTACCCGGTAGGCTGTAAGAGCACTGTGCAGAGCGAGTTGTTTCTTAGCTTCCCAAAGAGCTGGAAGCAAGATGCTCTGGGGCCCAACTCGCCCTTTGGAAAGAAGCCTGCACGTTGTGCCTTTCTGCTCTAGGGAAATGTAGCACACCCAGAGCAGAAGTTCTGCTTCAGCCAGATGAGGCCTGCAAAGAAACTGCGTTTCACAGGCCTTTGTAAGAGATGTTCCCGGTAGGCTGTAAGAGCACTGTGCAGAGTGAGTTGTTTCTTAGCTTCCCAAAGAGCTGGAAGCAAGATGCTGTGGGGCCCAACTCGACCTTTGGAAAGAAGCCTGCACGTTGTGCCTTTATGCTCTAGGGCTATGTAGCACACCCAGAGCAGAAGTTCTGCTTCAGCCAGATCAGGCCTGCGAAGAAACTGCATTTCACAGGCCTTTGTAAGAGATGTACCCGGTAGGCTGTAAGAGCACTGTGCAGAGCGAGTTGTTTTTTAGCTTTCCAAAGAGATGGAAGCAGATGCTCTGTGGCCCAACTCGCCTTTTGGAAAGAAGCCTGCACGTTGTGCCTTTCAGCTCTAGGGCAATGTAGCACACCCAGAGCAGAAGTTCTGATTCAGCCAGATCAGGCCTGTAAAGAAACTGCGTTTCATAGGCCTTTGTAAGAGATGTTCCCGGTAGGCTGTGAGAGCACTGTGCAGAGCGAGTTGTTTCTTAGCTTTCCAAAGAGCTGGAAGCAAGATGCTCTGGGGCCCAACTCGTCCTTTGGAAAGAAGCCTGCACGTTGTGCCTTTCAGCTCTAGGGCAATGTAGCACACCCAGAGCAGAAGTTCTGCTTCAGCCAGATCAGGCCTGCAGAGAAACTGCGTTTCAAAGGCCTTTGTAAGGGATGTTCCCGGTAGGCTGTAAGAGCACTGTGCAGAGCGAGTTGTTTCTTAGCTTCCCAAAGAGCTGGAAGCATGATGCTCTGGGGCCAAACTCGCCCTTTGGAAAGAAGCCTGCACGTTGTGCCTTTCTGCTCTAGGGAAATGTAGCACACCCAGAGCAGAAGTTCTGAATCAGCCAGATCAGGCCTGAAAAGAAACTGCGTTTCACAGGCCTTTGTAAGAGATGTTCCCTGTAGGCTGTAAGAGCACTGTGCAGAGCGAGTTGTTTCTTAGCTTCCCAAAGAGCTGGAAGCAAGATGCTCAGGGGCCCAACTCGCCCTTTGGAAAGAAGCCTGCACGTTGTGCCTTTCAGCTCTAGGGCAATGTAGCACACCCAGAGCAGAAGTTCTGCTTCATCCATATGAGGCCTGCAAAGAAACTGGGTTTCACAGGCCTTTGTAAGAGATGTACCCGGTAGGCTCTAAGAGCACTGTGCAGAGCTAGTTGTTTCTTAGCTTGCCAAAGAGCTGGAAGCAAGATGCTGTGGGGCCCAACTCGACCTTTGGAAAGAAGCCTGCACGTTGTGCCTTTCTGCTCTAGGGCAATGTAGCACACCCAGAGCAGAAGTTCTGCTTCATCCATATGAGGCCTGCAAAGAAACTGGGTTTCACAGGCCTTTGTAAGAGATGTACCCGGTAGGCTCTAAGAGCACTGTGCAGAGCTAGTTGTTTCTTAGCTTGCCAAAGAGCTGGAAGCAAGATGCTGTGGGGCCCAACTCGACCTTTGGAAAGAAGCCTGCACGTTGTGCCTTTCTGCTCTAGGGCAATGTAGCACACCCAGAGCAGAAGTTCTGCTTCATCCATATGAGGCCTGCAAAGAAACTGGGTTTCACAGGCCTTTGTAAGAGATGTACCCGGTAGGCTGTAAGAGCACTGTGCAGAGCGAGTTGTTTCTTAGCTTCCCAAAGAGGTGGAAGCAAGATGCTCTGGGGACCAACTCGCCCTTTGGAAAGAAGCCTGCACGTTGTGCCTTTCAGTTCTAGGGCAATGTAGCACACCCAGAGCAGAAGTTCTGCTTCACCCAGATCAGGCCTGCAGAGAAACTGCGTTTCACAGGCCTCTGTAAGAGATGTTCACGGTAGGCTGTAAGAGCACTGTGCAGAGCGAGTTGTTTCTTAGCTTCCCAAAGAGCTGGAAGCAAGATGCTCTGGGGCCCAACTCGCCCTTTGGAAAGAAGCCTGCACGTTGTGCCTTTCAGCTCTAGGGCAATGTAGCACACCCAGAGCAGAAGTTCTGCTTCAGCCAGATCAGGCCTGCGAAGAAACTGCATTTCACAGGCCTTTGTAAGAGATGTACCCGGTAGGCTGTAAGAGCACTGTGCAGAGCGAGTTGTTTCTTAGCTTTCCAAAGAGCTGGAAGCAAGATGCTCTGGGGCCCAACTCGCCCTTTGGAAAGAAGCCTGCACGTTGTGCCTTTCAGCTCTAGGGCAATGTAGCACACCCAGAGCAGAAGTTCTGATTCAGCCAGATCAGGCCTGCAAAGAAACTGCGTTTCACAGGCCTTTGGAAGAGATGTTCCCGGTAGGCTGTGAGAGCACTGTGCAGAGCGAGTTGTTTCTTTGCTTTCCAAAGAGCTGGAAGCAAGATGCTCTGGGGCCCAACTCGCCTTTTGCAAAGAAGCCTGCACGTTGTGCCTTTCAGCTCTAGGGCAATGTAGCACACCCAGAGCATAAGTTCTGGTTCAGCCAGATCAGGCCTGCAAAGAAACTGCGTTTCACAGGCCTTTGGAAGAGATGTTCCCGGTAGGCTGTAAGAGCACTGTGCAGAGCGAGTTGTTTCTTAGCTTCCCAAAGAGGTGGAAGCAAGATGCTCTGGGGCCCAACTCGCCCTTTCGAAAGAAGCCTGCACGTTGTGCCTTTCTGCTCTAGGGAAATGTAGCACACCCAGAGCAGAGGTTCTGCTTCAGCCAGATGAGGCCTGCAAAGAAACTGCGTTTCACAGGCCTTTGTAAGAGATGTACCCGGTAGGCTGTAAGAGCACTGTGCAGAGCGAGTTGTTTCTTAGCTTCCCAAAGAGCTGGAAGCAAGATGCTCTGGGGCCCAACTCGCCCTTTGGAAAGACGCCTGCACGTTGTGCCTTTCAGCTCTAGGGCAATGTAGCACACCCAGAGCAGAAGTTCTGATTCAGCCAGATCAGGCCTGCAAAGAAACTGCGTTTCACAGGCCTTTGTAAGTGATGTACCCGGTAGGCTGTAAGAGCACTTTGCAGAGCGAGTTGTTTCTTAGCTTCCCAAAGAGCTGGAAACAAGATGCTCTGGGGCCCAACTCGCACTTTGGAAAGAAGCCTGCACGTTGTGCCTTTCTGATCTAGGGCAATGTAGCACACCCAGAGCAGAAGTTCTGAATCAGCCAGATCAGGCCTGAAAAGAAACTGCATTTCACAGGCCTTTGTAAGAGATGTTCCCCGTAGGCTGTAAGAGCACTGTGCAGAGCGAGTTGTTTCTTAGCTTCCCAAAGAGCTGGAAGCAAGATGCTCTGGGGCCCAACTCGCCCTTTGGAAAGAAGCCTGCACGTTGTGCCTCTCAGCTCTAGGGCAATGTAGCACACCCAGAGCAGAAGTTCTGCTTCATCCATATGAGGCCTGCAAAGAAACTGGGTTTCACAGGCCTTTGTAAGAGATGTACCCGGTAGGCTCTAAGAGCACTGTGCAGAGCGAGTTGTTTCTTAGCTTCCCAAAGAGCTGGAAGCAAGATGCTGTGGGGCCAAACTCGACCTTTGGAAAGAAGCCTGCACGTTGTGCCTCACTGCTCTAGGGCAATGTAGCACACCCATAGCAGAAGTTCTGCTTCAGCCAGATCAGGCCTGCAAAGAAACTGCGTTTCACAGGCCTTTGTAAGAGATGTACCCGGTAGGCTGTAAGAGCACTGTGCAGAGCGAGTTGTTTTTTAGCTTTCCAAAGAGCTGGAAGCAAGATGCTCTGGGGCCCAAATCGCCTTTTGGAAAGAAGCCTGCACGTTGTGCCTTTCAGCTCTAGGGCAATGTAGCACACCCAGAGCAGAAGTTCTGCGTCAGCCAGATCAGGCCTGCAGAGAAACTGCGTTCCACAGGCCTGTGTAAGTGATGTTCCCGGTAGGCTGTAAGAGCACTGTGCAGAGCGAGTTGTTTCTTAGCTTCCCAAAGAGCTGGAAGCAAGATGCTCTGGGGCCCAACTCGCCCTTTGGAAAGAAGCCTGCACGTTTTGCCTTTCTGCTCTAGGGCAATGTAGCACACCCAGAGCAGAAGTCCTGCTTCAGCCATATCAGGCCTTCAAAGAAACTGCGTTTCACAGGCCTTTGTAAGAGATGTTCCCGGTAGGCTGTAAGAGCACTGTGCAGAGCGAGTTGTTTCTTAGCTTCCCAAAGAGCTGGAAGCAAGATGCTCTGGGGACCAACTCGCCTTTGGAAAGAAGCCTGCACGTTGTGCCTTTCAGCTCTAGGGCAATGTAGCACACCCAGAGCAGAAGTTCTGCTTCACCCAGATCAGGCCTGCAGAGAAACTGCGTTACACAGGCCTCTGTAAGAGATGTTCCCGGTAGGCTGTAAGAGCACTGTGCAGAGCGAGTTGTTTCTTAGCTTCCGAATGAGCTGGAAGCAAGATGCTCTGGGGCCCAACTAGCCCTTTGGAAAGAAGCCTGCACGTTGTGCCTTTCAGCTTTAGGGCAATGTAGCACACCCAGAGCAGTAGTTCTGATGCAGCCAGATGAGGCCTGCAAAGAAACTGCGTTTCACAGGCCTTTGTAAGAGATGTTCCTTGTAGGCTGTGAGAGCACTGTGCAGAGCGAGTTGTTTCTTAGCTTCCCAAAAAGCTGGAAGCAAGATGCTCTGGGGCCCATCTCGCCCTTTGGAAAGAAGCCTGCACGTTTTGCCTTTAAGCTCTAGGGCAATGTAGCACACCAAGAGCAGAAGTCCTACTTCAGCCAGATCAGTCCTGCAAAGAAACTGCGTTTCACAGGCCTTTGTAAGTGATGTTCCCGGTAGGCTGTAAAAGCACTTTGCACAGCGAGTTGTTTCTTAGCTTCCCAAAGAGCAGGAAGCAAGATGCTCTGGGGCCCAACTCGCCCTTTGGAAAGAAGCCTGCACGTTGTGCCTTTCTGCTCTAGGGCAATGTAGCACACCCAGAGCAGAAGTTCTGCTTCAGCCAGATCAGGCCTGCGAAGAAACTGCATTTCACAGGCCTTTGTAAGAGATGTTCCCGGTAGGCTGTAAGAGCACTGTGCAGAGCGAGTTGTTTCTTAGCTTCCCAAAGAGCTGGAAGCAAGATGCTCTGGGGCCCAACTCGCCCTTTGGAAAGAAGCCTGCACGTTGTGCCTCTCAGCTCTAGGGCAATGTAGCACACCCAGAGCAGAAGTTCTGCTTCATCCATTTGAGGCCTGCAAAGAAACTGGGTTTCACAGGCCTTTGTAAGAGATGTACCCGGTAGGCTCTAAGAGCACTGTGCAGAGGGAGGTGTTTCTTAGCTTCCCAAAGAGCTGGAAGCAAGATGCTGTGGGGCCAAACTCGACCTTTGGAAAGAAGCCTGCACGTTGTGCCTTTCTGCTCTAGGGCAATGTAGCACACCCAGAGCAGAAGTTCTGCTTCAGCCAGATCAGGCCTGCAAAGAAACTGCGTTTCACAGGCCTTTGTAAGAGATGTACCCGGTAGGCTGTAAGAGCACTGTGCAGAGCGAGTTGTTTTTTAGCTTTCCAAAGAGCTGGAAGCAAGATGCTCTGGGGCCCAAATCGCCTTTTGGAAAGAAGCCTGCACGTTGTGCCTTTCAGCTCTAGGGCAATGTAGCACACCCAGAGCAGAAGTTCTGCTTCAGCCAGATCAGGCCTGCAGAGAAACTGCGTTTCACAGGCCTTCGTAAGAGATGTTCCCGGTAGGCTGTAAGAGCACTGTGCAGAGCGAGTTGTTTCTTAGCTTCCCAAAGAGCTGGAAGCATGATGCTCTGGGTCCCAACTCGCCCTTTGGAAAGAAGCCTGCACGTTGTGCCTTTCTGCTCTAGGGAAATGTAGCACACCCAGAGCAGAAGTTCTGCTTCAGCCAGATGAGGCCTGCAAAGAAACTGCGTTTCACAGGCCTTTGTAAGAGATGTTCCCGGTAGGCTGTAAGAGCACTGTGCAGAGTGAGTTGTTTCTTAGCTTCCCAAAGAGCTGGAAGCAAGATGCTGTGGGGCCCAACTCGACCTTTGGAAAGAAGACTGCACGTTGTGCCTTTCTGCTCTAGGGCAATGTAGCACACCCAGAGCAGAAGTTCTGCTTCAGCCAGATCAGGCCTGCGAAGAAACTGCATTTCACAGGCCTTTGTAAGAGATGTACCCGGTAGGCTGTAAGAGCACTGTGCAGAGCGAGTTGTTTTTTAGCTTTCCAAAGAGCTGGAAGCAAGATGCTCTGGGGCCCAACTCGCCTTTTGGAAAGAAGCCTGCACGTTGTGCCTTTCAGCTCTAGGGCAATGTAGCACACCCAGAGCAGAAGTTCTGATTCAGCCAGATCAGGCCTGTAAAGAAACTGCGTTTCACAGGCCTTTGTAAGAGATGTTCCCGGTAGGCTGTGAGAGCACTGTGCAGAGCGAGTTGTTTCTTAGCTTTCCAAAGAGCTGGAAGCAAGATGCTCTGGGGCCCAACTCGCCCTTTGGAAAGAAGCCTGCACGTTGTGCCTTTCAGCTCTGGGGCAATGTAGCACACCCAGAGCAGAAGTTCTGCTTCAGCCAGATCAGGCCTGCAGAGAAACTGCGTTTCACAGGCCTTTGTAAGAGATGTTCCCGGTAGGCTGTAAGAGCACTGTGCAGAGCGAGTTGTTTCTTAGCTTCCCAAAGAGCTGGAAGCATGATGCTCTGGGGCCCAACTCGCCCTTTGGAAAGAAGCCTGCACGTTGTGCCTTTCTGCTCTAGGGAAATGTAGCACACCCAGAGCAGAAGTTCTGAATCAGCCAGATCAGGCCTGAAAAGAAACTGCGTTTCACAGGCCTTTGTAAGAGATGTTCCCGGTAGGCTGTAAGGGCACTGTGCAGAACGAGTTGTTTCTTAGCTTCACAAAGAGCTGGAAGCAAGATGCTCAGGGGCCCAACTCGCCCTTTGCAAAGAAGCCTGCACGTTGTGCCTTTCAGCTCTAGGGCAATGTAGCACACCCAGAGCAGAAGTTCTGCTTCATCCATATGAGGCCTGCAAAGAAACTGGGTTTCACAGGCCTTTGTAAGAGATGTACCCGGTAGGCTCTAAGAGCACTGTGCAGAGCGAGGTGTTTCTTAGCTTCCCAAAGAGCTGGAAGCAAGATGCTGTGGGGCCCAACTCGACCTTTGGAAAGAAGCCTGCACGTTGTGCCTTTCTGCTCTAGGGCAATGTAGCACACCCAGAGCAGAAGTTCTGCTTCATCCATAGGAGGCCTGCAAAGAAACTGGGTTTCACAGGCCTTTGTAAGAGATGTACCCGGTAGGCTGTAAGAGCACTGTGCAGAGCGAGTTGTTTCTTAGCTTCCCAAAGAGGTGGAAGCAAGATGCTCTGGGGACCAACTCGCCCTTTGGAAAGAAGCCTGCACGTTGTGCCTTTCAGTTCTAGGGCAATGTAGCACACCCAGAGCAGAAGTTCTGCTTCACCCAGATCAGGCCTGCAGAGAAACTGCGTTTCACAGGCCTCTGTAAGAGATGTTCCCGGTAGGCTGTAAGAGCACTGTGTAGAGCGAGTTGTTTCTTAGCTTCCCAAAGAGCTGGAAGCAAGATGCTCTGGGGCCCAACTCGCCCTTTGGAAAGAAGCCTGCACGTTGTGCCTTTCAGCTTTAGAGCAATGTAGCACACCCAGAGCAGTAGTTCTGATGCAGCCAGATGAGGCCTGCAAAGAAACTGCGTTTCACAGGCCTTTGTAAGAGATGTTCCCGGTAGGCTGTGAGAGCACTGTGCAGAGCGAGTTGTTTCTTAGCTTCCCAAAGAGCTGGAAGCAAGATGCTCTGGGGCCCAACTCGCCCTTTGGAAAGAAGCCTGCACGTTGTGCCTTTCTGCTCTAGGGCAATGTAGCACTCCCAGAGCAGTAGTCCTACTTCAGCCAGATCAGTCCTGCAAAGAAACTGCGTTTCACAGGCCTTTGTAAGTGATGTTCCCGGTAGGCTGTAAGAGCACTTTGCACAGCGAGTTTTTTCTTAGCTTCCCAAAGAGCTGGAAGCAAGATGCTCTGGGGCCCAACTCGCCTTTGGAAAGAAGCCTGCACGTTGTGCCTTTCTGCTCTAGGGCAATGTAGCACACCCAGAGCAGAAGTTCTGCTTCAGCCAGATCAGGCCTGCGAAGAAACTGCATTTCATAGGCCTTTGTAAGAGATGTACCCGGTAGGCTCTAAGAGCACTGTGCAGAGCGAGTTGTTTCTTAGCATCCCAAAGAGCTGGAAGCAAGATGCTCTGGTGACCAACTCGCCCTTTGGAAAGAAGCCTGCACGTTGTGACTTTCAGCTCTAGGGCATTGTAGAACAACAGAGCCGAAGTTCTGCGTCAGCCAGATCAGGCCTGCAAAGAAACTGCGTTCCACAGGCCTGTGTAAGAGATGTTCCCGGTAGGCTGTAAGAGCACTGTGCAGAGCGAGTTGTTTCTTAGCTTCCCAAAGAGCTGGAAGCAAGATGCTCTGGGGCCCAACTCGCCCTTTGGAAAGAAGCCTGCACGTTTTGCCTTTCAGCTCCAGGGCAATGTAGCACACCCAGAGCAGAAGTCCTACTTCAGCCAGATCAGTCCTGCAAAGAAACTGCGTTTCTCAGGCCTTTGTAAGTGATGTTCCCGGTAGGCTGTAAGAGCACTTTGCACAGCGAGTTGTTTCTTAGCTTCCCAAAGAGCTGGAAGCAAGATGCTGTGGGGCCCAACTCGCCCTTTGGAAAGAAGCCTGCACGTTGTGCCTTTCAGCTCTAGGGCAATGTAGCACACCCAGAGCAGAAGTTCTGTTTCAGCCAGATCAGGCCTGCGAAGAAACTGCATTTCACAGGCCTTTGTAAGAGATGTACCCGGTAGGCTCTAAGAGCACTGTGCAGAGCGAGTTGTTTCTTAGCTTTCCAAAGAGCTGGAAGCAAGATGCTCTGGGGCCCAACTCGCCCTTTGGAAAGAAGTCTGCACGTTGTGCCTTTCTGCTCTAGGGAAATGTAGCACACCCAGATCAGAGGTTCTGCTTCAGCCAGATGAGGCCTGCAAAGAAACTGCGTTTCACAGGCCTTTGGAAGAGATGTTCCCGGTAGGCTGTGAGAGCACTGTGCAGAGCGAGTTGTTTCTTAGCTTCCCAAAAGCTGGAAGCAAGATGCTCTGGGGCCCAACTCGCCCTTTGGAAAGAAGCCTGCACGTTGTGCCTTAGAGCTCTAGGGCAATGTAGCACACCCAGAGCAGAAGTTCTGATTCAGCCAGATGAGGCCTGCAAAGAAACTGCGTTTCACAGGCCTTTGTAAGAGATGTTCCCGGTAGGCTGTAAGAGCACTGTGCAGAGCGAGTTATTTCTTAGCTTCCCAAAGAGCTGGAAGCAAGATGCTCTGGGGACCAACTCGCCCTGTGGAGAGAAGCCTGCACGTTGTGACTTTCAGCTCTAGGGCATTGTAGAACAACAGAGCAGAAGATCTGCTTCAGCCAGATCAGGCCTGCAAAGAAACTGCGTTTCACAGGCCTTTGTAAGAGATGTTCCCGGTAGGCTGTAAGAGCACTGTGCAGAGCGAGTTGTTTCTTAGCTTCCCAAAGAGCTGGAAGCAAGATGCTCTGGGGCCCAACTCGCCCTTTGGAAAGAAGCCTGCACGTTGTTCCTTTCAGCTTTAGGGCAATGTAGCACACCCAGAGCAGTAGTTCTGATGCAGCCAGATGAGGCCTGCAAAGAAACTGCGTTTCACAGGCCTTTGTAAGAGATGTTCCCGGTAGGCTGTGAGAGCACTGTGCAGAGCGAGTTGTTTCTTAGCTTCCCAAAAAGCTGGAAGCAAGATGCTCTGGGGCCCAACTCGCCCTTTGGAAAGAAGCCTGCACGTTGTGCCTTTCTGCTCTAGGGCAATGTAGCACACCCAGAGCAGAAGTTCTGCTTCAGCCAGATCAGGCCTGCGAAGAAACTGCATTTCACAGGCCTTTGTAAGAGATGTTCCCGGTAGGCTGTAAGAGCACTGTGCAGAGCGAGTTGTTTCTTAGCTTCCCAAAGAGCTGGAAGCAAGATGCTCTGGGGCCCAACTCGCCCTTTGGAAAGAAGCCTGCACGTTGTGCCTCTCAGCTCTAGGGCAATGTAGCACACCCAGAGCAGAAGTTCTGCTTCATCCATTTGAGGCCTGCAAAGAAACTGGGTTTCACAGGCCTCTGTAAGAGATGTACCCGGTAGGCTCTAAGAGCACTGTGCAGAGCGAGTTGTTTTTTAGCTTTCCAAACAGCTGGAAGCAAGATGCTCTGGGGCCCAACTCGCCTTTTGGAAAGAAGCCAGCACGTTGTGCCTTTCTGCTCTAGGGCAATGTAGCACACCCAGAGCAGAAGTTCTGATTCAGCCAGATCAGGCCTGTAAAGAAACTGCGTTTCACAGGCCTTTGTAAGAGATGTTCCCGGTAGGCTGTGAGAGCACTGTGCAGACCGAGTTGTTTCTTAGCTTTCCAAAGAGCTGGAAGCAAGATGCTCTGGGGCCCAACTCGCCCTTTGGAAAGAAGCCTGCACGTTGTGCCTTTCAGCTCTAGGGCAATGTAGCACACCCAGAGCAGAAGTTCTGCTTCAGCCAGATCAGGCCTGCAGAGAAACTGCGTTTCACAGGCCTTTGTAAGAGATGTTCCCGGTAGGCTGTAAGAGCACTGTGCAGAGCGAGTTGTTTCTTAGCTTCCCAAAGAGCTGGAAGCATGATGCTCTGGGGCCCATCTCGCCCTTTGGAAAGAAGCCTGCACGTTGTGCCTTTCTGCTCTAGGGAAATGTAGCACACCCAGAGCAGAAGTTCTGAATCAGCCAGATGAGGCCTGCAAAGAAACTGCGTTTCACAGGCCTTTGTAAGAGATGTTCCCGGTAGGCTGTAAGAGCACTGTGCAGAGCGAGTTGTTTCTTAGCTTCCCAAAGAGCTGGAAGCATGATGCTCTGGGGCCCATCTCGCCCTTTGGAAAGAAGCCTGCACGTTGTGCCTTTCTGCTCTAGGGAAATGTAGCACACCCAGAGCAGAAGTTCTGAATCAGCCAGATGAGGCCTGCAAAGAAACTGCGTTTCACAGGCCTTTGTAAGAGATGTTCCCGGTAGGCTGTAAGAGCACTGTGCAGAGTGAGTTGTTTCTTAGCTTCACAAAGAGCTGGAAGCAAGATGCTCAGGGGCCCAACTCGCCCTTTGGAAAGAAGCCTGCACGTTGTGCCTTTCAGCTCTAGGGCAATGTAGCACACCCAGAGCAGAAGTTCTGCTTCATCCATATGAGGCCTGCAAAGAAACTGGGTTTCACAGGCCTTTGTAAGAGATGTACCCGGTAGGCTCTAAGAGCACTGTGCAGAGCGAGGTGTTTCTTAGCTTCCCAAAGAGCTGGAAGCAAGATGCTGTGGGGCCCAACTCGACCTTTGGAAAGAAGCCTGCACGTTGTGCCTTTCTGCTCTAGGGCAATGTAGCACACCCAGAGCAGAAGTTCTGCTTCATCCATATGAGGCCTGCAAAGAAACTGGGTTTCACATGCCTTTGTAAGAGATGTACCCGGTAGGCTGTAAGAGCACTGTGCAGAGCGAGTTGTTTCTTAGCTTCCCAAAGAGGTGGAAGCAAGATGCTCTGGGGCCCAACTCGCCCTTTGGAAAGAAGCCTGCACGTTGTGCCTTTCAGCTTTAGGGCAATGTAGCACACCCAGAGCAGTAGTTCTGATGCAGCCAGATGAGGCCTGCAAAGAAACTGCGTTTCACAGGCCTTTGTAAGAGATGTTCCCGGTAGGCTGTGAGAGCACTGTGCAGAGCGAGTTGTTTCTTAGCTTCCCAAAAAGCTGGAAGCAAGATGCTCTTGGGCCCAACTCGCCCTTTGGAAAGAAGCCTGCACGTTGTGCCTTTCTGCTCTAGGGCAATGTAGCACTCCCAGAGCAGTAGTGCTACTTCAGCCAGATCAGTCCTGCAAAGAGAGTGCGTTTCACAGGCCTTTGTAAGTGATGTTCCCGGTAGGCTGTAAGAGCACTTTGCACAGCGAGTTTTTTCTTAGCTTCCCAAAGAGCTGGAAGCAAGATGCTCTGGGGCCCAACTCGCCTTTGGAAAGAAGCCTGCACGTTGTGCCTTTCTGCTCTAGGGCAATGTAGCACACCCAGAGCAGAAGTTCTGATTCAGCCAGATCAGGCCTGCGAAGAAACTGCATTTCATAGGCCTTTGTAAGAGATGTTCCCGGTAGGCTGTAAGAGCACTGTGCAGAGCGAGTTGTTTCTTAGCATCCCAAAGAAATGGAAGCAAGATGCTCTGGTGACCAACTCGCCCTTTGGAAAGAAGCCTGCACGTTGTGACTTTCAGCTCTAGGGCATTGTAGAACAACAGAGCCGAAGTTCTGCGTCAGCCAGATCAGGCCTGCAAAGAAACTGCGTTCCACAGGCCTGTGTAAGAGATGTTCCCGGTAGGCTGTAAGAGCACTTTGCACAGCGAGTTGTTTCTTAGCTTCCCAAAGAGCTGGAAGCAAGATGCTGTGGGGCCCAACTCGCCCTTTGGAAAGAAGCCTGCACGTTGTGCCTTTCAGCTCTAGGGCAATGTAGCACACCCAGAGCAGAAGTTCTGTTTCAGCCAGATCAGGCCTGCGAAGAAACTGCATTTCACAGGCCTTTGTAAGAGATGTACCCGGTAGGCTGTAAGAGCACTGTGCAGAGCGAGTTGTTTTTAGCTTTCCAAAGAGCTGGAAGCAAGATGCTCTGGGGCCCAACTCGCCCTTTGGAAAGAAGCCTGCACATTGTGCCTTTCTGCTCTAGGGAAATGTAGCACACCCAGAGCAGAGGTTCTGCTTCAGCCAGATGAGGCCTGCAAAGAAACTGCGTTTCACAGGCCTTTGGAAGAGATGTTCCCGGTAGGCTGTGAGAGCACTGTGCAGAGCGAGTTGTTTCTTAGCTTCCCAAAAGCTGGAAGCAAGATGCTCTGGGGCCCAACTCGCCCTTTGGAAAGAAGCCTGCACGTTGTGCCTTAGAGCTCTAGGGCAATGTAGCACACCCAGAGCAGAAGTTCTGATTCAGCCAGATGAGGCCTGCAAAGAAACTGCGTTTCACAGGCCTTTGTAAGAGATGTTCCCGGTAGGCTGTGAGAGCACTGTGCAGAGCGAGTTGTTTCTTAGCTTCCCAAAGAGCTGGAAGCAAGATGCTCTGGGGACCAACTCGCCCTTTGGAGAGAAGCCTGCACGTTGTGACTTTCAGCTCTAGGGCATTGTAGAACAACAGAGCAGAAGATCTGCTTCAGCCAGATCAGGCCTGCAAAGAAACTGCGTTTCACAGGCCTTTGTAAGAGATGTTCCCGGTAGGCTGTAAGAGCACTGTGCAGAGCGAGTTGTTTCTTAGCTTCCCAAAGAGCTGGAAGCAAGATGCTCTGGGGCCCAACTCGCCCTTTGGAAAGAAGCCTGCACGTTGTGCCTTTCAGCTCTAGGGCAATGTAGCACACCCAGAGCAGAAGTTCTGCTTCACCCAGATCAGGCCTGCAGAGAAACTGCGTTACACAGGCCTCTGTAAGAGATGCTCCCGGTAGGCTGTAAGAGCACTGTGCAGAGCGAGTTGTTTCTTAGCTTCCCAAAGAGCTGGAAGCAAGATGCTCTGGGGCCCAACTCGCCCTTTGGAAAGAAGACTGCACGTTGTGCCTTTCAGCTTTAGGGCAATGTAGCACACCCAGAGCAGTAGTTCTGATGCAGCCAGATGAGGCCTGCAAAGAAACTGCGTTTCACAGGCCTTTGTAAGAGATGTTCCCGGTAGGCTGTGAGAGCACTGTGCAGAGCGAGTTGTTTCTTAGCTTCCCAAAAAGCTGGAAGCAAGATGCTCTGGGGCCCAACTCGCCCTTTGGAAAGAAGCCTGCACGTTTTGCCTTTCAGCTCTAGGGCAATGTAGAACACCCAGAGCAGAAGTCCTACTTCAGCCAGATCAGTCCTGCAAAGAAACTGCGTTTCACAGGCCTTTGTAAGTGATGTTCCCGGTAGGCTGTAAGAGCACTTTGCACAGCGAGTTGTTTCTTAGCTTCCCAAAGAGCTGGAAGCAAGATGCTCTGGGGCCCAACTCGCCCTTTGGAAAGAAGCCTGCACGTTGTGCCTTTCTGCTCTAGGGCAATGCAGCACACCCAGAGCAGAAGTTCTGCTTCAGCCAGATCAGGCCTGCAAAGAAACTGCATTTCACAGGCCTTTGTAAGAGATGTACCCGGTAGGCTGTAAGAGCACTGTGCAGAGCGAGTTGTTTCTTAGCTTTCCAAAGAGCTGGAAGCAAGATGCTCTGGGGCCCGCTCGCCCTTTGGAAAGAAGCCTGCACGTTGTGCCTTTCAGCTCTAGGGCAATGTAGCATACCCAGAGCAGAATTTCTGATTCAGCCAGAACAGGCCTGCAAAGAAACTGCGTTTCACAGGCCTTTGGAAGAGATGTTCCCGGTAGGCTGTGAGAGCACTGTGCAGAGCGAGTTGTTTCTTTGCTTTCCAAAGAGCTGGAAGCAAGATGCTCTGGGGCCCAACTCGCCTTTGGAAAGAAGCCTGCACGTTGTGCCTTTCAGCTCTAGGGCAATGTAGCACACCCAGAGCATAAGTTCTGGTTCAGCCAGATCAGGCCTGCAAAGAAACTGCGTTTCA
This sequence comes from Equus przewalskii, assembly GCF_037783145.1. Classification (NCBI taxonomy): domain Eukaryota; kingdom Metazoa; phylum Chordata; class Mammalia; order Perissodactyla; family Equidae; genus Equus; species Equus przewalskii. The sequence continues at coordinate 1,179 of NW_027227611.1, read as the reverse complement.
CAGGCCTTTGGAAGAGATGTTCCCGGTAGGCTGTAAGAGCACTGTGCAGAGCGAGTTGTTTCTTAGCTTCCCAAAGAGCTGGAAGCAAGATGCTGTGGGGCCCAACTCGCCCTTTGGAAAGAAGCCTGCACGTTGTGCCTTTCAGCTCTAGGGCAAAGTAGCACACCCAGAGCAGAGGTCTCTACTTCAGCCAGATCAGGCCTGCAAAGAAACTGCGTTTCACAGGCCTTTGGAAGAGATGTTCCCGGTAGGCTGTAAGAGCACTGTGCAGAGCGAGTTGTTTCTTAGCTTCCCAAAGAGCTGGAAGCAAGATGCTGTGGGGCCCAACTCGCCCTTTGGAAAGAAGCCTGCACGTTGTGCCTTTCAGCTCTAGGGCAAAGTAGCACACCCAGAGCAGAAGTCCTACTTCAGCCAGATCAGTGCCTGCAGAGAAACTGCGTTTCACAGGCCTTTGGAAGTGATGTTCCCGCTAGGCTGTAAGAGCACTGTGCAGAGCGAGTTGTTTCTTAGCTTCCCAAAGAGCTGGAAGCAAGATGCTGTGGGGCCCAACTCGCCCTTTGGAAAGAAGCCTGCACGTTGTGCCTTTCAGCTCTAGGGCAAAGTAGCACACCCAGAGCAGAAGTTCTACTTCAGCCAGATCAGGCCTGCAAAGAAACTGCGTTTCACAGGCCTTTGGAAGAGATGTTCCCGGTAGGCTGTAAGAGCACTGTGCAGAGCGAGTTGTTTCTTAGCTTCCCAAAGAGCTGGAAGCAAGATGCTGTGGGGCCCAACTCGCCCTTTGGAAAGAAGCCTGCACGTTGTGCCTTTCAGCTCTAGGGCAAAGTAGCACACCCAGAGCAGAAGTGCTACTTCAGCCCAGATCAGGCCTGCAAAGAAACTGCGTTTCACAGGCCTTTGGAAGAGATGTTCCCACTAGGCTGTAAGAGCACTGTGCAGAGCGAGTTGTTTCTTAGCTTCCCAAAGAGCTGGAAGCAAGATGCTGTGGGGCCCAACTCGCCCTTTGGAAAGAAGCCTGCACGTTGTGCCTTTCAGCTCTAGGGCAATGTAGCACACCCAGAGCAGAAGTTCTACTTCAGCCAGATCAGGCCTGCAAAGAAACTGCGTTTCACAGGCCTTTGGAAGAGATGTTCCCGGTAGGCTGTAAGAGCACTGTGCAACGCGAGTTGTTTTTTAGCTTTC